>NC_139624.1:36565001-36775001 GCF_964638095.1 Poromitra crassiceps
TATAATCTTACCTTATAAAGGTCATGCCATCTCTCTTTTTTTGGGCAAGGAGCAGGTATGTTTCCCTCACTGTGGATGGCCATACCAGACACCCCAGTAGAGAGCCACTCAGTGTCACCTGTGTGGTGAGGCATGTCAAAAGGGAATTACAGTACTCCAGGTGGGATGATACAAAAGGCATCAATAATAATCTGTGTGACACAACAGACCTGAGTGTTTGTTTCTAAAATGGGTGTGGGGGGGGGGGGGGGGGGGGGGGGTGGCATGTACAGGACAATGACTTAACTTGATCAAAGGACATAGCCTGATCAAAATAACACCAATATTTCTAAGATTAGACCATACAGTTAAACACTGAACAACCTTGGAAATGATTTTGTCTGAAGCAATAGTAATGACTTGAGTCTTGTCTGTGTGAGGTTGTTAAAACGTTTTTAACACAATCTGGACAGGAGACACAATCAGGTACTCACTGTCAGGAGTCGTGCAGGCTGGTCCACGCTCGCTGTAGCAGGTGGGATGTGTGCCTGTGCAGACAAGATGTGGTGTGCTGCTGGATGACGAGCAGGAGCTCCTTCAGATACTCCAATGCCTGGGACACGCTGTCTGGAGTGTAGGCGCTCACCTTGAGAAAGATACACAGAGGGAAAAATAAGTCCCAGTGAAATTAAATATGACTATTTCACCTTGTTGGCCAAGGAGGCATGAGTGGGTGAAGGTGAGGTCATACCTGAAGCCCTGCTTGGAGTAGAGGGTCACCTTGCTCCATCTTGCTGGGATACTTCAGTAATCCCTGAGCTGTGCAGATACCTGGCTGTGGCAGTCTGAAACACACAATGCACATACGGTAACTTAACTGGACTTGCATACATGTACCATCACATACTGTACCTGATGTTACAGTGTATTGTGTTAGGGTCATGTTGTTAACTTGAACATGGATAAGCCATATAATCTTACCTTATAAAGGTCATGCCATCTCTCTTTTTTTGGGCAAGGAGCAGGTATGTTTCCCTCACTGTGGATGGCCATACCAGACACCCCAGTAGAGAGCCACTCAGTGTCACCTGTGTGGTGAGGCATGTCAAAAGGGAATTACAGTACTCCAGGTGGGATGATACAAAAGGCATCAATAATAATCTGTGTGACACAACAGACCTGAGTGTTTGTTTCTAAAATGGGTGTGGGGGGGGGGGGGGGGGGTGGCATGTACAGGACAATGACTTAACTTGATCAAAGGACATAGCCTGATCAAAATAACACCAATATTTCTAAGATTAGACCATACAGTTAAACACTGAACAACCTTGGAAATGATTTTGTCTGAAGCAATAGTAATGACTTGAGTCTTGTCTGTGTGAGGTTGTTAAAACGTTTTTAACACAATCTGGACAGGAGACACAATCAGGTACTCACTGTCAGGAGTCGTGCAGGCTGGTCCACGCTCGCTGTAGCAGGTGGGATGTGTGCCTGTGCAGACAAGATGTGGTGTGCTGCTGGATGACGAGCAGGAGCTCCTTCAGATACTCCAATGCCTGGGACACGCTGTCTGGAGTGTAGGCGCTCACCTTGAGAAAGATACACAGAGGGAAAAATAAGTCCCAGTGAAATTAAATATGACTATTTCACCTTGTTGGCCAAGGAGGCATGAGTGGGTGAAGGTGAGGTCATACCTGAAGCCCTGCTTGGAGTAGAGGGTCACCTTGCTCCATCTTGCTGGGATACTTCAGTAATCCCTGAGCTGTGCAGATACCTGGCTGTGGCAGTCTGAAACACACAATGCACATACGGTAACTTAACTGGACTTGCATACATGTACCATCACATACTGTACCTGATGTTACAGTGTATTGTGTTAGGGTCATGTTGTTAACTTGAACATGGATAAGCCATATAATCTTACCTTATAAAGGTCATGCCATCTCTCTTTTTTTGGGCAAGGAGCAGGTATGTTTCCCTCACTGTGGATGGCCATACCAGACACCCCAGTAGAGAGCCACTCAGTGTCACCTGTGTGGTGAGGCATGTCAAAAGGGAATTACAGTACTCCAGGTGGGATGATACAAAAGGCATCAATAATAATCTGTGTGACACAACAGACCTGAGTGTTTGTTTCTAAAATGGGTGTGGGGGGGGGGGTGGCATGTACAGGACAATGACTTAACTTGATCAAAGGACATAGCCTGATCAAAATAACACCAATATTTCTAAGATTAGACCATACAGTTAAACACTGAACAACCTTGGAAATGATTTTGTCTGAAGCAATAGTAATGACTTGAGTCTTGTCTGTGTGAGGTTGTTAAAACGTTTTTAACACAATCTGGACAGGAGACACAATCAGGTACTCACTGTCAGGAGTCGTGCAGGCTGGTCCACGCTCGCTGTAGCAGGTGGGATGTGTGCCTGTGCAGACAAGATGTGGTGTGCTGCTGGATGACGAGCAGGAGCTCCTTCAGATACTCCAATGCCTGGGACACGCTGTCTGGAGTGTAGGCGCTCACCTTGAGAAAGATACACAGAGGGAAAAATAAGTCCCAGTGAAATTAAATATGACTATTTCACCTTGTTGGCCAAGGAGGCATGAGTGGGTGAAGGTGAGGTCATACCTGAAGCCCTGCTTGGAGTAGAGGGTCACCTTGCTCCATCTTGCTGGGATACTTCAGTAATCCCTGAGCTGTGCAGATACCTGGCTGTGGCAGTCTGAAACACACAATGCACATACGGTAACTTAACTGGACTTGCATACATGTACCATCACATACTGTACCTGATGTTACAGTGTATTGTGTTAGGGTCATGTTGTTAACTTGAACATGGATAAGCCATATAATCTTACCTTATAAAGGTCATGCCATCTCTCTTTTTTTGGGCAAGGAGCAGGTATGTTTCCCTCACTGTGGATGGCCATACCAGACACCCCAGTAGAGAGCCACTCAGTGTCACCTGTGTGGTGAGGCATGTCAAAAGGGAATTACAGTACTCCAGGTGGGATGATACAAAAGGCATCAATAATAATCTGTGTGACACAACAGACCTGAGTGTTTGTTTCTAAAATGGGGGGGGGGGGGGGGGGGGGGGGGTGGCATGTACAGGACAATGACTTAACTTGATCAAAGGACATAGCCTGATCAAAATAACACCAATATTTCTAAGATTAGACCATACAGTTAAACACTGAACAACCTTGGAAATGATTTTGTCTGAAGCAATAGTAATGACTTGAGTCTTGTCTGTGTGAGGTTGTTAAAACGTTTTTAACACAATCTGGACAGGAGACACAATCAGGTACTCACTGTCAGGAGTCGTGCAGGCTGGTCCACGCTCGCTGTAGCAGGTGGGATGTGTGCCTGTGCAGACAAGATGTGGTGTGCTGCTGGATGACGAGCAGGAGCTCCTTCAGATACTCCAATGCCTGGGACACGCTGTCTGGAGTGTAGGCGCTCACCTTGAGAAAGATACACAGAGGGAAAAATAAGTCCCAGTGAAATTAAATATGACTATTTCACCTTGTTGGCCAAGGAGGCATGAGTGGGTGAAGGTGAGGTCATACCTGAAGCCCTGCTTGGAGTAGAGGGTCACCTTGCTCCATCTTGCTGGGATACTTCAGTAATCCCTGAGCTGTGCAGATACCTGGCTGTGGCAGTCTGAAACACACAATGCACATACGGTAACTTAACTGGACTTGCATACATGTACCATCACATACTGTACCTGATGTTACAGTGTATTGTGTTAGGGTCATGTTGTTAACTTGAACATGGATAAGCCATATAATCTTACCTTATAAAGGTCATGCCATCTCTCTTTTTTTGGGCAAGGAGCAGGTATGTTTCCCTCACTGTGGATGGCCATACCAGACACCCCAGTAGAGAGCCACTCAGTGTCACCTGTGTGGTGAGGCATGTCAAAAGGGAATTACAGTACTCCAGGTGGGATGATACAAAAGGCATCAATAATAATCTGTGTGACACAACAGACCTGAGTGTTTGTTTCTAAAATGGGTGTGGGGGGGGGGGGGGGGGTGGCATGTACAGGACAATGACTTAACTTGATCAAAGGACATAGCCTGATCAAAATAACACCAATATTTCTAAGATTAGACCATACAGTTAAACACTGAACAACCTTGGAAATGATTTTGTCTGAAGCAATAGTAATGACTTGAGTCTTGTCTGTGTGAGGTTGTTAAAACGTTTTTAACACAATCTGGACAGGAGACACAATCAGGTACTCACTGTCAGGAGTCGTGCAGGCTGGTCCACGCTCGCTGTAGCAGGTGGGATGTGTGCCTGTGCAGACAAGATGTGGTGTGCTGCTGGATGACGAGCAGGAGCTCCTTCAGATACTCCAATGCCTGGGACACGCTGTCTGGAGTGTAGGCGCTCACCTTGAGAAAGATACACAGAGGGAAAAATAAGTCCCAGTGAAATTAAATATGACTATTTCACCTTGTTGGCCAAGGAGGCATGAGTGGGTGAAGGTGAGGTCATACCTGAAGCCCTGCTTGGAGTAGAGGGTCACCTTGCTCCATCTTGCTGGGATACTTCAGTAATCCCTGAGCTGTGCAGATACCTGGCTGTGGCAGTCTGAAACACACAATGCACATACGGTAACTTAACTGGACTTGCATACATGTACCATCACATACTGTACCTGATGTTACAGTGTATTGTGTTAGGGTCATGTTGTTAACTTGAACATGGATAAGCCATATAATCTTACCTTATAAAGGTCATGCCATCTCTCTTTTTTTGGGCAAGGAGCAGGTATGTTTCCCTCACTGTGGATGGCCATACCAGACACCCCAGTAGAGAGCCACTCAGTGTCACCTGTGTGGTGAGGCATGTCAAAAGGGAATTACAGTACTCCAGGTGGGATGATACAAAAGGCATCAATAATAATCTGTGTGACACAACAGACCTGAGTGTTTGTTTCTAAAATGGGTGTGGGGGGGGGGGGGGGGGGTGGCATGTACAGGACAATGACTTAACTTGATCAAAGGACATAGCCTGATCAAAATAACACCAATATTTCTAAGATTAGACCATACAGTTAAACACTGAACAACCTTGGAAATGATTTTGTCTGAAGCAATAGTAATGACTTGAGTCTTGTCTGTGTGAGGTTGTTAAAACGTTTTTAACACAATCTGGACAGGAGACACAATCAGGTACTCACTGTCAGGAGTCGTGCAGGCTGGTCCACGCTCGCTGTAGCAGGTGGGATGTGTGCCTGTGCAGACAAGATGTGGTGTGCTGCTGGATGACGAGCAGGAGCTCCTTCAGATACTCCAATGCCTGGGACACGCTGTCTGGAGTGTAGGCGCTCACCTTGAGAAAGATACACAGAGGGAAAAATAAGTCCCAGTGAAATTAAATATGACTATTTCACCTTGTTGGCCAAGGAGGCATGAGTGGGTGAAGGTGAGGTCATACCTGAAGCCCTGCTTGGAGTAGAGGGTCACCTTGCTCCATCTTGCTGGGATACTTCAGTAATCCCTGAGCTGTGCAGATACCTGGCTGTGGCAGTCTGAAACACACAATGCACATACGGTAACTTAACTGGACTTGCATACATGTACCATCACATACTGTACCTGATGTTACAGTGTATTGTGTTAGGGTCATGTTGTTAACTTGAACATGGATAAGCCATATAATCTTACCTTATAAAGGTCATGCCATCTCTCTTTTTTTGGGCAAGGAGCAGGTATGTTTCCCTCACTGTGGATGGCCATACCAGACACCCCAGTAGAGAGCCACTCAGTGTCACCTGCCATAGCCTTGTTGTTTCGTAATGACATCTGAAATTATGTACAGTAGACTAAATTATACTTACAGCAATAAACAAACATACATTAGATACTAAAAACATACAAACAGAAACACAGGCATAGACAGGCATTTAATGTTTATATCAGTAGGCCTACCTGCTGTTACTTTTATCTGTGTATGAGTTTCTCATTATGCAGATTACTGATAACAAGGTTTACTATTTCTTAGCTGTTAACGTTAACGTGAACTTGGGTTCAGATAGCGAAAACACAGCCACAGCTAACGCTAGTTAGCTTCTCGTTACGTTATGCTGTGATATTTACGTCAAAGACCGCGATCAAAAATATGCGCAAATATCAACGATATGGCCAAAGTGGACGTGAAATATGTGTATTTAATTAAAACATGAAAAGGATCGGCAGTTGCTTACCTGTAACGTTGTGTAGGGATAATAATAAGAGCTAATGGCTAGCTATCCGTTAGCCAAACAAACCACACACTGGGGTACTTCCGGTGAAGAAGAAGAGGGCGGTGACCTCTCGGCCGTCGGATTCGCTGGGATTGGCTGAATGAAAGATTGGATTCGCCTTCTGATTGGATGGCTTTGTGAAAGATTCACTTGGTCATTTGATAGGCTCCTGAATTATTAGGCTCGCCATGTGGTTGGTTCTTGAAAGATTAGGCTCGGCATGTGGTTGGCTTTAGAAAGATTGACTTCGCCCTGTGATTCGTCGACTAGTCCGTAAAGAAGGGGGGGGGGAAGGGGAGGAAAGGGGAGGAAGGGGGAAGAAGGGGGGGAAAAGGAGGAGGAAAAGGAAGAAAAATTGGGAGGACGCAGGTTCGAATCCAGCTGTGGACTTACTTGAATTTTGTCCAATGTCATTCAGTTATTGCCTTGGTGCTCTGAAACGATGTCAATGTGCTGCAACTCAAATCTAATTAAACTATAATGTGATTTTGATCAACTTTTAATGCACCATCACATTAGGCTACTTGTGTAAAATGGAAGAGACAGGTTTACAATCCCACCTCAAGCATGTTGGTAAATATGCAATGCATGGTTTTAAAACTGGGTCTTTATTATTGTAATAGGGAAAGAAAGTACCGTATGCACTTTAAATATTTAGTTTTTTTAGGCTATCTCAAAAGTGGGTAATGCCCTAAAGAAAAGTTGAAAGTAATGATTGAATGAGTGATAACTGATTTGAGCACTTTATTGGTCATTCAGTCAAGTATAAAACGTATTGGCTATAATGTATTATGTAGTAGATTTAAATATCATGGTATTATCAAAGACACGAAGAGAGAATACATTTCAAATAAATTCATCATTTACAAAAACAAAACGATTAGACAATGTGCAATCTAAATCAAATAAAGAACACAGTGGACAATGAATAATAATAAACAGCAATGAAAAGAAGAAAAAGAAGAAAAGAGACAGAGAGGGTCCTTTGAATGAGAGTTCACTTGTCTGACCCCAGAGTGTCCAATCACAGCTAGAGAGCAGGAGCTGACACAACCAAATGGCAGCATCAGAAAGGGTCAGTGTGAGTGTAACTTTGTGTAGATCAGTGTCGAGTGTGTGTGGTGAGTGTAACTTTGTGTAGATCAGTGTCGAGTGTGTGTGGTGTGCAAAAAGCTGGCATCTGTATGCTGCCATCATGCTGGCGTCAGCAGCTCCTGGGTCCAGGTCTTGATGATGGTGGGTTGTGTTGGAGGCGAGCACATGTGGTGTGCTGCTGGATGACGAGCAGGAGCTCCTTCAGATACTCCAATGCCTGGGACACGCTGTCTGGAGTGTAGGCGCTCACCTTGAGAAAGATACACAGAGGGAAAAATAAGTCCCAGTGAAATTAAATATGACTATTTCACCTTGTTGGCCAAGGAGGCATGAGTGGGTGAAGGTGAGGTCATACCTGAAGCCCTGCTTGGAGTAGAGGGTCACCTTGCTCCATCTTGCTGGGATACTTCAGTAATCCCTGAGCTGTGCAGATACCTGGCTGTGGCAGTCTGAAACACACAATGCACATACGGTAACTTAACTGGACTTGCATACATGTACCATCACATACTGTACCTGATGTTACAGTGTATTGTGTTAGGGTCATGTTGTTAACTTGAACATGGATAAGCCATATAATCTTACCTTATAAAGGTCATGCCATCTCTCTTTTTTTGGGCAAGGAGCAGGTATGTTTCCCTCACTGTGGATGGCCATACCAGACACCCCAGTAGAGAGCCACTCAGTGTCACCTGTGTGGTGAGGCATGTCAAAAGGGAATTACAGTACTCCAGGTGGGATGATACAAAAGGCATCAATAATAATCTGTGTGACACAACAGACCTGAGTGTTTGTTTCTAAAATGGGTGTGGGGGGGGGGTGGCATGTACAGGACAATGACTTAACTTGATCAAAGGACATAGCCTGATCAAAATAACACCAATATTTCTAAGATTAGACCATACAGTTAAACACTGAACAACCTTGGAAATGATTTTGTCTGAAGCAATAGTAATGACTTGAGTCTTGTCTGTGTGAGGTTGTTAAAACGTTTTTAACACAATCTGGACAGGAGACACAATCAGGTACTCACTGTCAGGAGTCGTGCAGGCTGGTCCACGCTCGCTGTAGCAGGTGGGATGTGTGCCTGTGCAGACAAGATGTGGTGTGCTGCTGGATGACGAGCAGGAGCTCCTTCAGATACTCCAATGCCTGGGACACGCTGTCTGGAGTGTAGGCGCTCACCTTGAGAAAGATACACAGAGGGAAAAATAAGTCCCAGTGAAATTAAATATGACTATTTCACCTTGTTGGCCAAGGAGGCATGAGTGGGTGAAGGTGAGGTCATACCTGAAGCCCTGCTTGGAGTAGAGGGTCACCTTGCTCCATCTTGCTGGGATACTTCAGTAATCCCTGAGCTGTGCAGATACCTGGCTGTGGCAGTCTGAAACACACAATGCACATACGGTAACTTAACTGGACTTGCATACATGTACCATCACATACTGTACCTGATGTTACAGTGTATTGTGTTAGGGTCATGTTGTTAACTTGAACATGGATAAGCCATATAATCTTACCTTATAAAGGTCATGCCATCTCTCTTTTTTTGGGCAAGGAGCAGGTATGTTTCCCTCACTGTGGATGGCCATACCAGACACCCCAGTAGAGAGCCACTTAGTGTCACCTGTGTGGTGAGGCATGTCAAAAGGGAATTACAGTACTCCAGGTGGGATGATACAAAAGGCATCAATAATAATCTGTGTGACACAACAGACCTGAGTGTTTGTTTCTAAAATGGGTGTGGGGGGGGGGGTGGCATGTACAGGACAATGACTTAACTTGATCAAAGGACATAGCCTGATCAAAATAACACCAATATTTCTAAGATTAGACCATACAGTTAAACACTGAACAACCTTGGAAATGATTTTGTCTGAAGCAATAGTAATGACTTGAGTCTTGTCTGTGTGAGGTTGTTAAAACGTTTTTAACACAATCTGGACAGGAGACACAATCAGGTACTCACTGTCAGGAGTCGTGCAGGCTGGTCCACGCTCGCTGTAGCAGGTGGGATGTGTGCCTGTGCAGACAAGATGTGGTGTGCTGCTGGATGACGAGCAGGAGCTCCTTCAGATACTCCAATGCCTGGGACACGCTGTCTGGAGTGTAGGCGCTCACCTTGAGAAAGATACACAGAGGGAAAAATAAGTCCCAGTGAAATTAAATATGACTATTTCACCTTGTTGGCCAAGGAGGCATGAGTGGGTGAAGGTGAGGTCATACCTGAAGCCCTGCTTGGAGTAGAGGGTCACCTTGCTCCATCTTGCTGGGATACTTCAGTAATCCCTGAGCTGTGCAGATACCTGGCTGTGGCAGTCTGAAACACACAATGCACATACGGTAACTTAACTGGACTTGCATACATGTACCATCACATACTGTACCTGATGTTACAGTGTATTGTGTTAGGGTCATGTTGTTAACTTGAACATGGATAAGCCATATAATCTTACCTTATAAAGGTCATGCCATCTCTCTTTTTTTGGGCAAGGAGCAGGTATGTTTCCCTCACTGTGGATGGCCATACCAGACACCCCAGTAGAGAGCCACTCAGTGTCACCTGCCATAGCCTTGTTGTTTCGTAATGACATCTGAAATTATGTACAGTAGACTAAATTATACTTACAGCAATAAACAAACATACATTAGATACTAAAAACATACAAACAGAAACACAGGCATAGACAGGCATTTAATGTTTATATCAGTAGGCCTACCTGCTGTTACTTTTATCTGTGTATGAGTTTCTCATTATGCAGATTACTGATAACAAGGTTTACTATTTCTTAGCTGTTAACGTTAACGTGAACTTGGGTTCAGATAGCGAAAACACAGCCACAGCTAACGCTAGTTAGCTTCTCGTTACGTTATGCTGTGATATTTACGTCAAAGACCGCGATCAAAAATATGCGCAAATATCAACGATATGGCCAAAGTGGACGTGAAATATGTGTATTTAATTAAAACATGAAAAGGATCGGCAGTTGCTTACCTGTAACGTTGTGTAGGGATAATAATAAGAGCTAATGGCTAGCTATCCGTTAGCCAAACAAACCACACACTGGGGTACTTCCGGTGAAGAAGAAGAGGGCGGTGACCTCTCGGCCGTCGGATTCGCTGGGATTGGCTGAATGAAAGATTGGATTCGCCTTCTGATTGGATGGCTTTGTGAAAGATTCACTTGGTCATTTGATAGGCTCCTGAATTATTAGGCTCGCCATGTGGTTGGTTCTTGAAAGATTAGGCTCGGCATGTGGTTGGCTTTAGAAAGATTGACTTCGCCCTGTGATTCGTCGACTAGTCCGTAAAGAAGGGGGGGGGGAAGGGGAGGAAAGGGGAGGAAGGGGGAAGAAGGGGGGGAAAAGGAGGAGGAAAAGGAAGAAAAATTGGGAGGACGCAGGTTCGAATCCAGCTGTGGACTTACTTGAATTTTGTCCAATGTCATTCAGTTATTGCCTTGGTGCTCTGAAACGATGTCAATGTGCTGCAACTCAAATCTAATTAAACTATAATGTGATTTTGATCAACTTTTAATGCACCATCACATTAGGCTACTTGTGTAAAATGGAAGAGACAGGTTTACAATCCCACCTCAAGCATGTTGGTAAATATGCAATGCATGGTTTTAAAACTGGGTCTTTATTATTGTAATAGGGAAAGAAAGTACCGTATGCACTTTAAATATTTAGTTTTTTTAGGCTATCTCAAAAGTGGGTAATGCCCTAAAGAAAAGTTGAAAGTAATGATTGAATGAGTGATAACTGATTTGAGCACTTTATTGGTCATTCAGTCAAGTATAAAACGTATTGGCTATAATGTATTATGTAGTAGATTTAAATATCATGGTATTATCAAAGACACGAAGAGAGAATACATTTCAAATAAATTCATCATTTACAAAAACAAAACGATTAGACAATGTGCAATCTAAATCAAATAAAGAACACAGTGGACAATGAATAATAATAAACAGCAATGAAAAGAAGAAAAAGAAGAAAAGAGACAGAGAGGGTCCTTTGAATGAGAGTTCACTTGTCTGACCCCAGAGTGTCCAATCACAGCTAGAGAGCAGGAGCTGACACAACCAAATGGCAGCATCAGAAAGGGTCAGTGTGAGTGTAACTTTGTGTAGATCAGTGTCGAGTGTGTGTGGTGAGTGTAACTTTGTGTAGATCAGTGTCGAGTGTGTGTGGTGTGCAAAAAGCTGGCATCTGTATGCTGCCATCATGCTGGCGTCAGCAGCTCCTGGGTCCAGGTCTTGATGATGGTGGGTTGTGTTGGAGGCGAGCACATGTGGTGTGCTGCTGGATGACGAGCAGGAGCTCCTTCAGATACTCCAATGCCTGGGACACGCTGTCTGGAGTGTAGGCGCTCACCTTGAGAAAGATACACAGAGGGAAAAATAAGTCCCAGTGAAATTAAATATGACTATTTCACCTTGTTGGCCAAGGAGGCATGAGTGGGTGAAGGTGAGGTCATACCTGAAGCCCTGCTTGGAGTAGAGGGTCACCTTGCTCCATCTTGCTGGGATACTTCAGTAATCCCTGAGCTGTGCAGATACCTGGCTGTGGCAGTCTGAAACACACAATGCACATACGGTAACTTAACTGGACTTGCATACATGTACCATCACATACTGTACCTGATGTTACAGTGTATTGTGTTAGGGTCATGTTGTTAACTTGAACATGGATAAGCCATATAATCTTACCTTATAAAGGTCATGCCATCTCTCTTTTTTTGGGCAAGGAGCAGGTATGTTTCCCTCACTGTGGATGGCCATACCAGACACCCCAGTAGAGAGCCACTCAGTGTCACCTGTGTGGTGAGGCATGTCAAAAGGGAATTACAGTACTCCAGGTGGGATGATACAAAAGGCATCAATAATAATCTGTGTGACACAACAGACCTGAGTGTTTGTTTCTAAAATGGGTGTGTGGGGGGGGGGGGGGGTGGCATGTACAGGACAATGACTTAACTTGATCAAAGGACATAGCCTGATCAAAATAACACCAATATTTCTAAGATTAGACCATACAGTTAAACACTGAACAACCTTGGAAATGATTTTGTCTGAAGCAATAGTAATGACTTGAGTCTTGTCTGTGTGAGGTTGTTAAAACGTTTTTAACACAATCTGGACAGGAGACACAATCAGGTACTCACTGTCAGGAGTCGTGCAGGCTGGTCCACGCTCGCTGTAGCAGGTGGGATGTGTGCCTGTGCAGACAAGATGTGGTGTGCTGCTGGATGACGAGCAGGAGCTCCTTCAGATACTCCAATGCCTGGGACACGCTGTCTGGAGTGTAGGCGCTCACCTTGAGAAAGATACACAGAGGGAAAAATAAGTCCCAGTGAAATTAAATATGACTATTTCACCTTGTTGGCCAAGGAGGCATGAGTGGGTGAAGGTGAGGTCATACCTGAAGCCCTGCTTGGAGTAGAGGGTCACCTTGCTCCATCTTGCTGGGATACTTCAGTAATCCCTGAGCTGTGCAGATACCTGGCTGTGGCAGTCTGAAACACACAATGCACATACGGTAACTTAACTGGACTTGCATACATGTACCATCACATACTGTACCTGATGTTACAGTGTATTGTGTTAGGGTCATGTTGTTAACTTGAACATGGATAAGCCATATAATCTTACCTTATAAAGGTCATGCCATCTCTCTTTTTTTGGGCAAGGAGCAGGTATGTTTCCCTCACTGTGGATGGCCATACCAGACACCCCAGTAGAGAGCCACTCAGTGTCACCTGTGTGGTGAGGCATGTCAAAAGGGAATTACAGTACTCCAGGTGGGATGATACAAAAGGCATCAATAATAATCTGTGTGACACAACAGACCTGAGTGTTTGTTTCTAAAATGGGTGTGGGGGGGGGGGGGGTGGCATGTACAGGACAATGACTTAACTTGATCAAAGGACATAGCCTGATCAAAATAACACCAATATTTCTAAGATTAGACCATACAGTTAAACACTGAACAACCTTGGAAATGATTTTGTCTGAAGCAATAGTAATGACTTGAGTCTTGTCTGTGTGAGGTTGTTAAAACGTTTTTAACACAATCTGGACAGGAGACACAATCAGGTACTCACTGTCAGGAGTCGTGCAGGCTGGTCCACGCTCGCTGTAGCAGGTGGGATGTGTGCCTGTGCAGACAAGATGTGGTGTGCTGCTGGATGACGAGCAGGAGCTCCTTCAGATACTCCAATGCCTGGGACACGCTGTCTGGAGTGTAGGCGCTCACCTTGAGAAAGATACACAGAGGGAAAAATAAGTCCCAGTGAAATTAAATATGACTATTTCACCTTGTTGGCCAAGGAGGCATGAGTGGGTGAAGGTGAGGTCATACCTGAAGCCCTGCTTGGAGTAGAGGGTCACCTTGCTCCATCTTGCTGGGATACTTCAGTAATCCCTGAGCTGTGCAGATACCTGGCTGTGGCAGTCTGAAACACACAATGCACATACGGTAACTTAACTGGACTTGCATACATGTACCATCACATACTGTACCTGATGTTACAGTGTATTGTGTTAGGGTCATGTTGTTAACTTGAACATGGATAAGCCATATAATCTTACCTTATAAAGGTCATGCCATCTCTCTTTTTTTGGGCAAGGAGCAGGTATGTTTCCCTCACTGTGGATGGCCATACCAGACACCCCAGTAGAGAGCCACTCAGTGTCACCTGTGTGGTGAGGCATGTCAAAAGGGAATTACAGTACTCCAGGTGGGATGATACAAAAGGCATCAATAATAATCTGTGTGACACAACAGACCTGAGTGTTTGTTTCTAAAATGGGTGTGGTGGGGGGGGGGGGGGGGGGGGGGGGGGGGGTGGCATGTACAGGACAATGACTTAACTTGATCAAAGGACATAGCCTGATCAAAATAACACCAATATTTCTAAGATTAGACCATACAGTTAAACACTGAACAACCTTGGAAATGATTTTGTCTGAAGCAATAGTAATGACTTGAGTCTTGTCTGTGTGAGGTTGTTAAAACGTTTTTAACACAATCTGGACAGGAGACACAATCAGGTACTCACTGTCAGGAGTCGTGCAGGCTGGTCCACGCTCGCTGTAGCAGGTGGGATGTGTGCCTGTGCAGACAAGATGTGGTGTGCTGCTGGATGACGAGCAGGAGCTCCTTCAGATACTCCAATGCCTGGGACACGCTGTCTGGAGTGTAGGCGCTCACCTTGAGAAAGATACACAGAGGGAAAAATAAGTCCCAGTGAAATTAAATATGACTATTTCACCTTGTTGGCCAAGGAGGCATGAGTGGGTGAAGGTGAGGTCATAC
The DNA here is from genome assembly GCF_964638095.1 of Poromitra crassiceps. Taxonomy (NCBI): domain Eukaryota; kingdom Metazoa; phylum Chordata; class Actinopteri; order Beryciformes; family Melamphaidae; genus Poromitra; species Poromitra crassiceps. Next base: position 36,579,665 of record NC_139624.1, read on the forward strand.
CTGAAGCCCTGCTTGGAGTAGAGGGTCACCTTGCTCCATCTTGCTGGGATACTTCAGTAATCCCTGAGCTGTGCAGATACCTGGCTGTGGCAGTCTGAAACACACAATGCACATACGGTAACTTAACTGGACTTGCATACATGTACCATCACATACTGTACCTGATGTTACAGTGTATTGTGTTAGGGTCATGTTGTTAACTTGAACATGGATAAGCCATATAATCTTACCTTATAAAGGTCATGCCATCTCTCTTTTTTTGGGCAAGGAGCAGGTATGTTTCCCTCACTGTGGATGGCCATACCAGACACCCCAGTAGAGAGCCACTCAGTGTCACCTGTGTGGTGAGGCATGTCAAAAGGGAATTACAGTACTCCAGGTGGGATGATACAAAAGGCATCAATAATAATCTGTGTGACACAACAGACCTGAGTGTTTGTTTCTAAAATGGGTGTGGGGGGGGGGGGGGGTGGCATGTACAGGACAATGACTTAACTTGATCAAAGGACATAGCCTGATCAAAATAACACCAATATTTCTAAGATTAGACCATACAGTTAAACACTGAACAACCTTGGAAATGATTTTGTCTGAAGCAATAGTAATGACTTGAGTCTTGTCTGTGTGAGGTTGTTAAAACGTTTTTAACACAATCTGGACAGGAGACACAATCAGGTACTCACTGTCAGGAGTCGTGCAGGCTGGTCCACGCTCGCTGTAGCAGGTGGGATGTGTGCCTGTGCAGACAAGATGTGGTGTGCTGCTGGATGACGAGCAGGAGCTCCTTCAGATACTCCAATGCCTGGGACACGCTGTCTGGAGTGTAGGCGCTCACCTTGAGAAAGATACACAGAGGGAAAAATAAGTCCCAGTGAAATTAAATATGACTATTTCACCTTGTTGGCCAAGGAGGCATGAGTGGGTGAAGGTGAGGTCATACCTGAAGCCCTGCTTGGAGTAGAGGGTCACCTTGCTCCATCTTGCTGGGATACTTCAGTAATCCCTGAGCTGTGCAGATACCTGGCTGTGGCAGTCTGAAACACACAATGCACATACGGTAACTTAACTGGACTTGCATACATGTACCATCACATACTGTACCTGATGTTACAGTGTATTGTGTTAGGGTCATGTTGTTAACTTGAACATGGATAAGCCATATAATCTTACCTTATAAAGGTCATGCCATCTCTCTTTTTTTGGGCAAGGAGCAGGTATGTTTCCCTCACTGTGGATGGCCATACCAGACACCCCAGTAGAGAGCCACTCAGTGTCACCTGTGTGGTGAGGCATGTCAAAAGGGAATTACAGTACTCCAGGTGGGATGATACAAAAGGCATCAATAATAATCTGTGTGACACAACAGACCTGAGTGTTTGTTTCTAAAATGGGTGTGGGGGGGGGGTGGCATGTACAGGACAATGACTTAACTTGATCAAAGGACATAGCCTGATCAAAATAACACCAATATTTCTAAGATTAGACCATACAGTTAAACACTGAACAACCTTGGAAATGATTTTGTCTGAAGCAATAGTAATGACTTGAGTCTTGTCTGTGTGAGGTTGTTAAAACGTTTTTAACACAATCTGGACAGGAGACACAATCAGGTACTCACTGTCAGGAGTCGTGCAGGCTGGTCCACGCTCGCTGTAGCAGGTGGGATGTGTGCCTGTGCAGACAAGATGTGGTGTGCTGCTGGATGACGAGCAGGAGCTCCTTCAGATACTCCAATGCCTGGGACACGCTGTCTGGAGTGTAGGCGCTCACCTTGAGAAAGATACACAGAGGGAAAAATAAGTCCCAGTGAAATTAAATATGACTATTTCACCTTGTTGGCCAAGGAGGCATGAGTGGGTGAAGGTGAGGTCATACCTGAAGCCCTGCTTGGAGTAGAGGGTCACCTTGCTCCATCTTGCTGGGATACTTCAGTAATCCCTGAGCTGTGCAGATACCTGGCTGTGGCAGTCTGAAACACACAATGCACATACGGTAACTTAACTGGACTTGCATACATGTACCATCACATACTGTACCTGATGTTACAGTGTATTGTGTTAGGGTCATGTTGTTAACTTGAACATGGATAAGCCATATAATCTTACCTTATAAAGGTCATGCCATCTCTCTTTTTTTGGGCAAGGAGCAGGTATGTTTCCCTCACTGTGGATGGCCATACCAGACACCCCAGTAGAGAGCCACTCAGTGTCACCTGTGTGGTGAGGCATGTCAAAAGGGAATTACAGTACTCCAGGTGGGATGATACAAAAGGCATCAATAATAATCTGTGTGACACAACAGACCTGAGTGTTTGTTTCTAAAATGGGTGTGGGGGGGGGGGTGGCATGTACAGGACAATGACTTAACTTGATCAAAGGACATAGCCTGATCAAAATAACACCAATATTTCTAAGATTAGACCATACAGTTAAACACTGAACAACCTTGGAAATGATTTTGTCTGAAGCAATAGTAATGACTTGAGTCTTGTCTGTGTGAGGTTGTTAAAACGTTTTTAACACAATCTGGACAGGAGACACAATCAGGTACTCACTGTCAGGAGTCGTGCAGGCTGGTCCACGCTCGCTGTAGCAGGTGGGATGTGTGCCTGTGCAGACAAGATGTGGTGTGCTGCTGGATGACGAGCAGGAGCTCCTTCAGATACTCCAATGCCTGGGACACGCTGTCTGGAGTGTAGGCGCTCACCTTGAGAAAGATACACAGAGGGAAAAATAAGTCCCAGTGAAATTAAATATGACTATTTCACCTTGTTGGCCAAGGAGGCATGAGTGGGTGAAGGTGAGGTCATACCTGAAGCCCTGCTTGGAGTAGAGGGTCACCTTGCTCCATCTTGCTGGGATACTTCAGTAATCCCTGAGCTGTGCAGATACCTGGCTGTGGCAGTCTGAAACACACAATGCACATACGGTAACTTAACTGGACTTGCATACATGTACCATCACATACTGTACCTGATGTTACAGTGTATTGTGTTAGGGTCATGTTGTTAACTTGAACATGGATAAGCCATATAATCTTACCTTATAAAGGTCATGCCATCTCTCTTTTTTTGGGCAAGGAGCAGGTATGTTTCCCTCACTGTGGATGGCCATACCAGACACCCCAGTAGAGAGCCACTCAGTGTCACCTGTGTGGTGAGGCATGTCAAAAGGGAATTACAGTACTCCAGGTGGGATGATACAAAAGGCATCAATAATAATCTGTGTGACACAACAGACCTGAGTGTTTGTTTCTAAAATGGGTGTGGTGGGGGGGGGGGGGGGGGGTGGCATGTACAGGACAATGACTTAACTTGATCAAAGGACATAGCCTGATCAAAATAACACCAATATTTCTAAGATTAGACCATACAGTTAAACACTGAACAACCTTGGAAATGATTTTGTCTGAAGCAATAGTAATGACTTGAGTCTTGTCTGTGTGAGGTTGTTAAAACGTTTTTAACACAATCTGGACAGGAGACACAATCAGGTACTCACTGTCAGGAGTCGTGCAGGCTGGTCCACGCTCGCTGTAGCAGGTGGGATGTGTGCCTGTGCAGACAAGATGTGGTGTGCTGCTGGATGACGAGCAGGAGCTCCTTCAGATACTCCAATGCCTGGGACACGCTGTCTGGAGTGTAGGCGCTCACCTTGAGAAAGATACACAGAGGGAAAAATAAGTCCCAGTGAAATTAAATATGACTATTTCACCTTGTTGGCCAAGGAGGCATGAGTGGGTGAAGGTGAGGTCATACCTGAAGCCCTGCTTGGAGTAGAGGGTCACCTTGCTCCATCTTGCTGGGATACTTCAGTAATCCCTGAGCTGTGCAGATACCTGGCTGTGGCAGTCTGAAACACACAATGCACATACGGTAACTTAACTGGACTTGCATACATGTACCATCACATACTGTACCTGATGTTACAGTGTATTGTGTTAGGGTCATGTTGTTAACTTGAACATGGATAAGCCATATAATCTTACCTTATAAAGGTCATGCCATCTCTCTTTTTTTGGGCAAGGAGCAGGTATGTTTCCCTCACTGTGGATGGCCATACCAGACACCCCAGTAGAGAGCCACTCAGTGTCACCTGTGTGGTGAGGCATGTCAAAAGGGAATTACAGTACTCCAGGTGGGATGATACAAAAGGCATCAATAATAATCTGTGTGACACAACAGACCTGAGTGTTTGTTTCTAAAATGGGTGTGGGGGGGGGGTGGCATGTACAGGACAATGACTTAACTTGATCAAAGGACATAGCCTGATCAAAATAACACCAATATTTCTAAGATTAGACCATACAGTTAAACACTGAACAACCTTGGAAATGATTTTGTCTGAAGCAATAGTAATGACTTGAGTCTTGTCTGTGTGAGGTTGTTAAAACGTTTTTAACACAATCTGGACAGGAGACACAATCAGGTACTCACTGTCAGGAGTCGTGCAGGCTGGTCCACGCTCGCTGTAGCAGGTGGGATGTGTGCCTGTGCAGACAAGATGTGGTGTGCTGCTGGATGACGAGCAGGAGCTCCTTCAGATACTCCAATGCCTGGGACACGCTGTCTGGAGTGTAGGCGCTCACCTTGAGAAAGATACACAGAGGGAAAAATAAGTCCCAGTGAAATTAAATATGACTATTTCACCTTGTTGGCCAAGGAGGCATGAGTGGGTGAAGGTGAGGTCATACCTGAAGCCCTGCTTGGAGTAGAGGGTCACCTTGCTCCATCTTGCTGGGATACTTCAGTAATCCCTGAGCTGTGCAGATACCTGGCTGTGGCAGTCTGAAACACACAATGCACATACGGTAACTTAACTGGACTTGCATACATGTACCATCACATACTGTACCTGATGTTACAGTGTATTGTGTTAGGGTCATGTTGTTAACTTGAACATGGATAAGCCATATAATCTTACCTTATAAAGGTCATGCCATCTCTCTTTTTTTGGGCAAGGAGCAGGTATGTTTCCCTCACTGTGGATGGCCATACCAGACACCCCAGTAGAGAGCCACTCAGTGTCACCTGTGTGGTGAGGCATGTCAAAAGGGAATTACAGTACTCCAGGTGGGATGATACAAAAGGCATCAATAATAATCTGTGTGACACAACAGACCTGAGTGTTTGTTTCTAAAATGGGTGTGGGGGGGGGGGTGGCATGTACAGGACAATGACTTAACTTGATCAAAGGACATAGCCTGATCAAAATAACACCAATATTTCTAAGATTAGACCATACAGTTAAACACTGAACAACCTTGGAAATGATTTTGTCTGAAGCAATAGTAATGACTTGAGTCTTGTCTGTGTGAGGTTGTTAAAACGTTTTTAACACAATCTGGACAGGAGACACAATCAGGTACTCACTGTCAGGAGTCGTGCAGGCTGGTCCACGCTCGCTGTAGCAGGTGGGATGTGTGCCTGTGCAGACAAGATGTGGTGTGCTGCTGGATGACGAGCAGGAGCTCCTTCAGATACTCCAATGCCTGGGACACGCTGTCTGGAGTGTAGGCGCTCACCTTGAGAAAGATACACAGAGGGAAAAATAAGTCCCAGTGAAATTAAATATGACTATTTCACCTTGTTGGCCAAGGAGGCATGAGTGGGTGAAGGTGAGGTCATACCTGAAGCCCTGCTTGGAGTAGAGGGTCACCTTGCTCCATCTTGCTGGGATACTTCAGTAATCCCTGAGCTGTGCAGATACCTGGCTGTGGCAGTCTGAAACACACAATGCACATACGGTAACTTAACTGGACTTGCATACATGTACCATCACATACTGTACCTGATGTTACAGTGTATTGTGTTAGGGTCATGTTGTTAACTTGAACATGGATAAGCCATATAATCTTACCTTATAAAGGTCATGCCATCTCTCTTTTTTTGGGCAAGGAGCAGGTATGTTTCCCTCACTGTGGATGGCCATACCAGACACCCCAGTAGAGAGCCACTCAGTGTCACCTGCCATAGCCTTGTTGTTTCGTAATGACATCTGAAATTATGTACAGTAGACTAAATTATACTTACAGCAATAAACAAACATACATTAGATACTAAAAACATACAAACAGAAACACAGGCATAGACAGGCATTTAATGTTTATATCAGTAGGCCTACCTGCTGTTACTTTTATCTGTGTATGAGTTTCTCATTATGCAGATTACTGATAACAAGGTTTACTATTTCTTAGCTGTTAACGTTAACGTGAACTTGGGTTCAGATAGCGAAAACACAGCCACAGCTAACGCTAGTTAGCTTCTCGTTACGTTATGCTGTGATATTTACGTCAAAGACCGCGATCAAAAATATGCGCAAATATCAACGATATGGCCAAAGTGGACGTGAAATATGTGTATTTAATTAAAACATGAAAAGGATCGGCAGTTGCTTACCTGTAACGTTGTGTAGGGATAATAATAAGAGCTAATGGCTAGCTATCCGTTAGCCAAACAAACCACACACTGGGGTACTTCCGGTGAAGAAGAAGAGGGCGGTGACCTCTCGGCCGTCGGATTCGCTGGGATTGGCTGAATGAAAGATTGGATTCGCCTTCTGATTGGATGGCTTTGTGAAAGATTCACTTGGTCATTTGATAGGCTCCTGAATTATTAGGCTCGCCATGTGGTTGGTTCTTGAAAGATTAGGCTCGGCATGTGGTTGGCTTTAGAAAGATTGACTTCGCCCTGTGATTCGTCGACTAGTCCGTAAAGAAGGGGGGGGGGAAGGGGAGGAAAGGGGAGGAAGGGGGAAGAAGGGGGGGAAAAGGAGGAGGAAAAGGAAGAAAAATTGGGAGGACGCAGGTTCGAATCCAGCTGTGGACTTACTTGAATTTTGTCCAATGTCATTCAGTTATTGCCTTGGTGCTCTGAAACGATGTCAATGTGCTGCAACTCAAATCTAATTAAACTATAATGTGATTTTGATCAACTTTTAATGCACCATCACATTAGGCTACTTGTGTAAAATGGAAGAGACAGGTTTACAATCCCACCTCAAGCATGTTGGTAAATATGCAATGCATGGTTTTAAAACTGGGTCTTTATTATTGTAATAGGGAAAGAAAGTACCGTATGCACTTTAAATATTTAGTTTTTTTAGGCTATCTCAAAAGTGGGTAATGCCCTAAAGAAAAGTTGAAAGTAATGATTGAATGAGTGATAACTGATTTGAGCACTTTATTGGTCATTCAGTCAAGTATAAAACGTATTGGCTATAATGTATTATGTAGTAGATTTAAATATCATGGTATTATCAAAGACACGAAGAGAGAATACATTTCAAATAAATTCATCATTTACAAAAACAAAACGATTAGACAATGTGCAATCTAAATCAAATAAAGAACACAGTGGACAATGAATAATAATAAACAGCAATGAAAAGAAGAAAAAGAAGAAAAGAGACAGAGAGGGTCCTTTGAATGAGAGTTCACTTGTCTGACCCCAGAGTGTCCAATCACAGCTAGAGAGCAGGAGCTGACACAACCAAATGGCAGCATCAGAAAGGGTCAGTGTGAGTGTAACTTTGTGTAGATCAGTGTCGAGTGTGTGTGGTGAGTGTAACTTTGTGTAGATCAGTGTCGAGTGTGTGTGGTGTGCAAAAAGCTGGCATCTGTATGCTGCCATCATGCTGGCGTCAGCAGCTCCTGGGTCCAGGTCTTGATGATGGTGGGTTGTGTTGGAGGCGAGCACATGTGGTGTGCTGCTGGATGACGAGCAGGAGCTCCTTCAGATACTCCAATGCCTGGGACACGCTGTCTGGAGTGTAGGCGCTCACCTTGAGAAAGATACACAGAGGGAAAAATAAGTCCCAGTGAAATTAAATATGACTATTTCACCTTGTTGGCCAAGGAGGCATGAGTGGGTGAAGGTGAGGTCATACCTGAAGCCCTGCTTGGAGTAGAGGGTCACCTTGCTCCATCTTGCTGGGATACTTCAGTAATCCCTGAGCTGTGCAGATACCTGGCTGTGGCAGTCTGAAACACACAATGCACATACGGTAACTTAACTGGACTTGCATACATGTACCATCACATACTGTACCTGATGTTACAGTGTATTGTGTTAGGGTCATGTTGTTAACTTGAACATGGATAAGCCATATAATCTTACCTTATAAAGGTCATGCCATCTCTCTTTTTTTGGGCAAGGAGCAGGTATGTTTCCCTCACTGTGGATGGCCATACCAGACACCCCAGTAGAGAGCCACTCAGTGTCACCTGTGTGGTGAGGCATGTCAAAAGGGAATTACAGTACTCCAGGTGGGATGATACAAAAGGCATCAATAATAATCTGTGTGACACAACAGACCTGAGTGTTTGTTTCTAAAATGGGTGTGGGGGGGGGGTGGCATGTACAGGACAATGACTTAACTTGATCAAAGGACATAGCCTGATCAAAATAACACCAATATTTCTAAGATTAGACCATACAGTTAAACACTGAACAACCTTGGAAATGATTTTGTCTGAAGCAATAGTAATGACTTGAGTCTTGTCTGTGTGAGGTTGTTAAAACGTTTTTAACACAATCTGGACAGGAGACACAATCAGGTACTCACTGTCAGGAGTCGTGCAGGCTGGTCCACGCTCGCTGTAGCAGGTGGGATGTGTGCCTGTGCAGACAAGATGTGGTGTGCTGCTGGATGACGAGCAGGAGCTCCTTCAGATACTCCAATGCCTGGGACACGCTGTCTGGAGTGTAGGCGCTCACCTTGAGAAAGATACACAGAGGGAAAAATAAGTCCCAGTGAAATTAAATATGACTATTTCACCTTGTTGGCCAAGGAGGCATGAGTGGGTGAAGGTGAGGTCATACCTGAAGCCCTGCTTGGAGTAGAGGGTCACCTTGCTCCATCTTGCTGGGATACTTCAGTAATCCCTGAGCTGTGCAGATACCTGGCTGTGGCAGTCTGAAACACACAATGCACATACGGTAACTTAACTGGACTTGCATACATGTACCATCACATACTGTACCTGATGTTACAGTGTATTGTGTTAGGGTCATGTTGTTAACTTGAACATGGATAAGCCATATAATCTTACCTTATAAAGGTCATGCCATCTCTCTTTTTTTGGGCAAGGAGCAGGTATGTTTCCCTCACTGTGGATGGCCATACCAGACACCCCAGTAGAGAGCCACTCAGTGTCACCTGTGTGGTGAGGCATGTCAAAAGGGAATTACAGTACTCCAGGTGGGATGATACAAAAGGCATCAATAATAATCTGTGTGACACAACAGACCTGAGTGTTTGTTTCTAAAATGGGTGTGGGGGGGGGGTGGCATGTACAGGACAATGACTTAACTTGATCAAAGGACATAGCCTGATCAAAATAACACCAATATTTCTAAGATTAGACCATACAGTTAAACACTGAACAACCTTGGAAATGATTTTGTCTGAAGCAATAGTAATGACTTGAGTCTTGTCTGTGTGAGGTTGTTAAAACGTTTTTAACACAATCTGGACAGGAGACACAATCAGGTACTCACTGTCAGGAGTCGTGCAGGCTGGTCCACGCTCGCTGTAGCAGGTGGGATGTGTGCCTGTGCAGACAAGATGTGGTGTGCTGCTGGATGACGAGCAGGAGCTCCTTCAGATACTCCAATGCCTGGGACACGCTGTCTGGAGTGTAGGCGCTCACCTTGAGAAAGATACACAGAGGGAAAAATAAGTCCCAGTGAAATTAAATATGACTATTTCACCTTGTTGGCCAAGGAGGCATGAGTGGGTGAAGGTGAGGTCATACCTGAAGCCCTGCTTGGAGTAGAGGGTCACCTTGCTCCATCTTGCTGGGATACTTCAGTAATCCCTGAGCTGTGCAGATACCTGGCTGTGGCAGTCTGAAACACACAATGCACATACGGTAACTTAACTGGACTTGCATACATGTACCATCACATACTGTACCTGATGTTACAGTGTATTGTGTTAGGGTCATGTTGTTAACTTGAACATGGATAAGCCATATAATCTTACCTTATAAAGGTCATGCCATCTCTCTTTTTTTGGGCAAGGAGCAGGTATGTTTCCCTCACTGTGGATGGCCATACCAGACACCCCAGTAGAGAGCCACTCAGTGTCACCTGTGTGGTGAGGCATGTCAAAAGGGAATTACAGTACTCCAGGTGGGATGATACAAAAGGCATCAATAATAATCTGTGTGACACAACAGACCTGAGTGTTTGTTTCTAAAATGGGTGTGGGGGGGGGGGGGGGGGGGGGGTGGCATGTACAGGACAATGACTTAACTTGATCAAAGGACATAGCCTGATCAAAATAACACCAATATTTCTAAGATTAGACCATACAGTTAAACACTGAACAACCTTGGAAATGATTTTGTCTGAAGCAATAGTAATGACTTGAGTCTTGTCTGTGTGAGGTTGTTAAAACGTTTTTAACACAATCTGGACAGGAGACACAATCAGGTACTCACTGTCAGGAGTCGTGCAGGCTGGTCCACGCTCGCTGTAGCAGGTGGGATGTGTGCCTGTGCAGACAAGATGTGGTGTGCTGCTGGATGACGAGCAGGAGCTCCTTCAGATACTCCAATGCCTGGGACACGCTGTCTGGAGTGTAGGCGCTCACCTTGAGAAAGATACACAGAGGGAAAAATAAGTCCCAGTGAAATTAAATATGACTATTTCACCTTGTTGGCCAAGGAGGCATGAGTGGGTGAAGGTGAGGTCATACCTGAAGCCCTGCTTGGAGTAGAGGGTCACCTTGCTCCATCTTGCTGGGATACTTCAGTAATCCCTGAGCTGTGCAGATACCTGGCTGTGGCAGTCTGAAACACACAATGCACATACGGTAACTTAACTGGACTTGCATACATGTACCATCACATACTGTACCTGATGTTACAGTGTATTGTGTTAGGGTCATGTTGTTAACTTGAACATGGATAAGCCATATAATCTTACCTTATAAAGGTCATGCCATCTCTCTTTTTTTGGGCAAGGAGCAGGTATGTTTCCCTCACTGTGGATGGCCATACCAGACACCCCAGTAGAGAGCCACTCAGTGTCACCTGTGTGGTGAGGCATGTCAAAAGGGAATTACAGTACTCCAGGTGGGATGATACAAAAGGCATCAATAATAATCTGTGTGACACAACAGACCTGAGTGTTTGTTTCTAAAATGGGTGTGGTGGGGGGGGGGGGGGGGGGGGTGGCATGTACAGGACAATGACTTAACTTGATCAAAGGACATAGCCTGATCAAAATAACACCAATATTTCTAAGATTAGACCATACAGTTAAACACTGAACAACCTTGGAAATGATTTTGTCTGAAGCAATAGTAATGACTTGAGTCTTGTCTGTGTGAGGTTGTTAAAACGTTTTTAACACAATCTGGACAGGAGACACAATCAGGTACTCACTGTCAGGAGTCGTGCAGGCTGGTCCACGCTCGCTGTAGCAGGTGGGATGTGTGCCTGTGCAGACAAGATGTGGTGTGCTGCTGGATGACGAGCAGGAGCTCCTTCAGATACTCCAATGCCTGGGACACGCTGTCTGGAGTGTAGGCGCTCACCTTGAGAAAGATACACAGAGGGAAAAATAAGTCCCAGTGAAATTAAATATGACTATTTCACCTTGTTGGCCAAGGAGGCATGAGTGGGTGAAGGTGAGGTCATACCTGAAGCCCTGCTTGGAGTAGAGGGTCACCTTGCTCCATCTTGCTGGGATACTTCAGTAATCCCTGAGCTGTGCAGATACCTGGCTGTGGCAGTCTGAAACACACAATGCACATACGGTAACTTAACTGGACTTGCATACATGTACCATCACATACTGTACCTGATGTTACAGTGTATTGTGTTAGGGTCATGTTGTTAACTTGAACATGGATAAGCCATATAATCTTACCTTATAAAGGTCATGCCATCTCTCTTTTTTTGGGCAAGGAGCAGGTATGTTTCCCTCACTGTGGATGGCCATACCAGACACCCCAGTAGAGAGCCACTCAGTGTCACCTGTGTGGTGAGGCATGTCAAAAGGGAATTACAGTACTCCAGGTGGGATGATACAAAAGGCATCAATAATAATCTGTGTGACACAACAGACCTGAGTGTTTGTTTCTAAAATGGGTGTGGGGGGGGGGTGGCATGTACAGGACAATGACTTAACTTGATCAAAGGACATAGCCTGATCAAAATAACACCAATATTTCTAAGATTAGACCATACAGTTAAACACTGAACAACCTTGGAAATGATTTTGTCTGAAGCAATAGTAATGACTTGAGTCTTGTCTGTGTGAGGTTGTTAAAACGTTTTTAACACAATCTGGACAGGAGACACAATCAGGTACTCACTGTCAGGAGTCGTGCAGGCTGGTCCACGCTCGCTGTAGCAGGTGGGATGTGTGCCTGTGCAGACAAGATGTGGTGTGCTGCTGGATGACGAGCAGGAGCTCCTTCAGATACTCCAATGCCTGGGACACGCTGTCTGGAGTGTAGGCGCTCACCTTGAGAAAGATACACAGAGGGAAAAATAAGTCCCAGTGAAATTAAATATGACTATTTCACCTTGTTGGCCAAGGAGGCATGAGTGGGTGAAGGTGAGGTCATACCTGAAGCCCTGCTTGGAGTAGAGGGTCACCTTGCTCCATCTTGCTGGGATACTTCAGTAATCCCTGAGCTGTGCAGATACCTGGCTGTGGCAGTCTGAAACACACAATGCACATACGGTAACTTAACTGGACTTGCATACATGTACCATCACATACTGTACCTGATGTTACAGTGTATTGTGTTAGGGTCATGTTGTTAACTTGAACATGGATAAGCCATATAATCTTACCTTATAAAGGTCATGCCATCTCTCTTTTTTTGGGCAAGGAGCAGGTATGTTTCCCTCACTGTGGATGGCCATACCAGACACCCCAGTAGAGAGCCACTCAGTGTCACCTGCCATAGCCTTGTTGTTTCGTAATGACATCTGAAATTATGTACAGTAGACTAAATTATACTTACAGCAATAAACAAACATACATTAGATACTAAAAACATACAAACAGAAACACAGGCATAGACAGGCATTTAATGTTTATATCAGTAGGCCTACCTGCTGTTACTTTTATCTGTGTATGAGTTTCTCATTATGCAGATTACTGATAACAAGGTTTACTATTTCTTAGCTGTTAACGTTAACGTGAACTTGGGTTCAGATAGCGAAAACACAGCCACAGCTAACGCTAGTTAGCTTCTCGTTACGTTATGCTGTGATATTTACGTCAAAGACCGCGATCAAAAATATGCGCAAATATCAACGATATGGCCAAAGTGGACGTGAAATATGTGTATTTAATTAAAACATGAAAAGGATCGGCAGTTGCTTACCTGTAACGTTGTGTAGGGATAATAATAAGAGCTAATGGCTAGCTATCCGTTAGCCAAACAAACCACACACTGGGGTACTTCCGGTGAAGAAGAAGAGGGCGGTGACCTCTCGGCCGTCGGATTCGCTGGGATTGGCTGAATGAAAGATTGGATTCGCCTTCTGATTGGATGGCTTTGTGAAAGATTCACTTGGTCATTTGATAGGCTCCTGAATTATTAGGCTCGCCATGTGGTTGGTTCTTGAAAGATTAGGCTCGGCATGTGGTTGGCTTTAGAAAGATTGACTTCGCCCTGTGATTCGTCGACTAGTCCGTAAAGAAGGGGGGGGGGAAGGGGAGGAAAGGGGAGGAAGGGGGAAGAAGGGGGGGGAAAGGAGGAGGAAAAGGAAGAAAAATTGGGAGGACGCAGGTTCGAATCCAGCTGTGGACTTACTTGAATTTTGTCCAATGTCATTCAGTTATTGCCTTGGTGCTCTGAAACGATGTCAATGTGCTGCAACTCAAATCTAATTAAACTATAATGTGATTTTGATCAACTTTTAATGCACCATCACATTAGGCTACTTGTGTAAAATGGAAGAGACAGGTTTACAATCCCACCTCAAGCATGTTGGTAAATATGCAATGCATGGTTTTAAAACTGGGTCTTTATTATTGTAATAGGGAAAGAAAGTACCGTATGCACTTTAAATATTTAGTTTTTTTAGGCTATCTCAAAAGTGGGTAATGCCCTAAAGAAAAGTTGAAAGTAATGATTGAATGAGTGATAACTGATTTGAGCACTTTATTGGTCATTCAGTCAAGTATAAAACGTATTGGCTATAATGTATTATGTAGTAGATTTAAATATCATGGTATTATCAAAGACACGAAGAGAGAATACATTTCAAATAAATTCATCATTTACAAAAACAAAACGATTAGACAATGTGCAATCTAAATCAAATAAAGAACACAGTGGACAATGAATAATAATAAACAGCAATGAAAAGAAGAAAAAGAAGAAAAGAGACAGAGAGGGTCCTTTGAATGAGAGTTCACTTGTCTGACCCCAGAGTGTCCAATCACAGCTAGAGAGCAGGAGCTGACACAACCAAATGGCAGCATCAGAAAGGGTCAGTGTGAGTGTAACTTTGTGTAGATCAGTGTCGAGTGTGTGTGGTGAGTGTAACTTTGTGTAGATCAGTGTCGAGTGTGTGTGGTGTGCAAAAAGCTGGCATCTGTATGCTGCCATCATGCTGGCGTCAGCAGCTCCTGGGTCCAGGTCTTGATGATGGTGGGTTGTGTTGGAGGCGAGCACATGTGGTGTGCTGCTGGATGACGAGCAGGAGCTCCTTCAGATACTCCAATGCCTGGGACACGCTGTCTGGAGTGTAGGCGCTCACCTTGAGAAAGATACACAGAGGGAAAAATAAGTCCCAGTGAAATTAAATATGACTATTTCACCTTGTTGGCCAAGGAGGCATGAGTGGGTGAAGGTGAGGTCATACCTGAAGCCCTGCTTGGAGTAGAGGGTCACCTTGCTCCATCTTGCTGGGATACTTCAGTAATCCCTGAGCTGTGCAGATACCTGGCTGTGGCAGTCTGAAACACACAATGCACATACGGTAACTTAACTGGACTTGCATACATGTACCATCACATACTGTACCTGATGTTACAGTGTATTGTGTTAGGGTCATGTTGTTAACTTGAACATGGATAAGCCATATAATCTTACCTTATAAAGGTCATGCCATCTCTCTTTTTTTGGGCAAGGAGCAGGTATGTTTCCCTCACTGTGGATGGCCATACCAGACACCCCAGTAGAGAGCCACTCAGTGTCACCTGTGTGGTGAGGCATGTCAAAAGGGAATTACAGTACTCCAGGTGGGATGATACAAAAGGCATCAATAATAATCTGTGTGACACAACAGACCTGAGTGTTTGTTTCTAAAATGGGTGTGGGGGGGGGGTGGGGGGGTGGCATGTACAGGACAATGACTTAACTTGATCAAAGGACATAGCCTGATCAAAATAACACCAATATTTCTAAGATTAGACCATACAGTTAAACACTGAACAACCTTGGAAATGATTTTGTCTGAAGCAATAGTAATGACTTGAGTCTTGTCTGTGTGAGGTTGTTAAAACGTTTTTAACACAATCTGGACAGGAGACACAATCAGGTACTCACTATCAGGAGTCGTGCAGGCTGGTCCACGCTCGCTGTAGCAGGTGGGATGTGTGCCTGTGCAGACAAGATGTGGTGTGCTGCTGGATGACGAGCAGGAGCTCCTTCAGATACTCCAATGCCTGGGACACGCTGTCTGGAGTGTAGGCGCTCACCTTGAGAAAGATACACAGAGGGAAAAATAAGTCCCAGTGAAATTAAATATGACTATTTCACCTTGTTGGCCAAGGAGGCATGAGTGGGTGAAGGTGAGGTCATACCTGAAGCCCTGCTTGGAGTAGAGGGTCACCTTGCTCCATCTTGCTGGGATACTTCAGTAATCCCTGAGCTGTGCAGATACCTGGCTGTGGCAGTCTGAAACACACAATGCACATACGGTAACTTAACTGGACTTGCATACATGTACCATCACATACTGTACCTGATGTTACAGTGTATTGTGTTAGGGTCATGTTGTTAACTTGAACATGGATAAGCCATATAATCTTACCTTATAAAGGTCATGCCATCTCTCTTTTTTTGGGCAAGGAGCAGGTATGTTTCCCTCACTGTGGATGGCCATACCAGACACCCCAGTAGAGAGCCACTCAGTGTCACCTGTGTGGTGAGGCATGTCAAAAGGGAATTACAGTACTCCAGGTGGGATGATACAAAAGGCATCAATAATAATCTGTGTGACACAACAGACCTGAGTGTTTGTTTCTAAAATGGGTGTGGGGGGGGGGTGGCATGTACAGGACAATGACTTAACTTGATCAAAGGACATAGCCTGATCAAAATAACACCAATATTTCTAAGATTAGACCATACAGTTAAACACTGAACAACCTTGGAAATGATTTTGTCTGAAGCAATAGTAATGACTTGAGTCTTGTCTGTGTGAGGTTGTTAAAACGTTTTTAACACAATCTGGACAGGAGACACAATCAGGTACTCACTGTCAGGAGTCGTGCAGGCTGGTCCACGCTCGCTGTAGCAGGTGGGATGTGTGCCTGTGCAGACAAGATGTGGTGTGCTGCTGGATGACGAGCAGGAGCTCCTTCAGATACTCCAATGCCTGGGACACGCTGTCTGGAGTGTAGGCGCTCACCTTGAGAAAGATACACAGAGGGAAAAATAAGTCCCAGTGAAATTAAATATGACTATTTCACCTTGTTGGCCAAGGAGGCATGAGTGGGTGAAGGTGAGGTCATACCTGAAGCCCTGCTTGGAGTAGAGGGTCACCTTGCTCCATCTTGCTGGGATACTTCAGTAATCCCTGAGCTGTGCAGATACCTGGCTGTGGCAGTCTGAAACACACAATGCACATACGGTAACTTAACTGGACTTGCATACATGTACCATCACATACTGTACCTGATGTTACAGTGTATTGTGTTAGGGTCATGTTGTTAACTTGAACATGGATAAGCCATATAATCTTACCTTATAAAGGTCATGCCATCTCTCTTTTTTTGGGCAAGGAGCAGGTATGTTTCCCTCACTGTGGATGGCCATACCAGACACCCCAGTAGAGAGCCACTCAGTGTCACCTGTGTGGTGAGGCATGTCAAAAGGGAATTACAGTACTCCAGGTGGGATGATACAAAAGGCATCAATAATAATCTGTGTGACACAACAGACCTGAATGTTTGTTTCTAAAATGGGTGTGGGGGGGGGGGGGGGGTGGCATGTACAGGACAATGACTTAACTTGATCAAAGGACATAGCCTGATCAAAATAACACCAATATTTCTAAGATTAGACCATACAGTTAAACACTGAACAACCTTGGAAATGATTTTGTCTGAAGCAATAGTAATGACTTGAGTCTTGTCTGTGTGAGGTTGTTAAAACGTTTTTAACACAATCTGGACAGGAGACACAATCAGGTACTCACTGTCAGGAGTCGTGCAGGCTGGTCCACGCTCGCTGTAGCAGGTGGGATGTGTGCCTGTGCAGACAAGATGTGGTGTGCTGCTGGATGACGAGCAGGAGCTCCTTCAGATACTCCAATGCCTGGGACACGCTGTCTGGAGTGTAGGCGCTCACCTTGAGAAAGATACACAGAGGGAAAAATAAGTCCCAGTGAAATTAAATATGACTATTTCACCTTGTTGGCCAAGGAGGCATGAGTGGGTGAAGGTGAGGTCATACCTGAAGCCCTGCTTGGAGTAGAGGGTCACCTTGCTCCATCTTGCTGGGATACTTCAGTAATCCCTGAGCTGTGCAGATACCTGGCTGTGGCAGTCTGAAACACACAATGCACATACGGTAACTTAACTGGACTTGCATACATGTACCATCACATACTGTACCTGATGTTACAGTGTATTGTGTTAGGGTCATGTTGTTAACTTGAACATGGATAAGCCATATAATCTTACCTTATAAAGGTCATGCCATCTCTCTTTTTTTGGGCAAGGAGCAGGTATGTTTCCCTCACTGTGGATGGCCATACCAGACACCCCAGTAGAGAGCCACTCAGTGTCACCTGTGTGGTGAGGCATGTCAAAAGGGAATTACAGTACTCCAGGTGGGATGATACAAAAGGCATCAATAATAATCTGTGTGACACAACAGACCTGAGTGTTTGTTTCTAAAATGGGTGTGGGGGGGGGGGGGGGGGTGGCATGTACAGGACAATGACTTAACTTGATCAAAGGACATAGCCTGATCAAAATAACACCAATATTTCTAAGATTAGACCATACAGTTAAACACTGAACAACCTTGGAAATGATTTTGTCTGAAGCAATAGTAATGACTTGAGTCTTGTCTGTGTGAGGTTGTTAAAACGTTTTTAACACAATCTGGACAGGAGACACAATCAGGTACTCACTGTCAGGAGTCGTGCAGGCTGGTCCACGCTCGCTGTAGCAGGTGGGATGTGTGCCTGTGCAGACAAGATGTGGTGTGCTGCTGGATGACGAGCAGGAGCTCCTTCAGATACTCCAATGCCTGGGACACGCTGTCTGGAGTGTAGGCGCTCACCTTGAGAAAGATACACAGAGGGAAAAATAAGTCCCAGTGAAATTAAATATGACTATTTCACCTTGTTGGCCAAGGAGGCATGAGTGGGTGAAGGTGAGGTCATACCTGAAGCCCTGCTTGGAGTAGAGGGTCACCTTGCTCCATCTTGCTGGGATACTTCAGTAATCCCTGAGCTGTGCAGATACCTGGCTGTGGCAGTCTGAAACACACAATGCACATACGGTAACTTAACTGGACTTGCATACATGTACCATCACATACTGTACCTGATGTTACAGTGTATTGTGTTAGGGTCATGTTGTTAACTTGAACATGGATAAGCCATATAATCTTACCTTATAAAGGTCATGCCATCTCTCTTTTTTTGGGCAAGGAGCAGGTATGTTTCCCTCACTGTGGATGGCCATACCAGACACCCCAGTAGAGAGCCACTCAGTGTCACCTGTGTGGTGAGGCATGTCAAAAGGGAATTACAGTACTCCAGGTGGGATGATACAAAAGGCATCAATAATAATCTGTGTGACACAACAGACCTGAGTGTTTGTTTCTAAAATGGGTGTGGGGGGGGGGGGGGGGGGGGGTGGCATGTACAGGACAATGACTTAACTTGATCAAAGGACATAGCCTGATCAAAATAACACCAATATTTCTAAGATTAGACCATACAGTTAAACACTGAACAACCTTGGAAATGATTTTGTCTGAAGCAATAGTAATGACTTGAGTCTTGTCTGTGTGAGGTTGTTAAAACGTTTTTAACACAATCTGGACAGGAGACACAATCAGGTACTCACTGTCAGGAGTCGTGCAGGCTGGTCCACGCTCGCTGTAGCAGGTGGGATGTGTGCCTGTGCAGACAAGATGTGGTGTGCTGCTGGATGACGAGCAGGAGCTCCTTCAGATACTCCAATGCCTGGGACACGCTGTCTGGAGTGTAGGCGCTCACCTTGAGAAAGATACACAGAGGGAAAAATAAGTCCCAGTGAAATTAAATATGACTATTTCACCTTGTTGGCCAAGGAGGCATGAGTGGGTGAAGGTGAGGTCATACCTGAAGCCCTGCTTGGAGTAGAGGGTCACCTTGCTCCATCTTGCTGGGATACTTCAGTAATCCCTGAGCTGTGCAGATACCTGGCTGTGGCAGTCTGAAACACACAATGCACATACGGTAACTTAACTGGACTTGCATACATGTACCATCACATACTGTACCTGATGTTACAGTGTATTGTGTTAGGGTCATGTTGTTAACTTGAACATGGATAAGCCATATAATCTTACCTTATAAAGGTCATGCCATCTCTCTTTTTTTGGGCAAGGAGCAGGTATGTTTCCCTCACTGTGGATGGCCATACCAGACACCCCAGTAGAGAGCCACTCAGTGTCACCTGCCATAGCCTTGTTGTTTCGTAATGACATCTGAAATTATGTACAGTAGACTAAATTATACTTACAGCAATAAACAAACATACATTAGATACTAAAAACATACAAACAGAAACACAGGCATAGACAGGCATTTAATGTTTATATCAGTAGGCCTACCTGCTGTTACTTTTATCTGTGTATGAGTTTCTCATTATGCAGATTACTGATAACAAGGTTTACTATTTCTTAGCTGTTAACGTTAACGTGAACTTGGGTTCAGATAGCGAAAACACAGCCACAGCTAACGCTAGTTAGCTTCTCGTTACGTTATGCTGTGATATTTACGTCAAAGACCGCGATCAAAAATATGCGCAAATATCAACGATATGGCCAAAGTGGACGTGAAATATGTGTATTTAATTAAAACATGAAAAGGATCGGCAGTTGCTTACCTGTAACGTTGTGTAGGGATAATAATAAGAGCTAATGGCTAGCTATCCGTTAGCCAAACAAACCACACACTGGGGTACTTCCGGTGAAGAAGAAGAGGGCGGTGACCTCTCGGCCGTCGGATTCGCTGGGATTGGCTGAATGAAAGATTGGATTCGCCTTCTGATTGGATGGCTTTGTGAAAGATTCACTTGGTCATTTGATAGGCTCCTGAATTATTAGGCTCGCCATGTGGTTGGTTCTTGAAAGATTAGGCTCGGCATGTGGTTGGCTTTAGAAAGATTGACTTCGCCCTGTGATTCGTCGACTAGTCCGTAAAGAAGGGGGGGGGGAAGGGGAGGAAGGGGGAAGAAGGGGGGGAAAAGGAGGAGGAAAAGGAAGAAAAATTGGGAGGACGCAGGTTCGAATCCAGCTGTGGACTTACTTGAATTTTGTCCAATGTCATTCAGTTATTGCCTTGGTGCTCTGAAACGATGTCAATGTGCTGCAACTCAAATCTAATTAAACTATAATGTGATTTTGATCAACTTTTAATGCACCATCACATTAGGCTACTTGTGTAAAATGGAAGAGACAGGTTTACAATCCCACCTCAAGCATGTTGGTAAATATGCAATGCATGGTTTTAAAACTGGGTCTTTATTATTGTAATAGGGAAAGAAAGTACCGTATGCACTTTAAATATTTAGTTTTTTTAGGCTATCTCAAAAGTGGGTAATGCCCTAAAGAAAAGTTGAAAGTAATGATTGAATGAGTGATAACTGATTTGAGCACTTTATTGGTCATTCAGTCAAGTATAAAACGTATTGGCTATAATGTATTATGTAGTAGATTTAAATATCATGGTATTATCAAAGACACGAAGAGAGAATACATTTCAAATAAATTCATCATTTACAAAAACAAAACGATTAGACAATGTGCAATCTAAATCAAATAAAGAACACAGTGGACAATGAATAATAATAAACAGCAATGAAAAGAAGAAAAAGAAGAAAAGAGACAGAGAGGGTCCTTTGAATGAGAGTTCACTTGTCTGACCCCAGAGTGTCCAATCACAGCTAGAGAGCAGGAGCTGACACAACCAAATGGCAGCATCAGAAAGGGTCAGTGTGAGTGTAACTTTGTGTAGA
This sequence comes from Poromitra crassiceps, assembly GCF_964638095.1. NCBI lineage: Eukaryota > Metazoa > Chordata > Actinopteri > Beryciformes > Melamphaidae > Poromitra > Poromitra crassiceps. The sequence continues at coordinate 36,601,116 of NC_139624.1, forward strand.
TCAGTGTCGAGTGTGTGTGGTGAGTGTAACTTTGTGTAGATCAGTGTCGAGTGTGTGTGGTGTGCAAAAAGCTGGCATCTGTATGCTGCCATCATGCTGGCGTCAGCAGCTCCTGGGTCCAGGTCTTGATGATGGTGGGTTGTGTTGGAGGCGAGCACATGTGGTGTGCTGCTGGATGACGAGCAGGAGCTCCTTCAGATACTCCAATGCCTGGGACACGCTGTCTGGAGTGTAGGCGCTCACCTTGAGAAAGATACACAGAGGGAAAAATAAGTCCCAGTGAAATTAAATATGACTATTTCACCTTGTTGGCCAAGGAGGCATGAGTGGGTGAAGGTGAGGTCATACCTGAAGCCCTGCTTGGAGTAGAGGGTCACCTTGCTCCATCTTGCTGGGATACTTCAGTAATCCCTGAGCTGTGCAGATACCTGGCTGTGGCAGTCTGAAACACACAATGCACATACGGTAACTTAACTGGACTTGCATACATGTACCATCACATACTGTACCTGATGTTACAGTGTATTGTGTTAGGGTCATGTTGTTAACTTGAACATGGATAAGCCATATAATCTTACCTTATAAAGGTCATGCCATCTCTCTTTTTTTGGGCAAGGAGCAGGTATGTTTCCCTCACTGTGGATGGCCATACCAGACACCCCAGTAGAGAGCCACTCAGTGTCACCTGTGTGGTGAGGCATGTCAAAAGGGAATTACAGTACTCCAGGTGGGATGATACAAAAGGCATCAATAATAATCTGTGTGACACAACAGACCTGAGTGTTTGTTTCTAAAATGGGTGTGGGGGGGGGGGTGGCATGTACAGGACAATGACTTAACTTGATCAAAGGACATAGCCTGATCAAAATAACACCAATATTTCTAAGATTAGACCATACAGTTAAACACTGAACAACCTTGGAAATGATTTTGTCTGAAGCAATAGTAATGACTTGAGTCTTGTCTGTGTGAGGTTGTTAAAACGTTTTTAACACAATCTGGACAGGAGACACAATCAGGTACTCACTGTCAGGAGTCGTGCAGGCTGGTCCACGCTCGCTGTAGCAGGTGGGATGTGTGCCTGTGCAGACAAGATGTGGTGTGCTGCTGGATGACGAGCAGGAGCTCCTTCAGATACTCCAATGCCTGGGACACGCTGTCTGGAGTGTAGGCGCTCACCTTGAGAAAGATACACAGAGGGAAAAATAAGTCCCAGTGAAATTAAATATGACTATTTCACCTTGTTGGCCAAGGAGGCATGAGTGGGTGAAGGTGAGGTCATACCTGAAGCCCTGCTTGGAGTAGAGGGTCACCTTGCTCCATCTTGCTGGGATACTTCAGTAATCCCTGAGCTGTGCAGATACCTGGCTGTGGCAGTCTGAAACACACAATGCACATACGGTAACTTAACTGGACTTGCATACATGTACCATCACATACTGTACCTGATGTTACAGTGTATTGTGTTAGGGTCATGTTGTTAACTTGAACATGGATAAGCCATATAATCTTACCTTATAAAGGTCATGCCATCTCTCTTTTTTTGGGCAAGGAGCAGGTATGTTTCCCTCACTGTGGATGGCCATACCAGACACCCCAGTAGAGAGCCACTCAGTGTCACCTGTGTGGTGAGGCATGTCAAAAGGGAATTACAGTACTCCAGGTGGGATGATACAAAAGGCATCAATAATAATCTGTGTGACACAACAGACCTGAGTGTTTGTTTCTAAAATGGGTGTGGGGGGGGGGTGGCATGTACAGGACAATGACTTAACTTGATCAAAGGACATAGCCTGATCAAAATAACACCAATATTTCTAAGATTAGACCATACAGTTAAACACTGAACAACCTTGGAAATGATTTTGTCTGAAGCAATAGTAATGACTTGAGTCTTGTCTGTGTGAGGTTGTTAAAACGTTTTTAACACAATCTGGACAGGAGACACAATCAGGTACTCACTGTCAGGAGTCGTGCAGGCTGGTCCACGCTCGCTGTAGCAGGTGGGATGTGTGCCTGTGCAGACAAGATGTGGTGTGCTGCTGGATGACGAGCAGGAGCTCCTTCAGATACTCCAATGCCTGGGACACGCTGTCTGGAGTGTAGGCGCTCACCTTGAGAAAGATACACAGAGGGAAAAATAAGTCCCAGTGAAATTAAATATGACTATTTCACCTTGTTGGCCAAGGAGGCATGAGTGGGTGAAGGTGAGGTCATACCTGAAGCCCTGCTTGGAGTAGAGGGTCACCTTGCTCCATCTTGCTGGGATACTTCAGTAATCCCTGAGCTGTGCAGATACCTGGCTGTGGCAGTCTGAAACACACAATGCACATACGGTAACTTAACTGGACTTGCATACATGTACCATCACATACTGTACCTGATGTTACAGTGTATTGTGTTAGGGTCATGTTGTTAACTTGAACATGGATAAGCCATATAATCTTACCTTATAAAGGTCATGCCATCTCTCTTTTTTTGGGCAAGGAGCAGGTATGTTTCCCTCACTGTGGATGGCCATACCAGACACCCCAGTAGAGAGCCACTCAGTGTCACCTGTGTGGTGAGGCATGTCAAAAGGGAATTACAGTACTCCAGGTGGGATGATACAAAAGGCATCAATAATAATCTGTGTGACACAACAGACCTGAGTGTTTGTTTCTAAAATGGGTGTGGGGGGGGGGTGGCATGTACAGGACAATGACTTAACTTGATCAAAGGACATAGCCTGATCAAAATAACACCAATATTTCTAAGATTAGACCATACAGTTAAACACTGAACAACCTTGGAAATGATTTTGTCTGAAGCAATAGTAATGACTTGAGTCTTGTCTGTGTGAGGTTGTTAAAACGTTTTTAACACAATCTGGACAGGAGACACAATCAGGTACTCACTGTCAGGAGTCGTGCAGGCTGGTCCACGCTCGCTGTAGCAGGTGGGATGTGTGCCTGTGCAGACAAGATGTGGTGTGCTGCTGGATGACGAGCAGGAGCTCCTTCAGATACTCCAATGCCTGGGACACGCTGTCTGGAGTGTAGGCGCTCACCTTGAGAAAGATACACAGAGGGAAAAATAAGTCCCAGTGAAATTAAATATGACTATTTCACCTTGTTGGCCAAGGAGGCATGAGTGGGTGAAGGTGAGGTCATACCTGAAGCCCTGCTTGGAGTAGAGGGTCACCTTGCTCCATCTTGCTGGGATACTTCAGTAATCCCTGAGCTGTGCAGATACCTGGCTGTGGCAGTCTGAAACACACAATGCACATACGGTAACTTAACTGGACTTGCATACATGTACCATCACATACTGTACCTGATGTTACAGTGTATTGTGTTAGGGTCATGTTGTTAACTTGAACATGGATAAGCCATATAATCTTACCTTATAAAGGTCATGCCATCTCTCTTTTTTTGGGCAAGGAGCAGGTATGTTTCCCTCACTGTGGATGGCCATACCAGACACCCCAGTAGAGAGCCACTCAGTGTCACCTGTGTGGTGAGGCATGTCAAAAGGGAATTACAGTACTCCAGGTGGGATGATACAAAAGGCATCAATAATAATCTGTGTGACACAACAGACCTGAGTGTTTGTTTCTAAAATGGGTGTGGGGGGGGGGGTGGCATGTACAGGACAATGACTTAACTTGATCAAAGGACATAGCCTGATCAAAATAACACCAATATTTCTAAGATTAGACCATACAGTTAAACACTGAACAACCTTGGAAATGATTTTGTCTGAAGCAATAGTAATGACTTGAGTCTTGTCTGTGTGAGGTTGTTAAAACGTTTTTAACACAATCTGGACAGGAGACACAATCAGGTACTCACTGTCAGGAGTCGTGCAGGCTGGTCCACGCTCGCTGTAGCAGGTGGGATGTGTGCCTGTGCAGACAAGATGTGGTGTGCTGCTGGATGACGAGCAGGAGCTCCTTCAGATACTCCAATGCCTGGGACACGCTGTCTGGAGTGTAGGCGCTCACCTTGAGAAAGATACACAGAGGGAAAAATAAGTCCCAGTGAAATTAAATATGACTATTTCACCTTGTTGGCCAAGGAGGCATGAGTGGGTGAAGGTGAGGTCATACCTGAAGCCCTGCTTGGAGTAGAGGGTCACCTTGCTCCATCTTGCTGGGATACTTCAGTAATCCCTGAGCTGTGCAGATACCTGGCTGTGGCAGTCTGAAACACACAATGCACATACGGTAACTTAACTGGACTTGCATACATGTACCATCACATACTGTACCTGATGTTACAGTGTATTGTGTTAGGGTCATGTTGTTAACTTGAACATGGATAAGCCATATAATCTTACCTTATAAAGGTCATGCCATCTCTCTTTTTTTGGGCAAGGAGCAGGTATGTTTCCCTCACTGTGGATGGCCATACCAGACACCCCAGTAGAGAGCCACTCAGTGTCACCTGCCATAGCCTTGTTGTTTCGTAATGACATCTGAAATTATGTACAGTAGACTAAATTATACTTACAGCAATAAACAAACATACATTAGATACTAAAAACATACAAACAGAAACACAGGCATAGACAGGCATTTAATGTTTATATCAGTAGGCCTACCTGCTGTTACTTTTATCTGTGTATGAGTTTCTCATTATGCAGATTACTGATAACAAGGTTTACTATTTCTTAGCTGTTAACGTTAACGTGAACTTGGGTTCAGATAGCGAAAACACAGCCACAGCTAACGCTAGTTAGCTTCTCGTTACGTTATGCTGTGATATTTACGTCAAAGACCGCGATCAAAAATATGCGCAAATATCAACGATATGGCCAAAGTGGACGTGAAATATGTGTATTTAATTAAAACATGAAAAGGATCGGCAGTTGCTTACCTGTAACGTTGTGTAGGGATAATAATAAGAGCTAATGGCTAGCTATCCGTTAGCCAAACAAACCACACACTGGGGTACTTCCGGTGAAGAAGAAGAGGGCGGTGACCTCTCGGCCGTCGGATTCGCTGGGATTGGCTGAATGAAAGATTGGATTCGCCTTCTGATTGGATGGCTTTGTGAAAGATTCACTTGGTCATTTGATAGGCTCCTGAATTATTAGGCTCGCCATGTGGTTGGTTCTTGAAAGATTAGGCTCGGCATGTGGTTGGCTTTAGAAAGATTGACTTCGCCCTGTGATTCGTCGACTAGTCCGTAAAGAAGGGGGGGGGGAAGGGGAGGAAAGGGGAGGAAGGGGGAAGAAGGGGGGGAAAAGGAGGAGGAAAAGGAAGAAAAATTGGGAGGACGCAGGTTCGAATCCAGCTGTGGACTTACTTGAATTTTGTCCAATGTCATTCAGTTATTGCCTTGGTGCTCTGAAACGATGTCAATGTGCTGCAACTCAAATCTAATTAAACTATAATGTGATTTTGATCAACTTTTAATGCACCATCACATTAGGCTACTTGTGTAAAATGGAAGAGACAGGTTTACAATCCCACCTCAAGCATGTTGGTAAATATGCAATGCATGGTTTTAAAACTGGGTCTTTATTATTGTAATAGGGAAAGAAAGTACCGTATGCACTTTAAATATTTAGTTTTTTTAGGCTATCTCAAAAGTGGGTAATGCCCTAAAGAAAAGTTGAAAGTAATGATTGAATGAGTGATAACTGATTTGAGCACTTTATTGGTCATTCAGTCAAGTATAAAACGTATTGGCTATAATGTATTATGTAGTAGATTTAAATATCATGGTATTATCAAAGACACGAAGAGAGAATACATTTCAAATAAATTCATCATTTACAAAAACAAAACGATTAGACAATGTGCAATCTAAATCAAATAAAGAACACAGTGGACAATGAATAATAATAAACAGCAATGAAAAGAAGAAAAAGAAGAAAAGAGACAGAGAGGGTCCTTTGAATGAGAGTTCACTTGTCTGACCCCAGAGTGTCCAATCACAGCTAGAGAGCAGGAGCTGACACAACCAAATGGCAGCATCAGAAAGGGTCAGTGTGAGTGTAACTTTGTGTAGATCAGTGTCGAGTGTGTGTGGTGAGTGTAACTTTGTGTAGATCAGTGTCGAGTGTGTGTGGTGTGCAAAAAGCTGGCATCTGTATGCTGCCATCATGCTGGCGTCAGCAGCTCCTGGGTCCAGGTCTTGATGATGGTGGGTTGTGTTGGAGGCGAGCACATGTGGTGTGCTGCTGGATGACGAGCAGGAGCTCCTTCAGATACTCCAATGCCTGGGACACGCTGTCTGGAGTGTAGGCGCTCACCTTGAGAAAGATACACAGAGGGAAAAATAAGTCCCAGTGAAATTAAATATGACTATTTCACCTTGTTGGCCAAGGAGGCATGAGTGGGTGAAGGTGAGGTCATACCTGAAGCCCTGCTTGGAGTAGAGGGTCACCTTGCTCCATCTTGCTGGGATACTTCAGTAATCCCTGAGCTGTGCAGATACCTGGCTGTGGCAGTCTGAAACACACAATGCACATACGGTAACTTAACTGGACTTGCATACATGTACCATCACATACTGTACCTGATGTTACAGTGTATTGTGTTAGGGTCATGTTGTTAACTTGAACATGGATAAGCCATATAATCTTACCTTATAAAGGTCATGCCATCTCTCTTTTTTTGGGCAAGGAGCAGGTATGTTTCCCTCACTGTGGATGGCCATACCAGACACCCCAGTAGAGAGCCACTCAGTGTCACCTGTGTGGTGAGGCATGTCAAAAGGGAATTACAGTACTCCAGGTGGGATGATACAAAAGGCATCAATAATAATCTGTGTGACACAACAGACCTGAGTGTTTGTTTCTAAAATGGGTGTGGGGGGGGGGTGGGGGGGTGGCATGTACAGGACAATGACTTAACTTGATCAAAGGACATAGCCTGATCAAAATAACACCAATATTTCTAAGATTAGACCATACAGTTAAACACTGAACAACCTTGGAAATGATTTTGTCTGAAGCAATAGTAATGACTTGAGTCTTGTCTGTGTGAGGTTGTTAAAACGTTTTTAACACAATCTGGACAGGAGACACAATCAGGTACTCACTGTCAGGAGTCGTGCAGGCTGGTCCACGCTCGCTGTAGCAGGTGGGATGTGTGCCTGTGCAGACAAGATGTGGTGTGCTGCTGGATGACGAGCAGGAGCTCCTTCAGATACTCCAATGCCTGGGACACGCTGTCTGGAGTGTAGGCGCTCACCTTGAGAAAGATACACAGAGGGAAAAATAAGTCCCAGTGAAATTAAATATGACTATTTCACCTTGTTGGCCAAGGAGGCATGAGTGGGTGAAGGTGAGGTCATACCTGAAGCCCTGCTTGGAGTAGAGGGTCACCTTGCTCCATCTTGCTGGGATACTTCAGTAATCCCTGAGCTGTGCAGATACCTGGCTGTGGCAGTCTGAAACACACAATGCACATACGGTAACTTAACTGGACTTGCATACATGTACCATCACATACTGTACCTGATGTTACAGTGTATTGTGTTAGGGTCATGTTGTTAACTTGAACATGGATAAGCCATATAATCTTACCTTATAAAGGTCATGCCATCTCTCTTTTTTTGGGCAAGGAGCAGGTATGTTTCCCTCACTGTGGATGGCCATACCAGACACCCCAGTAGAGAGCCACTCAGTGTCACCTGTGTGGTGAGGCATGTCAAAAGGGAATTACAGTACTCCAGGTGGGATGATACAAAAGGCATCAATAATAATCTGTGTGACACAACAGACCTGGGTGTTTGTTTCTAAAATGGGTGTGGGGGGGGGGGTGGCATGTACAGGACAATGACTTAACTTGATCAAAGGACATAGCCTGATCAAAATAACACCAATATTTCTAAGATTAGACCATACAGTTAAACACTGAACAACCTTGGAAATGATTTTGTCTGAAGCAATAGTAATGACTTGAGTCTTGTCTGTGTGAGGTTGTTAAAACGTTTTTAACACAATCTGGACAGGAGACACAATCAGGTACTCACTGTCAGGAGTCGTGCAGGCTGGTCCACGCTCGCTGTAGCAGGTGGGATGTGTGCCTGTGCAGACAAGATGTGGTGTGCTGCTGGATGACGAGCAGGAGCTCCTTCAGATACTCCAATGCCTGGGACACGCTGTCTGGAGTGTAGGCGCTCACCTTGAGAAAGATACACAGAGGGAAAAATAAGTCCCAGTGAAATTAAATATGACTATTTCACCTTGTTGGCCAAGGAGGCATGAGTGGGTGAAGGTGAGGTCATACCTGAAGCCCTGCTTGGAGTAGAGGGTCACCTTGCTCCATCTTGCTGGGATACTTCAGTAATCCCTGAGCTGTGCAGATACCTGGCTGTGGCAGTCTGAAACACACAATGCACATACGGTAACTTAACTGGACTTGCATACATGTACCATCACATACTGTACCTGATGTTACAGTGTATTGTGTTAGGGTCATGTTGTTAACTTGAACATGGATAAGCCATATAATCTTACCTTATAAAGGTCATGCCATCTCTCTTTTTTTGGGCAAGGAGCAGGTATGTTTCCCTCACTGTGGATGGCCATACCAGACACCCCAGTAGAGAGCCACTCAGTGTCACCTGTGTGGTGAGGCATGTCAAAAGGGAATTACAGTACTCCAGGTGGGATGATACAAAAGGCATCAATAATAATCTGTGTGACACAACAGACCTGAGTGTTTGTTTCTAAAATGGGTGTGGGGGGGGGGTGGCATGTACAGGACAATGACTTAACTTGATCAAAGGACATAGCCTGATCAAAATAACACCAATATTTCTAAGATTAGACCATACAGTTAAACACTGAACAACCTTGGAAATGATTTTGTCTGAAGCAATAGTAATGACTTGAGTCTTGTCTGTGTGAGGTTGTTAAAACGTTTTTAACACAATCTGGACAGGAGACACAATCAGGTACTCACTGTCAGGAGTCGTGCAGGCTGGTCCACGCTCGCTGTAGCAGGTGGGATGTGTGCCTGTGCAGACAAGATGTGGTGTGCTGCTGGATGACGAGCAGGAGCTCCTTCAGATACTCCAATGCCTGGGACACGCTGTCTGGAGTGTAGGCGCTCACCTTGAGAAAGATACACAGAGGGAAAAATAAGTCCCAGTGAAATTAAATATGACTATTTCACCTTGTTGGCCAAGGAGGCATGAGTGGGTGAAGGTGAGGTCATACCTGAAGCCCTGCTTGGAGTAGAGGGTCACCTTGCTCCATCTTGCTGGGATACTTCAGTAATCCCTGAGCTGTGCAGATACCTGGCTGTGGCAGTCTGAAACACACAATGCACATACGGTAACTTAACTGGACTTGCATACATGTACCATCACATACTGTACCTGATGTTACAGTGTATTGTGTTAGGGTCATGTTGTTAACTTGAACATGGATAAGCCATATAATCTTACCTTATAAAGGTCATGCCATCTCTCTTTTTTTGGGCAAGGAGCAGGTATGTTTCCCTCACTGTGGATGGCCATACCAGACACCCCAGTAGAGAGCCACTCAGTGTCACCTGTGTGGTGAGGCATGTCAAAAGGGAATTACAGTACTCCAGGTGGGATGATACAAAAGGCATCAATAATAATCTGTGTGACACAACAGACCTGAATGTTTGTTTCTAAAATGGGTGTGGGGGGGGGGGGGGGGTGGCATGTACAGGACAATGACTTAACTTGATCAAAGGACATAGCCTGATCAAAATAACACCAATATTTCTAAGATTAGACCATACAGTTAAACACTGAACAACCTTGGAAATGATTTTGTCTGAAGCAATAGTAATGACTTGAGTCTTGTCTGTGTGAGGTTGTTAAAACGTTTTTAACACAATCTGGACAGGAGACACAATCAGGTACTCACTGTCAGGAGTCGTGCAGGCTGGTCCACGCTCGCTGTAGCAGGTGGGATGTGTGCCTGTGCAGACAAGATGTGGTGTGCTGCTGGATGACGAGCAGGAGCTCCTTCAGATACTCCAATGCCTGGGACACGCTGTCTGGAGTGTAGGCGCTCACCTTGAGAAAGATACACAGAGGGAAAAATAAGTCCCAGTGAAATTAAATATGACTATTTCACCTTGTTGGCCAAGGAGGCATGAGTGGGTGAAGGTGAGGTCATACCTGAAGCCCTGCTTGGAGTAGAGGGTCACCTTGCTCCATCTTGCTGGGATACTTCAGTAATCCCTGAGCTGTGCAGATACCTGGCTGTGGCAGTCTGAAACACACAATGCACATACGGTAACTTAACTGGACTTGCATACATGTACCATCACATACTGTACCTGATGTTACAGTGTATTGTGTTAGGGTCATGTTGTTAACTTGAACATGGATAAGCCATATAATCTTACCTTATAAAGGTCATGCCATCTCTCTTTTTTTGGGCAAGGAGCAGGTATGTTTCCCTCACTGTGGATGGCCATACCAGACACCCCAGTAGAGAGCCACTCAGTGTCACCTGTGTGGTGAGGCATGTCAAAAGGGAATTACAGTACTCCAGGTGGGATGATACAAAAGGCATCAATAATAATCTGTGTGACACAACAGACCTGAGTGTTTGTTTCTAAAATGGGTGTGGGGGGGGGGGGGGGGGTGGCATGTACAGGACAATGACTTAACTTGATCAAAGGACATAGCCTGATCAAAATAACACCAATATTTCTAAGATTAGACCATACAGTTAAACACTGAACAACCTTGGAAATGATTTTGTCTGAAGCAATAGTAATGACTTGAGTCTTGTCTGTGTGAGGTTGTTAAAACGTTTTTAACACAATCTGGACAGGAGACACAATCAGGTACTCACTGTCAGGAGTCGTGCAGGCTGGTCCACGCTCGCTGTAGCAGGTGGGATGTGTGCCTGTGCAGACAAGATGTGGTGTGCTGCTGGATGACGAGCAGGAGCTCCTTCAGATACTCCAATGCCTGGGACACGCTGTCTGGAGTGTAGGCGCTCACCTTGAGAAAGATACACAGAGGGAAAAATAAGTCCCAGTGAAATTAAATATGACTATTTCACCTTGTTGGCCAAGGAGGCATGAGTGGGTGAAGGTGAGGTCATACCTGAAGCCCTGCTTGGAGTAGAGGGTCACCTTGCTCCATCTTGCTGGGATACTTCAGTAATCCCTGAGCTGTGCAGATACCTGGCTGTGGCAGTCTGAAACACACAATGCACATACGGTAACTTAACTGGACTTGCATACATGTACCATCACATACTGTACCTGATGTTACAGTGTATTGTGTTAGGGTCATGTTGTTAACTTGAACATGGATAAGCCATATAATCTTACCTTATAAAGGTCATGCCATCTCTCTTTTTTTGGGCAAGGAGCAGGTATGTTTCCCTCACTGTGGATGGCCATACCAGACACCCCAGTAGAGAGCCACTCAGTGTCACCTGTGTGGTGAGGCATGTCAAAAGGGAATTACAGTACTCCAGGTGGGATGATACAAAAGGCATCAATAATAATCTGTGTGACACAACAGACCTGAGTGTTTGTTTCTAAAATGGGTGTGGGGGGGGGGGGGGGGGGTGGCATGTACAGGACAATGACTTAACTTGATCAAAGGACATAGCCTGATCAAAATAACACCAATATTTCTAAGATTAGACCATACAGTTAAACACTGAACAACCTTGGAAATGATTTTGTCTGAAGCAATAGTAATGACTTGAGTCTTGTCTGTGTGAGGTTGTTAAAACGTTTTTAACACAATCTGGACAGGAGACACAATCAGGTACTCACTGTCAGGAGTCGTGCAGGCTGGTCCACGCTCGCTGTAGCAGGTGGGATGTGTGCCTGTGCAGACAAGATGTGGTGTGCTGCTGGATGACGAGCAGGAGCTCCTTCAGATACTCCAATGCCTGGGACACGCTGTCTGGAGTGTAGGCGCTCACCTTGAGAAAGATACACAGAGGGAAAAATAAGTCCCAGTGAAATTAAATATGACTATTTCACCTTGTTGGCCAAGGAGGCATGAGTGGGTGAAGGTGAGGTCATACCTGAAGCCCTGCTTGGAGTAGAGGGTCACCTTGCTCCATCTTGCTGGGATACTTCAGTAATCCCTGAGCTGTGCAGATACCTGGCTGTGGCAGTCTGAAACACACAATGCACATACGGTAACTTAACTGGACTTGCATACATGTACCATCACATACTGTACCTGATGTTACAGTGTATTGTGTTAGGGTCATGTTGTTAACTTGAACATGGATAAGCCATATAATCTTACCTTATAAAGGTCATGCCATCTCTCTTTTTTTGGGCAAGGAGCAGGTATGTTTCCCTCACTGTGGATGGCCATACCAGACACCCCAGTAGAGAGCCACTCAGTGTCACCTGTGTGGTGAGGCATGTCAAAAGGGAATTACAGTACTCCAGGTGGGATGATACAAAAGGCATCAATAATAATCTGTGTGACACAACAGACCTGAGTGTTTGTTTCTAAAATGGGTGTGGGGGGGGGGGGGGGTGGCATGTACAGGACAATGACTTAACTTGATCAAAGGACATAGCCTGATCAAAATAACACCAATATTTCTAAGATTAGACCATACAGTTAAACACTGAACAACCTTGGAAATGATTTTGTCTGAAGCAATAGTAATGACTTGAGTCTTGTCTGTGTGAGGTTGTTAAAACGTTTTTAACACAATCTGGACAGGAGACACAATCAGGTACTCACTGTCAGGAGTCGTGCAGGCTGGTCCACGCTCGCTGTAGCAGGTGGGATGTGTGCCTGTGCAGACAAGATGTGGTGTGCTGCTGGATGACGAGCAGGAGCTCCTTCAGATACTCCAATGCCTGGGACACGCTGTCTGGAGTGTAGGCGCTCACCTTGAGAAAGATACACAGAGGGAAAAATAAGTCCCAGTGAAATTAAATATGACTATTTCACCTTGTTGGCCAAGGAGGCATGAGTGGGTGAAGGTGAGGTCATACCTGAAGCCCTGCTTGGAGTAGAGGGTCACCTTGCTCCATCTTGCTGGGATACTTCAGTAATCCCTGAGCTGTGCAGATACCTGGCTGTGGCAGTCTGAAACACACAATGCACATACGGTAACTTAACTGGACTTGCATACATGTACCATCACATACTGTACCTGATGTTACAGTGTATTGTGTTAGGGTCATGTTGTTAACTTGAACATGGATAAGCCATATAATCTTACCTTATAAAGGTCATGCCATCTCTCTTTTTTTGGGCAAGGAGCAGGTATGTTTCCCTCACTGTGGATGGCCATACCAGACACCCCAGTAGAGAGCCACTCAGTGTCACCTGTGTGGTGAGGCATGTCAAAAGGGAATTACAGTACTCCAGGTGGGATGATACAAAAGGCATCAATAATAATCTGTGTGACACAACAGACCTGAGTGTTTGTTTCTAAAATGGGTGTGGGGGGGGGGTGGCATGTACAGGACAATGACTTAACTTGATCAAAGGACATAGCCTGATCAAAATAACACCAATATTTCTAAGATTAGACCATACAGTTAAACACTGAACAACCTTGGAAATGATTTTGTCTGAAGCAATAGTAATGACTTGAGTCTTGTCTGTGTGAGGTTGTTAAAACGTTTTTAACACAATCTGGACAGGAGACACAATCAGGTACTCACTGTCAGGAGTCGTGCAGGCTGGTCCACGCTCGCTGTAGCAGGTGGGATGTGTGCCTGTGCAGACAAGATGTGGTGTGCTGCTGGATGACGAGCAGGAGCTCCTTCAGATACTCCAATGCCTGGGACACGCTGTCTGGAGTGTAGGCGCTCACCTTGAGAAAGATACACAGAGGGAAAAATAAGTCCCAGTGAAATTAAATATGACTATTTCACCTTGTTGGCCAAGGAGGCATGAGTGGGTGAAGGTGAGGTCATACCTGAAGCCCTGCTTGGAGTAGAGGGTCACCTTGCTCCATCTTGCTGGGATACTTCAGTAATCCCTGAGCTGTGCAGATACCTGGCTGTGGCAGTCTGAAACACACAATGCACATACGGTAACTTAACTGGACTTGCATACATGTACCATCACATACTGTACCTGATGTTACAGTGTATTGTGTTAGGGTCATGTTGTTAACTTGAACATGGATAAGCCATATAATCTTACCTTATAAAGGTCATGCCATCTCTCTTTTTTTGGGCAAGGAGCAGGTATGTTTCCCTCACTGTGGATGGCCATACCAGACACCCCAGTAGAGAGCCACTCAGTGTCACCTGTGTGGTGAGGCATGTCAAAAGGGAATTACAGTACTCCAGGTGGGATGATACAAAAGGCATCAATAATAATCTGTGTGACACAACAGACCTGAGTGTTTGTTTCTAAAATGGGTGTGGGGGGGGGGTGGCATGTACAGGACAATGACTTAACTTGATCAAAGGACATAGCCTGATCAAAATAACACCAATATTTCTAAGATTAGACCATACAGTTAAACACTGAACAACCTTGGAAATGATTTTGTCTGAAGCAATAGTAATGACTTGAGTCTTGTCTGTGTGAGGTTGTTAAAACGTTTTTAACACAATCTGGACAGGAGACACAATCAGGTACTCACTGTCAGGAGTCGTGCAGGCTGGTCCACGCTCGCTGTAGCAGGTGGGATGTGTGCCTGTGCAGACAAGATGTGGTGTGCTGCTGGATGACGAGCAGGAGCTCCTTCAGATACTCCAATGCCTGGGACACGCTGTCTGGAGTGTAGGCGCTCACCTTGAGAAAGATACACAGAGGGAAAAATAAGTCCCAGTGAAATTAAATATGACTATTTCACCTTGTTGGCCAAGGAGGCATGAGTGGGTGAAGGTGAGGTCATACCTGAAGCCCTGCTTGGAGTAGAGGGTCACCTTGCTCCATCTTGCTGGGATACTTCAGTAATCCCTGAGCTGTGCAGATACCTGGCTGTGGCAGTCTGAAACACACAATGCACATACGGTAACTTAACTGGACTTGCATACATGTACCATCACATACTGTACCTGATGTTACAGTGTATTGTGTTAGGGTCATGTTGTTAACTTGAACATGGATAAGCCATATAATCTTACCTTATAAAGGTCATGCCATCTCTCTTTTTTTGGGCAAGGAGCAGGTATGTTTCCCTCACTGTGGATGGCCATACCAGACACCCCAGTAGAGAGCCACTCAGTGTCACCTGCCATAGCCTTGTTGTTTCGTAATGACATCTGAAATTATGTACAGTAGACTAAATTATACTTACAGCAATAAACAAACATACATTAGATACTAAAAACATACAAACAGAAACACAGGCATAGACAGGCATTTAATGTTTATATCAGTAGGCCTACCTGCTGTTACTTTTATCTGTGTATGAGTTTCTCATTATGCAGATTACTGATAACAAGGTTTACTATTTCTTAGCTGTTAACGTTAACGTGAACTTGGGTTCAGATAGCGAAAACACAGCCACAGCTAACGCTAGTTAGCTTCTCGTTACGTTATGCTGTGATATTTACGTCAAAGACCGCGATCAAAAATATGCGCAAATATCAACGATATGGCCAAAGTGGACGTGAAATATGTGTATTTAATTAAAACATGAAAAGGATCGGCAGTTGCTTACCTGTAACGTTGTGTAGGGATAATAATAAGAGCTAATGGCTAGCTATCCGTTAGCCAAACAAACCACACACTGGGGTACTTCCGGTGAAGAAGAAGAGGGCGGTGACCTCTCGGCCGTCGGATTCGCTGGGATTGGCTGAATGAAAGATTGGATTCGCCTTCTGATTGGATGGCTTTGTGAAAGATTCACTTGGTCATTTGATAGGCTCCTGAATTATTAGGCTCGCCATGTGGTTGGTTCTTGAAAGATTAGGCTCGGCATGTGGTTGGCTTTAGAAAGATTGACTTCGCCCTGTGATTCGTCGACTAGTCCGTAAAGAAGGGGGGGGGGAAGGGGAGGAAAGGGGAGGAAGGGGGAAGAAGGGGGGGAAAAGGAGGAGGAAAAGGAAGAAAAATTGGGAGGACGCAGGTTCGAATCCAGCTGTGGACTTACTTGAATTTTGTCCAATGTCATTCAGTTATTGCCTTGGTGCTCTGAAACGATGTCAATGTGCTGCAACTCAAATCTAATTAAACTATAATGTGATTTTGATCAACTTTTAATGCACCATCACATTAGGCTACTTGTGTAAAATGGAAGAGACAGGTTTACAATCCCACCTCAAGCATGTTGGTAAATATGCAATGCATGGTTTTAAAACTGGGTCTTTATTATTGTAATAGGGAAAGAAAGTACCGTATGCACTTTAAATATTTAGTTTTTTTAGGCTATCTCAAAAGTGGGTAATGCCCTAAAGAAAAGTTGAAAGTAATGATTGAATGAGTGATAACTGATTTGAGCACTTTATTGGTCATTCAGTCAAGTATAAAACGTATTGGCTATAATGTATTATGTAGTAGATTTAAATATCATGGTATTATCAAAGACACGAAGAGAGAATACATTTCAAATAAATTCATCATTTACAAAAACAAAACTATTAGACAATGTGCAATCTAAATCAAATAAAGAACACAGTGGACAATGAATAATAATAAACAGCAATGAAAAGAAGAAAAAGAAGAAAAGAGACAGAGAGGGTCCTTTGAATGAGAGTTCACTTGTCTGACCCCAGAGTGTCCAATCACAGCTAGAGAGCAGGAGCTGACACAACCAAATGGCAGCATCAGAAAGGGTCAGTGTGAGTGTAACTTTGTGTAGATCAGTGTCGAGTGTGTGTGGTGAGTGTAACTTTGTGTAGATCAGTGTCGAGTGTGTGTGGTGTGCAAAAAGCTGGCATCTGTATGCTGCCATCATGCTGGCGTCAGCAGCTCCTGGGTCCAGGTCTTGATGATGGTGGGTTGTGTTGGAGGCGAGCACATGTGGTGTGCTGCTGGA
Organism: Poromitra crassiceps; assembly: GCF_964638095.1. Taxonomy (NCBI): domain Eukaryota; kingdom Metazoa; phylum Chordata; class Actinopteri; order Beryciformes; family Melamphaidae; genus Poromitra; species Poromitra crassiceps. Next base: position 36,618,000 of record NC_139624.1, read on the forward strand.
TGACGAGCAGGAGCTCCTTCAGATACTCCAATGCCTGGGACACGCTGTCTGGAGTGTAGGCGCTCACCTTGAGAAAGATACACAGAGGGAAAAATAAGTCCCAGTGAAATTAAATATGACTATTTCACCTTGTTGGCCAAGGAGGCATGAGTGGGTGAAGGTGAGGTCATACCTGAAGCCCTGCTTGGAGTAGAGGGTCACCTTGCTCCATCTTGCTGGGATACTTCAGTAATCCCTGAGCTGTGCAGATACCTGGCTGTGGCAGTCTGAAACACACAATGCACATACGGTAACTTAACTGGACTTGCATACATGTACCATCACATACTGTACCTGATGTTACAGTGTATTGTGTTAGGGTCATGTTGTTAACTTGAACATGGATAAGCCATATAATCTTACCTTATAAAGGTCATGCCATCTCTCTTTTTTTGGGCAAGGAGCAGGTATGTTTCCCTCACTGTGGATGGCCATACCAGACACCCCAGTAGAGAGCCACTCAGTGTCACCTGTGTGGTGAGGCATGTCAAAAGGGAATTACAGTACTCCAGGTGGGATGATACAAAAGGCATCAATAATAATCTGTGTGACACAACAGACCTGAGTGTTTGTTTCTAAAATGGGTGTGGGGGGGGGGGTGGCATGTACAGGACAATGACTTAACTTGATCAAAGGACATAGCCTGATCAAAATAACACCAATATTTCTAAGATTAGACCATACAGTTAAACACTGAACAACCTTGGAAATGATTTTGTCTGAAGCAATAGTAATGACTTGAGTCTTGTCTGTGTGAGGTTGTTAAAACGTTTTTAACACAATCTGGACAGGAGACACAATCAGGTACTCACTGTCAGGAGTCGTGCAGGCTGGTCCACGCTCGCTGTAGCAGGTGGGATGTGTGCCTGTGCAGACAAGATGTGGTGTGCTGCTGGATGACGAGCAGGAGCTCCTTCAGATACTCCAATGCCTGGGACACGCTGTCTGGAGTGTAGGCGCTCACCTTGAGAAAGATACACAGAGGGAAAAATAAGTCCCAGTGAAATTAAATATGACTATTTCACCTTGTTGGCCAAGGAGGCATGAGTGGGTGAAGGTGAGGTCATACCTGAAGCCCTGCTTGGAGTAGAGGGTCACCTTGCTCCATCTTGCTGGGATACTTCAGTAATCCCTGAGCTGTGCAGATACCTGGCTGTGGCAGTCTGAAACACACAATGCACATACGGTAACTTAACTGGACTTGCATACATGTACCATCACATACTGTACCTGATGTTACAGTGTATTGTGTTAGGGTCATGTTGTTAACTTGAACATGGATAAGCCATATAATCTTACCTTATAAAGGTCATGCCATCTCTCTTTTTTTGGGCAAGGAGCAGGTATGTTTCCCTCACTGTGGATGGCCATACCAGACACCCCAGTAGAGAGCCACTCAGTGTCACCTGTGTGGTGAGGCATGTCAAAAGGGAATTACAGTACTCCAGGTGGGATGATACAAAAGGCATCAATAATAATCTGTGTGACACAACAGACCTGAGTGTTTGTTTCTAAAATGGGTGTGGGGGGGGGGTGGCATGTACAGGACAATGACTTAACTTGATCAAAGGACATAGCCTGATCAAAATAACACCAATATTTCTAAGATTAGACCATACAGTTAAACACTGAACAACCTTGGAAATGATTTTGTCTGAAGCAATAGTAATGACTTGAGTCTTGTCTGTGTGAGGTTGTTAAAACGTTTTTAACACAATCTGGACAGGAGACACAATCAGGTACTCACTGTCAGGAGTCGTGCAGGCTGGTCCACGCTCGCTGTAGCAGGTGGGATGTGTGCCTGTGCAGACAAGATGTGGTGTGCTGCTGGATGACGAGCAGGAGCTCCTTCAGATACTCCAATGCCTGGGACACGCTGTCTGGAGTGTAGGCGCTCACCTTGAGAAAGATACACAGAGGGAAAAATAAGTCCCAGTGAAATTAAATATGACTATTTCACCTTGTTGGCCAAGGAGGCATGAGTGGGTGAAGGTGAGGTCATACCTGAAGCCCTGCTTGGAGTAGAGGGTCACCTTGCTCCATCTTGCTGGGATACTTCAGTAATCCCTGAGCTGTGCAGATACCTGGCTGTGGCAGTCTGAAACACACAATGCACATACGGTAACTTAACTGGACTTGCATACATGTACCATCACATACTGTACCTGATGTTACAGTGTATTGTGTTAGGGTCATGTTGTTAACTTGAACATGGATAAGCCATATAATCTTACCTTATAAAGGTCATGCCATCTCTCTTTTTTTGGGCAAGGAGCAGGTATGTTTCCCTCACTGTGGATGGCCATACCAGACACCCCAGTAGAGAGCCACTCAGTGTCACCTGTGTGGTGAGGCATGTCAAAAGGGAATTACAGTACTCCAGGTGGGATGATACAAAAGGCATCAATAATAATCTGTGTGACACAACAGACCTGAGTGTTTGTTTCTAAAATGGGTGTGGGGGGGGGGTGGCATGTACAGGACAATGACTTAACTTGATCAAAGGACATAGCCTGATCAAAATAACACCAATATTTCTAAGATTAGACCATACAGTTAAACACTGAACAACCTTGGAAATGATTTTGTCTGAAGCAATAGTAATGACTTGAGTCTTGTCTGTGTGAGGTTGTTAAAACGTTTTTAACACAATCTGGACAGGAGACACAATCAGGTACTCACTGTCAGGAGTCGTGCAGGCTGGTCCACGCTCGCTGTAGCAGGTGGGATGTGTGCCTGTGCAGACAAGATGTGGTGTGCTGCTGGATGACGAGCAGGAGCTCCTTCAGATACTCCAATGCCTGGGACACGCTGTCTGGAGTGTAGGCGCTCACCTTGAGAAAGATACACAGAGGGAAAAATAAGTCCCAGTGAAATTAAATATGACTATTTCACCTTGTTGGCCAAGGAGGCATGAGTGGGTGAAGGTGAGGTCATACCTGAAGCCCTGCTTGGAGTAGAGGGTCACCTTGCTCCATCTTGCTGGGATACTTCAGTAATCCCTGAGCTGTGCAGATACCTGGCTGTGGCAGTCTGAAACACACAATGCACATACGGTAACTTAACTGGACTTGCATACATGTACCATCACATACTGTACCTGATGTTACAGTGTATTGTGTTAGGGTCATGTTGTTAACTTGAACATGGATAAGCCATATAATCTTACCTTATAAAGGTCATGCCATCTCTCTTTTTTTGGGCAAGGAGCAGGTATGTTTCCCTCACTGTGGATGGCCATACCAGACACCCCAGTAGAGAGCCACTCAGTGTCACCTGCCATAGCCTTGTTGTTTCGTAATGACATCTGAAATTATGTACAGTAGACTAAATTATACTTACAGCAATAAACAAACATACATTAGATACTAAAAACATACAAACAGAAACACAGGCATAGACAGGCATTTAATGTTTATATCAGTAGGCCTACCTGCTGTTACTTTTATCTGTGTATGAGTTTCTCATTATGCAGATTACTGATAACAAGGTTTACTATTTCTTAGCTGTTAACGTTAACGTGAACTTGGGTTCAGATAGCGAAAACACAGCCACAGCTAACGCTAGTTAGCTTCTCGTTACGTTATGCTGTGATATTTACGTCAAAGACCGCGATCAAAAATATGCGCAAATATCAACGATATGGCCAAAGTGGACGTGAAATATGTGTATTTAATTAAAACATGAAAAGGATCGGCAGTTGCTTACCTGTAACGTTGTGTAGGGATAATAATAAGAGCTAATGGCTAGCTATCCGTTAGCCAAACAAACCACACACTGGGGTACTTCCGGTGAAGAAGAAGAGGGCGGTGACCTCTCGGCCGTCGGATTCGCTGGGATTGGCTGAATGAAAGATTGGATTCGCCTTCTGATTGGATGGCTTTGTGAAAGATTCACTTGGTCATTTGATAGGCTCCTGAATTATTAGGCTCGCCATGTGGTTGGTTCTTGAAAGATTAGGCTCGGCATGTGGTTGGCTTTAGAAAGATTGACTTCGCCCTGTGATTCGTCGACTAGTCCGTAAAGAAGGGGGGGGGGAAGGGGAGGAAAGGGGAGGAAGGGGGAAGAAGGGGGGGAAAAGGAGGAGGAAAAGGAAGAAAAATTGGGAGGACGCAGGTTCGAATCCAGCTGTGGACTTACTTGAATTTTGTCCAATGTCATTCAGTTATTGCCTTGGTGCTCTGAAACGATGTCAATGTGCTGCAACTCAAATCTAATTAAACTATAATGTGATTTTGATCAACTTTTAATGCACCATCACATTAGGCTACTTGTGTAAAATGGAAGAGACAGGTTTACAATCCCACCTCAAGCATGTTGGTAAATATGCAATGCATGGTTTTAAAACTGGGTCTTTATTATTGTAATAGGGAAAGAAAGTACCGTATGCACTTTAAATATTTAGTTTTTTTAGGCTATCTCAAAAGTGGGTAATGCCCTAAAGAAAAGTTGAAAGTAATGATTGAATGAGTGATAACTGATTTGAGCACTTTATTGGTCATTCAGTCAAGTATAAAACGTATTGGCTATAATGTATTATGTAGTAGATTTAAATATCATGGTATTATCAAAGACACGAAGAGAGAATACATTTCAAATAAATTCATCATTTACAAAAACAAAACTATTAGACAATGTGCAATCTAAATCAAATAAAGAACACAGTGGACAATGAATAATAATAAACAGCAATGAAAAGAAGAAAAAGAAGAAAAGAGACAGAGAGGGTCCTTTGAATGAGAGTTCACTTGTCTGACCCCAGAGTGTCCAATCACAGCTAGAGAGCAGGAGCTGACACAACCAAATGGCAGCATCAGAAAGGGTCAGTGTGAGTGTAACTTTGTGTAGATCAGTGTCGAGTGTGTGTGGTGAGTGTAACTTTGTGTAGATCAGTGTCGAGTGTGTGTGGTGTGCAAAAAGCTGGCATCTGTATGCTGCCATCATGCTGGCGTCAGCAGCTCCTGGGTCCAGGTCTTGATGATGGTGGGTTGTGTTGGAGGCGAGCACATGTGGTGTGCTGCTGGATGACGAGCAGGAGCTCCTTCAGATACTCCAATGCCTGGGACACGCTGTCTGGAGTGTAGGCGCTCACCTTGAGAAAGATACACAGAGGGAAAAATAAGTCCCAGTGAAATTAAATATGACTATTTCACCTTGTTGGCCAAGGAGGCATGAGTGGGTGAAGGTGAGGTCATACCTGAAGCCCTGCTTGGAGTAGAGGGTCACCTTGCTCCATCTTGCTGGGATACTTCAGTAATCCCTGAGCTGTGCAGATACCTGGCTGTGGCAGTCTGAAACACACAATGCACATACGGTAACTTAACTGGACTTGCATACATGTACCATCACATACTGTACCTGATGTTACAGTGTATTGTGTTAGGGTCATGTTGTTAACTTGAACATGGATAAGCCATATAATCTTACCTTATAAAGGTCATGCCATCTCTCTTTTTTTGGGCAAGGAGCAGGTATGTTTCCCTCACTGTGGATGGCCATACCAGACACCCCAGTAGAGAGCCACTCAGTGTCACCTGTGTGGTGAGGCATGTCAAAAGGGAATTACAGTACTCCAGGTGGGATGATACAAAAGGCATCAATAATAATCTGTGTGACACAACAGACCTGAGTGTTTGTTTCTAAAATGGGTGTGGGGGGGGGGGGGTGGCATGTACAGGACAATGACTTAACTTGATCAAAGGACATAGCCTGATCAAAATAACACCAATATTTCTAAGATTAGACCATACAGTTAAACACTGAACAACCTTGGAAATGATTTTGTCTGAAGCAATAGTAATGACTTGAGTCTTGTCTGTGTGAGGTTGTTAAAACGTTTTTAACACAATCTGGACAGGAGACACAATCAGGTACTCACTGTCAGGAGTCGTGCAGGCTGGTCCACGCTCGCTGTAGCAGGTGGGATGTGTGCCTGTGCAGACAAGATGTGGTGTGCTGCTGGATGACGAGCAGGAGCTCCTTCAGATACTCCAATGCCTGGGACACGCTGTCTGGAGTGTAGGCGCTCACCTTGAGAAAGATACACAGAGGGAAAAATAAGTCCCAGTGAAATTAAATATGACTATTTCACCTTGTTGGCCAAGGAGGCATGAGTGGGTGAAGGTGAGGTCATACCTGAAGCCCTGCTTGGAGTAGAGGGTCACCTTGCTCCATCTTGCTGGGATACTTCAGTAATCCCTGAGCTGTGCAGATACCTGGCTGTGGCAGTCTGAAACACACAATGCACATACGGTAACTTAACTGGACTTGCATACATGTACCATCACATACTGTACCTGATGTTACAGTGTATTGTGTTAGGGTCATGTTGTTAACTTGAACATGGATAAGCCATATAATCTTACCTTATAAAGGTCATGCCATCTCTCTTTTTTTGGGCAAGGAGCAGGTATGTTTCCCTCACTGTGGATGGCCATACCAGACACCCCAGTAGAGAGCCACTCAGTGTCACCTGTGTGGTGAGGCATGTCAAAAGGGAATTACAGTACTCCAGGTGGGATGATACAAAAGGCATCAATAATAATCTGTGTGACACAACAGACCTGAGTGTTTGTTTCTAAAATGGGTGTGGGGGGGGGGTGGCATGTACAGGACAATGACTTAACTTGATCAAAGGACATAGCCTGATCAAAATAACACCAATATTTCTAAGATTAGACCATACAGTTAAACACTGAACAACCTTGGAAATGATTTTGTCTGAAGCAATAGTAATGACTTGAGTCTTGTCTGTGTGAGGTTGTTAAAACGTTTTTAACACAATCTGGACAGGAGACACAATCAGGTACTCACTGTCAGGAGTCGTGCAGGCTGGTCCACGCTCGCTGTAGCAGGTGGGATGTGTGCCTGTGCAGACAAGATGTGGTGTGCTGCTGGATGACGAGCAGGAGCTCCTTCAGATACTCCAATGCCTGGGACACGCTGTCTGGAGTGTAGGCGCTCACCTTGAGAAAGATACACAGAGGGAAAAATAAGTCCCAGTGAAATTAAATATGACTATTTCACCTTGTTGGCCAAGGAGGCATGAGTGGGTGAAGGTGAGGTCATACCTGAAGCCCTGCTTGGAGTAGAGGGTCACCTTGCTCCATCTTGCTGGGATACTTCAGTAATCCCTGAGCTGTGCAGATACCTGGCTGTGGCAGTCTGAAACACACAATGCACATACGGTAACTTAACTGGACTTGCATACATGTACCATCACATACTGTACCTGATGTTACAGTGTATTGTGTTAGGGTCATGTTGTTAACTTGAACATGGATAAGCCATATAATCTTACCTTATAAAGGTCATGCCATCTCTCTTTTTTTGGGCAAGGAGCAGGTATGTTTCCCTCACTGTGGATGGCCATACCAGACACCCCAGTAGAGAGCCACTCAGTGTCACCTGCCATAGCCTTGTTGTTTCGTAATGACATCTGAAATTATGTACAGTAGACTAAATTATACTTACAGCAATAAACAAACATACATTAGATACTAAAAACATACAAACAGAAACACAGGCATAGACAGGCATTTAATGTTTATATCAGTAGGCCTACCTGCTGTTACTTTTATCTGTGTATGAGTTTCTCATTATGCAGATTACTGATAACAAGGTTTACTATTTCTTAGCTGTTAACGTTAACGTGAACTTGGGTTCAGATAGCGAAAACACAGCCACAGCTAACGCTAGTTAGCTTCTCGTTACGTTATGCTGTGATATTTACGTCAAAGACCGCGATCAAAAATATGCGCAAATATCAACGATATGGCCAAAGTGGACGTGAAATATGTGTATTTAATTAAAACATGAAAAGGATCGGCAGTTGCTTACCTGTAACGTTGTGTAGGGATAATAATAAGAGCTAATGGCTAGCTATCCGTTAGCCAAACAAACCACACACTGGGGTACTTCCGGTGAAGAAGAAGAGGGCGGTGACCTCTCGGCCGTCGGATTCGCTGGGATTGGCTGAATGAAAGATTGGATTCGCCTTCTGATTGGATGGCTTTGTGAAAGATTCACTTGGTCATTTGATAGGCTCCTGAATTATTAGGCTCGCCATGTGGTTGGTTCTTGAAAGATTAGGCTCGGCATGTGGTTGGCTTTAGAAAGATTGACTTCGCCCTGTGATTCGTCGACTAGTCCGTAAAGAAGGGGGGGGGGGAAGGGGAGGAAAGGGGAGGAAGGGGGAAGAAGGGGGGGAAAAGGAGGAGGAAAAGGAAGAAAAATTGGGAGGACGCAGGTTCGAATCCAGCTGTGGACTTACTTGAATTTTGTCCAATGTCATTCAGTTATTGCCTTGGTGCTCTGAAACGATGTCAATGTGCTGCAACTCAAATCTAATTAAACTATAATGTGATTTTGATCAACTTTTAATGCACCATCACATTAGGCTACTTGTGTAAAATGGAAGAGACAGGTTTACAATCCCACCTCAAGCATGTTGGTAAATATGCAATGCATGGTTTTAAAACTGGGTCTTTATTATTGTAATAGGGAAAGAAAGTACCGTATGCACTTTAAATATTTAGTTTTTTTAGGCTATCTCAAAAGTGGGTAATGCCCTAAAGAAAAGTTGAAAGTAATGATTGAATGAGTGATAACTGATTTGAGCACTTTATTGGTCATTCAGTCAAGTATAAAACGTATTGGCTATAATGTATTATGTAGTAGATTTAAATATCATGGTATTATCAAAGACACGAAGAGAGAATACATTTCAAATAAATTCATCATTTACAAAAACAAAACGATTAGACAATGTGCAATCTAAATCAAATAAAGAACACAGTGGACAATGAATAATAATAAACAGCAATGAAAAGAAGAAAAAGAAGAAAAGAGACAGAGAGGGTCCTTTGAATGAGAGTTCACTTGTCTGACCCCAGAGTGTCCAATCACAGCTAGAGAGCAGGAGCTGACACAACCAAATGGCAGCATCAGAAAGGGTCAGTGTGAGTGTAACTTTGTGTAGATCAGTGTCGAGTGTGTGTGGTGAGTGTAACTTTGTGTAGATCAGTGTCGAGTGTGTGTGGTGTGCAAAAAGCTGGCATCTGTATGCTGCCATCATGCTGGCGTCAGCAGCTCCTGGGTCCAGGTCTTGATGATGGTGGGTTGTGTTGGAGGCGAGCACATGTGGTGTGCTGCTGGATGACGAGCAGGAGCTCCTTCAGATACTCCAATGCCTGGGACACGCTGTCTGGAGTGTAGGCGCTCACCTTGAGAAAGATACACAGAGGGAAAAATAAGTCCCAGTGAAATTAAATATGACTATTTCACCTTGTTGGCCAAGGAGGCATGAGTGGGTGAAGGTGAGGTCATACCTGAAGCCCTGCTTGGAGTAGAGGGTCACCTTGCTCCATCTTGCTGGGATACTTCAGTAATCCCTGAGCTGTGCAGATACCTGGCTGTGGCAGTCTGAAACACACAATGCACATACGGTAACTTAACTGGACTTGCATACATGTACCATCACATACTGTACCTGATGTTACAGTGTATTGTGTTAGGGTCATGTTGTTAACTTGAACATGGATAAGCCATATAATCTTACCTTATAAAGGTCATGCCATCTCTCTTTTTTTGGGCAAGGAGCAGGTATGTTTCCCTCACTGTGGATGGCCATACCAGACACCCCAGTAGAGAGCCACTCAGTGTCACCTGTGTGGTGAGGCATGTCAAAAGGGAATTACAGTACTCCAGGTGGGATGATACAAAAGGCATCAATAATAATCTGTGTGACACAACAGACCTGAGTGTTTGTTTCTAAAATGGGTGTGGGGGGGGGGGGGGGGGGGGTGGCATGTACAGGACAATGACTTAACTTGATCAAAGGACATAGCCTGATCAAAATAACACCAATATTTCTAAGATTAGACCATACAGTTAAACACTGAACAACCTTGGAAATGATTTTGTCTGAAGCAATAGTAATGACTTGAGTCTTGTCTGTGTGAGGTTGTTAAAACGTTTTTAACACAATCTGGACAGGAGACACAATCAGGTACTCACTGTCAGGAGTCGTGCAGGCTGGTCCACGCTCGCTGTAGCAGGTGGGATGTGTGCCTGTGCAGACAAGATGTGGTGTGCTGCTGGATGACGAGCAGGAGCTCCTTCAGATACTCCAATGCCTGGGACACGCTGTCTGGAGTGTAGGCGCTCACCTTGAGAAAGATACACAGAGGGAAAAATAAGTCCCAGTGAAATTAAATATGACTATTTCACCTTGTTGGCCAAGGAGGCATGAGTGGGTGAAGGTGAGGTCATACCTGAAGCCCTGCTTGGAGTAGAGGGTCACCTTGCTCCATCTTGCTGGGATACTTCAGTAATCCCTGAGCTGTGCAGATACCTGGCTGTGGCAGTCTGAAACACACAATGCACATACGGTAACTTAACTGGACTTGCATACATGTACCATCACATACTGTACCTGATGTTACAGTGTATTGTGTTAGGGTCATGTTGTTAACTTGAACATGGATAAGCCATATAATCTTACCTTATGAAGGTCATGCCATCTCTCTTTTTTTGGGCAAGGAGGCAGGTATGTTTCCCTCACTGGATGGCCATACCAGACGCCCCAGTAGAGAGCCACTCAGTGTCACCTGCCATAGCCTTGTTGTTTCGTAATGACATCTGAAACAGTAGACTAAATTATACTTACAGCAATAAACAAACATACATTAGATACTAAAAACATACAAACAGAAACACAGGCATAGACAGGCATTTACTGTTTATATCAGTACCTGCTGTTACTTTTATCTGTGTATGAGTTTCTCATTATGCAGATGACTGATAACAAGGTTTACTATTTCTTATTTAGCTGTTAACGTTAACGTGAACTTGGGTTCAGATAGCGAAAACACAGCCACAGCTAACGCTAGTTAGCTTCTCGTTACGTTATGCTGTGATATTTACGTCAAAGACCGCGATCAAAAATATGCGCAAATATCAACGATATGGCCAAAGTGGACGTGAAATATCTGTATTAAAACATGAAAAGGATCGGCAGTTGCTTTCCTGTAACGTTGTGTAGGGATAATAATAAGAGCTAATGGCTAGCTATCCGTTAGCCAAACAAACCACACACTGGGGTACTTCCGTGGTGAAGAAGAAGAGGGCGGTGACCTCTCGGCGGTCGGATTCGCTGGGATTGGCTGAATGAAAGATTGGATTCGCCTTCTGATTGGATGGCTTTGTGAAAGATTCACTTGGTCATTTGATAGGCTTCTGAATTATTAGGCTCGCCATGTGGTTGGTTCTTGAAAGATTGGGCTCGGCATGTGGTTGGCTTTAGAAAGATTGACTTCGCCCTGTGATTCGTCGACTTGTGGTCCGGACCATGGTCAGAGCGTCTGTACGCTGACTGATGCATTGTGACGAGAAGGAACGCTGATCGGACCACGTGACAGACCACACTGACCAGCTGACTGACCACACACTGATGGTCCGGACCATGGTCAGAGCGTCTGTACGCTGACTGCGATGCATTAAGAGGAGAAGGAACACTGACGGACCACGTGACAGACCACACTGACCACCTGACCGACCACACACTAAGTGGTCCGGACCATGGTCAGAGCGTCTGTGCTGACTGACCATGCATTAAAATGAGAAGGAACACTGACGGACCACGTGACAGACCACACTGACCACCTGACAGACCACACTAGTGGTCCGTGGTACAGTGACGGACCACACCAACTGGTCCGGACCATTCGCTTTAGCACCCTCTAGTGGTACTGACCAATGGTCTGTACAGACCACTAAAAAATGATACAACCCCTGCTGCATAATCATTGGCCTGTTGTGGCCCAGTTTGCAGTGATTTCATCTTCATGTGTGTAGTGGTGTTGCCTTATGATAGACCCCAAGGGACCGTTGGGAAGCGTATTTGATACTCACCTGTGATCACCTCTGTGTTTTACTCTGTTGCCAATAGCCTGTAATAATAAAGCTATCTATTTTTATATACTCCTGAGATTTGTGTTGCTTGCCTCCGTCAGAGCCCTTTCCGGGCTGGTTTATTACACTGGTGGCAGCGGTGGGATTTAATTTGAACCAGTCCCACTATGACGGAGGGCGACGCACAAATCCCAGCGAGCTCATCAGCTGAGCTGAACCACACACCTGCGTTAAATCAGCACCCTTCCTCCACTATGAATACCGCACGCCTTGTGTTTATGCCCGAGACTTTTACTGGCATTGGGCGAGAGTGGTCGGATTGGGTAGGTCAATTTGAAATAGCTGCGGAGGTGAATCACTGGAATGAGGATTTGAGGCTCAAATTTATGTCTCTGTTATTGGCCGGCCGGGCTCAAGATATCTATAATGGTCTCTCTCCAGAGTCCCGCGCGGATTATGCACAGCTGAAAGACGCATTGGGGAGATGCTTAGAGCCCTGTGACAGTGCTGATTGGAACAGGGCGAGTTTTCTCGCCCGGCGGCGCTTGCACAATGAGAGCGCACGAGAATTTGGTAATGCATTACGCAGATTGATAATTAAATCATACCCCAATGCAGACACCGATACTCGCGATCTTTTTGCTAGAGACCACTTCATTGGGCATGTTGGCAGTGGGGAGTTGCGTGTGAACCTTCGTAGCGCCAAGCCCCTCACTTTAGAGACTGCAATTAATCTCGCATCAGAACTTGAGCTTATTAGGAGCCTGGAACACACCCGCCTTGACCCTGATGCAAAAGTACGCGGGGTTATAGAAAAATCCCCAAGTGACAAACAGATGGAGCTGCTTTTGGGAGTAGTTGAGGGACTGCGCCAAGAAGTTAAAACATTACAGAGCACTGTGCAGTCCATTAAAACACCTGTTGATAGGGCCACAGTCACTACTTCTGTACGTCCTGGCGCGTCAGCTCCCCGTACACAGAGCAGCTGGGGGCCCAATCGGGGGGAGGTGTGTTGGGAGTGCGGCTGTAATAGACATCTGCGGCGAGACTGTCCCTATCTGGCATGCACAGCAGGCCAAATGCCCGCCCCCTTTCCTTCTGCTGTCAAGATGGCCTTGTCGAACCAGAATGAGTCTGCCATGTATCTCCGTGCTAAAATAGGTGGGTTAGATTCTTATGTGTTAGTAGACACAGGGGCTAACGCCTCCATTATCCCCAAATCAATATGGTTGAAACTGACTAATGGGGGGGAGTTAATGGAGTATGCTGGTGATGCATCTGCCGCTAATGGGGGTCCCATGTGTGTAGTGGGGCGGTGGCAGACTATTTGCCAATTTGAGTCCTTGGCCCTGGTCACAGAGTTTTTGGTGGCTGATGTTCCAACACCAGACATATTACTGGGTTTCGATTTTTTGTCCAAATTTGGGGCTGTTGTTGATATGGGTAAACAATGCTGCCATCTGCTGGGGAAAAAGTTTCCACTAGTCTCTGCCCCTGATGTAGTTACACCACAGGTGGTGACTGTTCACACAGACACCATTGTGCCCGCCCCTAGTGAATTTATAATTTCAGGGGCTGTTGAAGGGCTCCCCGGGGCATGTACTACTGGTATGATGGAGCCTTTGGCCTCTATCTAAACACTGTGATATCTTCGTAGCCAGAGTCATTTGTAGTGTGAAGCAGGGTTTAGTGCCTGTCAGAGTAATTAATGTCACAGACGACCCCCTCACCTTAAAACAGGGCATGAAAATTGGCAAATTGTTCTCTGATATAACCATTATGGATGGTGCAGTCGACAGTGGGCAAGGGGTTTCCACCACATGCCCTTGGTCAGGTGATTCCTTGCTCAGGGAGTTTGGTTTGGACGAGAAGGGCCTCACTCTTGTCCAAGTGCAGTCTGCTCGTGACCTCCTGCACAGGCATGTTTCGGTCTTCAGCACTGGCGACACTGACCTAGGGAGAACTCATCTTACAACACACCAAATTGACACTGGCGATGCAAGACCTATTAAGATGGGGCCCCGAAGAGTTCCCCTGCATATCCAACAGGAGGTTTCAGACCATATAAAACAGATGCAGGGAAATGGGATCATACGGCCCTCATGTAGCCCCTGGGCCGCACCAATTGTGCCAGTGCGAAAGAAGGGAGGTGCCCTTAGATTCTGTGTGGATTATAGGAAACTCAATGATGTCACTGCAAAAGATGCTTACCCCCTCCCCAGAATTGACGATGCTCTGGATAGCCTAGCCAATGCCACCCTGTTTTCCACCCTCGACCTTGCCAGTGGTTACTGGCAGGTCGAGGTTGATCCTAAGGACAGGCCCAAAACAGCCTTTGCCACTAGACAGGGACTGTTTGAGTTTAATGTCCTGAGCTTTGGCTTGTGTAACGCGCCTAGCACGTTTCAAAGGCTTATGGACTTGGTATTAGCAGATCTACAATGGACCACATGTTTAGTCTATTTAGATGACATTATTGTTTTTGGCCGCACTTTTACAGAGCATCTCACTCGTTTGGATGAGGTTCTGTCAAAGCTGTGTGCCGCTAATTTAAAAGTCAAGCCGTCCAAATGCAACCTTTTCTCCACCCAAGTAAAGTATCTAGGTCATATAATCTCTGCACAGGGGATCAGGGCAGACCCTGCTAAAGTGGAGAGTGTGCGGGAGTGGCCAGTACCAAGAACTCAGACGGAGGTAAAAAGCTTTGTGGGGTTAGCGTCTTATTACCGGCGGTTTGTAAAGGGGTTTGCAGACATAGCCCGCCCCTTGCACCGGCTGACGGAAATGGGAAAGCGATTTAGGTGGGGGGATGACTGCCAGCAGGCCTTCATACAGTTAAAGTCCAGCTTGACTACAGCCCCAGTGCTGGCATACCCCGACCCCCAAAAGAGCTTTATCCTAGATACAGACGCTAGCGATGCTGGGATAGGGGCAGTACTGTCACAGGAGGAGGGTGGCGTATGCCAGCAGGGCATTAACTAAGGAAGAGCGCCGCTATGCCACCACTAAGAAGGAGCTTTTAGCCATGGTAGCGTTTACAAAGTATTTTAAACATTACTTACTGGGGAAGGAGTTTGTTTTGCGCACCGACCATGGCTCCTTACGGTGGTTGCATAATTTCCAGGGTTTAGAGGGGCAGCTAGCTCGGTGGGTGGAGCAGCTGGCTAATTTTAATTATAAAATTGTCCATCGCCCTGGAAAACAACATATTAATGCAGACGCTTTGTCTCGGCTGCCAGCCTTCCTGGAGGGGGCTCGTGCCCTGCCGGTAGCTGCTGAGTTTCCACCCATACAGCAGGTGCCAACCACGTCAGTACGTGCAGTCAGAGCGAGGGAGCGAGGGTCCCCTGAGTTAGATTTAGGGGATGAATTGGCTCAAGCTCAGCAGGAGGATGAAGACATTAGGCAAATCCTTCAACTTAAAGGGGGTGTTGGAGCGGGGCAGGTAGACCTGCAGGGCGAGCCAGGTCTGAGGAAATACGCCCCTGTATGGGACCAACTTCACATACAGGATCGCCGGTTGGTTCGTGTCCCACCCCCCAATTCTGATGCAGCCTCTAGGGTTCAAGTTGTGTTGCCTAGGTCAATGGTGTCAGCTGTTTTGGCCATTGTTATGTGACCAGCTCTCCTCCTCCTCCTCTTCTTCTCTCTCTCTCTGATCTCAACTACTCTCTCTCTCTCTCCCCCCTCCCTCTGGTGTTTCTGCTCTAATCACCTGAGCAGGAACACCTGGAGTTGATCAGCCCTGCAGGGTTAAATGGAGGCTGGAGTAGAGAGCAGGCAGATCTCTCTCTGACCCACACATGCTCACAGCAGCTCCTGGAGAGGAATCTCTTCTCTCCAGTGGTGACTTTTCTTTGTTACTTTCTTTGTTATTTTGGTTTAGGCTGGAGTCCCCGGTAGTCCTGTTTTCGGTTTAGTTATAGGTTAACTCTTCTTGTTTTTAGGTTTATACTGGCTCCAACGGCCCAAAGGGGTTGGCCCAGGCCCTTTTTGATGAGTTTGGCCGGATCTCCAGTCTGTTTGGTTTGTATTATTTGTGACTTTGAATATTTTTGGGTTTATTTAAATAAATATTCTTTACCAATTTGCAACCTTGTCTGGCGTCCTTAATATGTTTTGGTCTTCTGTTGAGCCATTTGTTGACATGCTTGAAGGCCGTAACATATTATGGGGGCTCGTCCAAACTTTTTTGTGATCCATGCGTTGTTGTTGTTTCATCTTTTTAGGGAGCGCTGTTTTTCCGTGCTGGCGTTGTGCGGTTTTTGTGCTGGTGGCTCTGATTCCTTGGGCCTCGGTGCTGTAGCTGATTTTGCGGTGGGTACTGTGATTGCAAGCTGTGTCAGTAACGTTTTTTCCATGTGTCTAGTATGACATGTGTGTGTTGCTGGGCACTTTGTTTTTTCGCTAAAGTACCTTACAGGCACGCAGTTACTTTTTGATCACAATTTGTGTTAAAGCAATTATTTTTCCTCCACTTATTGAGCGTTACGTGTGTTAACAGTGTGGAATGTTGCTTGAACATTTGGTAGGCTATTGGTGCGCTATTTTTCTCGGCTTTAGTGCCTGTTGCTTGTTTGGCAAGCTTTTGCGCGCACGCGTGGCGGACGCCGCTAATATTGCTGCTGTGTGTGGGCAGTGATTTTCTATTTTGTGTGCTGCTATTTTTGAGCTGTGTGGAGTATCAGGCTTATTTACACCTGGTTTTTGGAGCTGACGGGGACACAATTTTTGAAGTCTAGTCCAGATCATGGGAGACTTTGATTTAGAGGAGTTTGTGGGACAACCAACACTTGGGGTTTTTCATAAGTGCAAAAAAGATGATTTGATTGCTATTGCCGAACATTTCGGCATCACTGTTTCAAAGCAATCAAACAAGCAAACGATCAAAACAGAGCTGTTTTCCATGTTAACTAAGAAGGAGCTTTTGCCTTGTGCGTCGCCAGAGGATAAGCAGTCTCCGGCGGGGGTGCATGGTCCAGGGGAGGCGGTCCGAATTAAGGAATTAGATCTTGAGATGCGCCGTTTAGCATTGCAGGAGAAGGAGATGGAGATGAATTTGGAACTTCGGAGGATGGAGGAGGAAACTAAAAGACAGCAGTTACACGTACAGGAGCTTGAATTGCAGCGAGCTTCCTCCTCCACTACATCCGAACACCGGTCAGAATCTCGTCGATCTGATGAGTTTGATGTGAATCGCTGCATTCGCATGGTTCCTCCTTTTAGTGGGAAAGATGTGGATAAGTATTTCGTCCTGTTTGAGCGTGTTGCAGTAACATTAAAATGGCCCAAACACATCTGGCCTCTGCTTCTCCAGTGCGTGCTTACCGGTAAAGCGCAGGAGGCGTATGCATCCTTGTCTCCTGAATCAAGTCTTGACTATGAACATGTCAAGATCGCTGTGCTTCGAGCGTATGAGTTGGTTCCTGAGGCGTATCGGCAGAAATTTCGCCGGTTCAAGAAAATGGAAAACCAAACGTATGTTGAGTTTGGTCGTGAGAAAGAAGCTCTGTTTGATCGCTGGTGCCACTCTAAAAATGTAACTGATTTTGACAAACTCCGTGATCTGTTACTGGTGGAGGAGTTTAGAAACTGTTTACCAGATAAAATTGCTACTTATATCAATGAGCAAAAAGTTTCCAAACTGTCTGAGGCAGCTGTCCTTGCAGATAAGTACTCACTCACAGGGAGACGTTTGAGAGGGGTCATTCCTCCTCTGAGCGTAATGTCCAGATGTCCAAATCTTCTTTTTTCCCAGCTAGGCAAAGTGGAGAGTGGGAAGGAAAGCCTAGTGGTAAAGAGGGGGTGGGGGCTAAGGACAGGCCTGTTTGCGCTTACTGTAAGAAGCGGGGTCACACCATGAGTACTTGTTTTGCTCTCGACAGTAAGAACAGAAATAAGTCCTCAAAAGCAATTGTTCTGATGAAAACAGAATTCCCACCCAGAGCAGTGACAGCAGTGAAAGTTGAAATCCCACCCAGTCTACCTGTTCCGGTGAGTCCTGATCAAGTGTTTGCTCCTCTCATCATGAAGGGGTGTGTTTCTCTGACGGATGGAGGGCCCACAATGCCTGTCACCATCTTGAGAGACACTGCAGCTTCCCAGTCAGTCATTTTGGGGAATGTATTGCCGTTCTCAGAGAAATCCTCTGTCAGGTCTGAGGCTTTAGTCCAGGGGTTTGGGATGGAGTTTGTGGGGGTTCCCCTGCATTTCATTTACCTGGATTCAGACCTAGTTAAGGGGCGCGTGAAGGTGGGGGTTCGTTCTGAGTTCCCAATAGAAGGCGTGTCTTTTATTTTGTGCAACGATTTGGCTGGGGGTAAAGTGCTTGTTAATCCTGAGGTTACGGCTGTGCCTCTGTCTGAGCATCCAGATGAGTTGGAACTCAAATTTCCCAAAGTCTTTCCTGTCTGTGCTGTGACCCGTGCGATGGCAAAAAAGCAGAAAGAGGATTTATCTGGGATGGAGGAGGAAGTGGAGTTGACTGATAGCTTCATGGCTAGTTTTGATCAGCTCACTTCACCTCCTGTTTCTCCTCCGGTTCAGAGTGCCTCTCCGGTGTCTTCTAATTCACCTCCGGTTGTTTTTCCCTCCTCCTGTGAGTGAGCCAGGCTCGGACATATACATGTCACAGGAACAGCTTGTTGTTGAGCAAAAACGAGATCCGTCTCTAACCTCACTTTTTGAGGCTGTTGTTCCAGTGGATGATGTAGAGAAGATGCCCACTGGTTATTTTTTGAAAGGAGAGGTGCTCATGCGGAAATGGACACCGTTGCGCATATCCACAGAGGATGACTGGGGTATTGTGAACCAAATTGTAGTCCCACAGACCTACAGAAGTGAAATTCTGAAATTGGCTCATGATAATCCACTTGCTGGCCATTTGGGGGTAAACAAAACTTTTGATCGTGTCTTGCGATGTTTTTTCTGGCCGGGGCTAAAAGGGGACGTGAGGCAACATTGTAAAACATGTCATATCTGCCAGGTCGCTGGTAAACCAAATCAAGCCATCCCTCCGTACCCGCTCTATCCAATACCAGTTGTTGGTGAGCCGTTTGAACGCGTAATTTTGGACTGTGTTGGGCCACTTCCCCGCACAAAGAGTGGTAACCAGTTCCTTTTAACAATTATGTGTTCTGCGACTCGTTTTCCTGAAGCCATTCCTTTGCGTAAGATTACTGCCCCTGTGATCGTGAAGGCTTTGGTTAAATTCTTTTCAATGTTTGGGTTACCCAAAGTGATACAAACTGATCAAGGCTCAAATTTCATGTCGCGAGTTTTTGCGCAGGTTATGAAGCAACTTGATGTCACTCACTGTTGGTCAAGCGCATACCACCCAGAAAGTCAGGGGGCAATTGAACGCTTTCACCAGACTTTAAAGTCTATGCTTCGGGCTTACTGTCTGGAGTTTGAAAAGGACTGGGACGAGGGGGTTCACCTACTCCTTTTTGCGTCTCGTAAGGTGGTGCAGGAGTCCTTGGGCTTCAGTCCGGCGGAGCTCGTGTTTGCACATACGGTGCGCGGGCCTCTTAAACTCTTGCAAGAGAAGTGGCTGGGTGACAGTGAACCGCAAAACTTGCTTGACTATGTTTGTAATTTTCGCTTCAAACTTCATCGTGCTTGCGAATTGGCAAGGCAGAACATGGCTGTCGCGCAGTCCAGAATGAAGAGATGGTTTGACAAAAACGCTAAAACCAGGAGTTTTGCTCCAGGAGATAAGGTTTTGGTGTTGTTGCCCATACTTGGTTCTGCACTGCAGGCACGTTACACTGGTCCTTATCTTGTCAAAGAGAAGATTAATGACCGAGACTACATTATTGCCACTCCGGAGCGCAGGCGGCGAAATAGGCTATGTCATATTAACATGCTGAAACCTTATCTGGACAGGGAGGCTGACCTGTCATGTCCTGTCGGGGCTGAGGAGCTGTCCAGTGCTGAAAGTCAAAAGACCGGGGTGGTTCTGGCGCTGTCCAGCGCGGAACGTCCTGAATCCCAGGCTGATTCACTGTTGCCTGATGTCGAAACCGATGACGTGGCTGGTTTGTCCAGTGCTGTTGTTCATGGACGACTGAAAAATTCCGAAAGGTTGACTAAACTTGATAACTGTTTTGCACATTTGATTCCATGTCAGCGCGAGGATGTGGTCAGTCTAATTGAATCTCATTTGTCTCTGTTTTCAGACGTGCCGAGCCAAACCCATGTATTACAACATGACATTGATGTGGAGGATTCACCGCCGATAAAACAACATGCGTATAGGGTGAATCCTGATAAACGTGTCCGTCTGCAGAGGCAGGTGAATTATATGCTGGAGAACGGCATAGCCGTACCGAGCTTGAGTTCTTGGAGTTCACCGTGCCTCTTAGCTGACAAAGCTGATGGCTCAGACCGATTTTGCACCGATTTTCGTAAAGTAAATGGAGTCACAAAGCCTGATTGTTTTCCACTTCCCCGGGTCGAGGATTGTGTAGACCATGTCGGCAGTGCCAGTTATGTCACAAAACTGGACATGTTAAAAGGATATTGGCAGGTGCCGCTCACTCCCCGGGCAAAAGAGATTTGTGCATTTGTGACTCCTGATGCTTTCCTTGAGTATACGGTAATGCCTTTTGGCGTGCGTAATGCCCCGCTACATTTCAACGCTTGGTCAACACAGTCTTGTCAGGGTTGCCAGGCTGTGAAGCTTATCTGGACGACATTGTGGTTTTTTCCACATCTTGGGATGACCACATTCAGCAGCTTCATGCTGTGTTTGGGAGGCTGCGCGACGCCAATCTCACACTTAACCTTGCAAAGTGTGAGTTTGGTCAGGCTACTGTGACGTACTTGGGCAAAATTGTGGGTCGAGGCCAAGTTAAACCGGTGTACTCCAAGGTTGAGGCTGTTGTGTCGTTCCCTGCTCCTGTTTCTAGACGCAGTCTGATGCGTTTTTTGGGCATGGCAGGCTACTACAGGGGTTTTTGTAAAAACTTTTCGAGCGTAGCGGCTCCGCTCACTGATATGTTAAGCCCAAAGGTGCGTTACCGATGGTCTCCATCTTGTCAGTCTTCATTTGCGAGTGTGAAGGCTTTGCTGATAAATGCACCTGTGCTTGCGGCGCCTGTGTTTGAGCGGCCGTTTAAACTTGCTGTTGATGCAAGTGATGTAGGAGCCGGTGCTGTCCTCCTGCAAGATGGAAATGATGGCGTGGAGCACCCGGTCTCGTACTACTCCAAGAAATTTAACCGGCATCAACGGGCGTACGCTGTAATAGAGAAAGAGGCTCTTGCTCTTTTGTTAGCTCTGACACACTTTGAAGTGTACGTCGGCTCGGCTGGTGCGCCTACTGTGATTTATACTGACCACAATCCTCTCGTTTTCATTAATCAGATGCGTAATTCGAACCGACGGCTTATGCGCTGGTCACTGTTCCTACAGGCGTTCAACGTGGAGGTCAGACATATTAAAGGCAAGGATAATGTCCTGGCTGACACGTTGTCGCGCTGTTGGATGGACTGAATAGCCTCCGTCGCGTTCGGCTATTCACCATCTTGGGGGTGGGGGTGTTATGTGACCAGCTCTCCTCCTCCTCCTCTTCTTCTCTCTCTCTCTGATCTCAACTACTCTCTCTCTCTCTCCCCCCTCCCTCTGGTGTTTCTGCTCTAATCACCTGAGCAGGAACACCTGGAGTTGATCAGCCCTGCAGGGTTAAATGGAGGCTGGAGTAGAGAGCAGGCAGATCTCTCTCTGACCCACACATGCTCACAGCAGCTCCTGGAGAGGAATCTCTTCTCTCCAGTGGTGACTTTTCTTTGTTACTTTCTTTGTTATTTTGGTTTAGGCTGGAGTCCCCGGTAGTCCTGTTTTCGGTTTAGTTATAGGTTAACTCTTCTTGTTTTTAGGTTTATACTGGCTCCAACGGCCCAAAGGGGTTGGCCCAGGCCCTTTTTGATGAGTTTGGCCGGATCTCCAGTCTGTTTGGTTTGTATTATTTGTGACTTTGAATATTTTTGGGTTTATTTAAATAAATATTCTTTACCAATTTGCAACCTTGTCTGGCGTCCTTAATATGTTTTGGTCTTCTGTTGAGCCATTTGTTGACATGCTTGAAGGCCGTAACAGCCATGTTACATAATGCCATCACCGGGGGGCATTTGGGGATTCAGAAATTGCAGGCGAAAGTAAAGGATCGCTTTTATTGGGTCGGTTGGTTTGGGGATGTGAAGAAGTGGTGCAGGGAGTGTGTCGACTGTGCATCCCGTAAAGATCAGGGGCGGCCCCCTTGTGCTCCTCTGGTTCCTTCATCAGTCCCATCCCGGCCTTATGAGCGTATTGCACTGGATGTGCTGGGTCCCCTACCAGAAACCCCAAAAGGGAGCAAGTATGTTCTGGTTATTGGTGATTATTTTTCTAAGTGGACGGAAGCTTTCCCCATGCCCAACCAGGAGGCTCGCACCATTGCCCGTATTTTGGCAGAGGAATGGGTGTGTCGGTTCGGTGCCCCTCGTAGTATTCACTCCGACCAGGGAAGAAATTTTTAGTCCAATTTGTTTAAGGAGCTGTGTGGGTTATTGGATATTAACAAAACCCGCACATCCCCTTACCATGCTCAGTCTGACGGTATGGTCGAGAGATTTAATCGCACCTTGTTGTCCATGTTGTCCCTGTTCGTAAATGATAATCAATTGAATTGGGATGCTTTGCTGCCGTATGTCATGATGGCTTATCGGAGTAGTGTTCACACTAGCACCGGCTTCACACCCTATAAGGTTCTGTTCGGTCGAGAGATCATCTTGCCTGTTGATGTGATGCTAGGAGTGGCCGCTCAAGACAAGTTCACTTCGGTTAGTGATTATGTAAACAGAACTGCAGATACCCTCTCTACTGTGGTGGAGGCAGTGAAACGACATCAGGCTAAGGCCTCAAAACACCAAAAGGCTGCCTATGATTTCCGTGCCAATTTTCAATATTACTCAGCAGGAGAGTTGGTGTGGGTACAAAATAAGGCAAGGAAACGAGGGCTGTGCCCTAAATTGCAAAGACGATATAGGGGGCCTTATAAAGTCCTTGACAGGGTTACAGATGTGTTATATCGTTTGGCATTGGAAGAAGGGGGGCCCGAATGTGTGATCCACTTCAATAGACTCAAACCTTTCATTGCTGGTTCAATTGCAGAGACTCCGGCGGCTCCAGCCGGGCCTGGCAGAGGCTCTCCATCTGGGGCTTCAACTGAGGTGCCCCTGGGTGCCAGTTGGGTCCATCATCGGCAGACGGGGCCATCAGGAGGCCGTGCTGGCGGGGAGCGACTGGGGCCTACTTCAACATCTCAGCCTCCAAGAGCGGCCCAGCCTGTAGCAGTTGCTGCTCCCCGCACGGTGTCTGAGGGGCCTGCGTCATCGCCGGTGGTTGGACCAGGACAGGGACATTTCAATCAGCATGGGGATGGTGAACCACCCCAACCATCGTCTTCACAGGACTCGGGCATAGGTGGTGCCCATGGGGGACACTCAGGGAGCCAGAGGCCCGGACAGCATTCAGTGACTCTTGAAGAGCGGGGGGCTTCTGAGGGCCCAGGACGTCAGGGGCCGTATCCAGGCCGTACTAGGAGGCCACCTCCATGGTCCAGAGACTACGACATGTCCCATTCCTAAATCGCGGACGAGTTTTTCCGTCATGGAGGGGGGGAGTGTGGTAAACCTGTGGGGGGGGGGTTATGTGCCAGGACTGATTGGGGACTGATTGGGGTGATTGCCTCCAGCCGTGGGGTGGAGTGAGGCTCTGGGTTAAAGAGCAGAGCCTGCCAGTGATTCTGGGTTGCTGGAGAGTCCGTACAGTCCACTTCGGTCATCACCCGCTCTCCAGCCAAGACCAGCGTCCGGCCCGCCGCCGTACGCTGCCAGCACCACCGACCAGCCGTTTATCCCCAGTCGGACGGTGCCTAGCTCAGACCCCGTGGGGGGGTCTCGCCGACGGGCGAGTTAAGTTTTAAGCCTTATCTTGTTTATGTTTGTTTGTTTATTTGGTTTATTTGTTTATTCTTCTTGTAGCCACAGATGATCCGGGGGGTCCTAGTAGGCGGCCAATTGTTCCAAGGGGGTCAGTGTCATATTTGTTTGCTCTTTGCTTGCTGTGCATAACCCGGGCGGTTTGGGGTAGCCCTGTGTGGAATGTTTGCTCTTTGCTTGCTGTGCATAACCCGGGCGGTTTGGGCTAGCCCTGCGTGGAAATGTAGCCTAATTGCTGTGTAGCTACTGCATCTATTGCACGCTAACCGTGCCTTTGGAGTTTCTCACGTGTGCTGTGTGTGCATAATCATTGGCCTGTTGTGGCCCAGTTTGCAGTGATTTCATCTTCATGTGTGTAGTGGTGTTGCCTTATGATAGACCCCAAGGGACCGTTGGGAAGCGTATTTGATACTCACCTGTGATCACCTCTGTGTTTTACTCTGTTGCCAATAGCCTGTAATAATAAAGCTATCTATTTTTATATACTCCTGAGATTTGTGTTGCTTGCCTCCGTCAGAGCCCTTTCCGGGCTGGTTTATTACATTACCATGGATAGATGTACCGTTAGCTGCCTGCTCGGTGACACTTGACTCATCTTGAAAATAATAATAGGACTCGAATGACTCCGAGGCGTTATCCTCAAGCTCTTTAGCACCATTGAACAGATCACTGTAGGCCGTGATAGACGCCAAATAAAACAATACAACACCCAGCTAAACCCCCGATAGCCGTCGTTAGCTTCCTCAGCTCCCCAAACACACAGCCTCACTCTGGCTCCACCCTCGGCTCTCTCCCACAGCTCAGAGCCGTATAATCTCTCTAGATTGCTCTGCCACAGCTACCCTCCCCCAACCAATCCCAGGTGAGGTCTCTCACGCACGCACGCGCACACACGCGCACGCACACACACACACACACACACACACACACACACACACACACACACACACACACACACAACAAAGAATAATAGACCCTTTTCACAACAACCATTTTGAGGTGGTAAAGCAGGAAGTATAGCAGGTGTAACCATACCATTAATGATGGTTCCATTCCATTCAGGTGTCCAAGTGCCATAGCCCTCATCAATGTTATTGGTTACACCTGCTTTACTTCCTACTTTACCACCTCAAAACGGGTGCTGTGAAAAGGGCCTATGGGTAGGTCATGGCATGCATACACAAAGTCATCAAATCTGATGACTGTATTGTATTCCTGGCACTCAACCTGTAGAAGCCTGAGCTTCAGCAACACAAGGCAAAAGAATGTAAACGTTGTCTGTCTGTCTGTCTGTGTCTGTCTGTGTCTGTGTCTCTCTGTCTGTCTGTTTTTATGTCTCTCTGTCTGTCTGTCTCTCTGTCTGTCTGTCTGTCTCTGTCTGTCTGTCTCTGTCTGTCTGTCTGTCTGTCTGTCTGTGTTGCTGAATGCTGCCAAGTGCCAAATGTCTTTTTTTTGGGATCTTTGGATGTTTTCATATCCAGGCTACTTGAAGGACTTTTGTTATACTTATAGTATAGTGTATACTATATTGTGATCCTTCAGCTACACTTTAAACTTTGAAGGGATCCATCCATGTTTACATTTTGTATTTTATAGAGCAATATTTTTTTTATGGGCTAGGCCTGTATTTATTTTCGTTTGCTCTGCTGCTACCATTCAAAAACTTGAGTGTTATTTTTTTTACTTGTTCTATTTTACATATATATCATGATCCTGATTTGGCTGCTGCACTTTAAACTAGAAGTTTTACATTTTGGATTTTTTTTTTTTTCCAAAATCAGACTTGACACCAGAGAGGCTGAATACCGCACTGAGTCAATGCGGTCTTAGCCTCTCTGGTGTCAACACTCTGTCTGATTTTGGATTTTTTTTTTTTTTTTTTTTTCCAAAATCAGACTTGACACCAGAGAGGCTGAATACCGCACTGAGTCAATGCGGTCTTAGCCTCTCTGGTCTCAACACTCTGTCTGATTTTGGATTTTTTTTTTTTTTTTCCAAAATCAGACTTGACACCAGAGAGGCTGAATACCGCACTGAGTCAATGCGGTCTTAGCCTCTCTGGTCTCAACACTCTCTGATTTTGGATTTTTTTTTTTTCTCCAAAATCAGACTTGACACCAGAGAGGCTGAATACCGCACTGAGTCAATGCGGTCTTAGCCTCTCTGGTGTCAACACTCTGTCTGATTTTGGATTTTTTTTTTTTTTTTTCCAAAATCAGACTTGACACCAGAGAGGCTGAATACCGCACTGAGTCAATGCGGTCTTAGCCTCTCTGGTCTCAACACTCTGTCTGATTTTGGATTTTTTTTTTTTTTTTTTCCAAAATCAGACTTGACACCAGAGAGGCTGAATACCGCACTGAGTCAATGCGGTCTTAGCCTCTCTGGTGTCAACGCTCTGTCTGATTTTGGATTTTTTTTTTTTTTTTCCAAAATCAGACTTGACACCAGAGAGGCTGAATACCGCACTGAGTCAATGCGGTCTTAACCTCTCTGGTCTCAACGCTCTGTCTGATTTTGGATTTTTTTTTTTTTTTCCAAAATCAGACTTGACACCAGAGAGGCTGAATACCGCACTGAGTCAATGCGGTCTTAGCCTCTCTGGTGTCAACACTCTGTCTGATTTTGGATTTTTTTTTTTTTTTTTCCAAAATCAGACTTGACACCAGAGAGGCTGAATACCGCACTGAGTCAATGCGGTCTTAGCCTCTCTGGTCTCAACACTCTGTCTGATTTTGGATTTTTTTTTTTTTTTCCTGGTGTCAACACTCTGTCTGATTTTGGATTTTTTTTTCTTTTTTTTTCCAAAATCAGACTTGACACCAGAGAGGCTGAATACCGCACTGAGTCAATGCGGTCTTAGCCTCTCTGGTGTCAACACTCTGTCAGATTTTGGATTTTTTTTTTTTTTTTCCCAAAATCAGACTTGACACCAGAGAGGCTGAATACCGCACTGAGTCAATGCGGTCTTAGCCTCTCTGGTCTCAACACTCTGTCTGATTTTGGATTTTTTTTTTTTTTTTTTTTTCCAAAATCAGACTTGACACCAGAGAGGCTGAATACCGCACTGAGTCAATGCGGTCTTAGCCTCTCTGGTGTCAACACTCTGTCTGATTTTGGATTTTTTTTTTTTTTTTTTTCCAAAATCAGACTTGACACCAGAGAGGCTGAATACCGCACTGAGTCAATGCGGTCTTAGCCTCTCTGGTGTCAACGCTCTGTCTGATTTTGGATTTTTTTTTTTTTTTTTCCAAAATCAGACTTGACACCAGAGAGGCTGAATACCGCACTGAGTCAATGCGGTCTTAGCCTCTCTGGTGTCAACGCTCTGTCTGATTTTGGATTTTTTTTTTTTTTTTTCCAAAATCAGACTTGACACCAGAGAGGCTGAATACCGCACTGAGTCAATGCGGTCTTAGCCTCTCTGGTGTCAACACTCTGTCTGATTTTGGATTTTTTTTTTTTTTTTCCAAAATCAGACTTGACACCAGAGAGGCTGAATACCGCACTGAGTCAATGCGGTCTTAGCCTCTCTGGTCTCAACACTCTGTCTGATTTTGGATTTTTTTTTTTTTTTTTCCTGGTGTCAACACTCTGTCTGATTTTGGATTTTTTTTTTTTTTTTTTTCCAAAATCAGACTTGACACCAGAGAGGCTGAATACCGCACTGAGTCAATGCGGTCTTAGCCTCTTGTCTCAACACTCTGTCTGATTTTGGATTTTTTTTTTTTTTTTTTCCTGGTGTCAACACTCTGTCTGATTTTGGATTTTTTTTTTTTTTTTTTTCCAAAATCAGACTTGACACCAGAGAGGCTGAATACCGCACTGAGTCAATGCGGTCTTAGCCTCTCTGGTGTCAACACTCTGTCAGATTTTGGATTTTTTTTTTTTTTTTCCCAAAATCAGACTTGACACCAGAGAGGCTGAATACCGCACTGAGTCAATGCGGTCTTAGGCTCTCTGGTGTCAACACTCTGTCAGATTTTGGATTTTTTTTTTTTTTTTTCCCAAAATCAGACTTGACACCAGAGAGGCTGAATACCGCACTGAGTCAATGCGGTCTTAGCCTCTCTGGTCTCAACACTCTGTCTGATTTTGGATTTTTTTTTTTTTTTCCAAAATCAGACTTGACACCAGAGAGGCTGAATACCGCACTGAGTCAATGCGGTCTTAGCCTCTCTGGTGTCAACACTCTGTCTGATTTTGGATTTTTTTTTTTTTTTTTCCTGGTGTCAACACTCTGTCTGATTTTGGATTTTTTTTTTTTTTTTTTCCAAAATCAGACTTGACACCAGAGAGGCTGAATACCGCACTGAGTCAATGCGGTCTTAGCCTCTTGTCTCAACACTCTGTCTGATTTTGGATTTTTTTTTTTTTTTTTTTCCAAAATCAGACTTGACACCAGAGAGGCTGAATACCGCACTGAGTCAATGCGGTCTTAGCCTCTCTGGTGTCAACACTCTGTCAGATTTTGGATTTTTTTTTTTTTTTTCCCAAAATCAGACTTGACACCAGAGAGGCTGAATACCGCACTGAGTCAATGCGGTCTTAGGCTCTCTGGTGTCAACACTCTGTCAGATTTTGGATTTTTTTTTTTTTTTTCCCAAAATCAGACTTGACACCAGAGAGGCTGAATACCGCACTGAGTCAATGCGGTCTTAGCCTCTCTGGTCTCAACACTCTGTCTGATTTTGGATTTTTTTTTTTTTTTCCAAAATCAGACTTGACACCAGAGAGGCTGAATACCGCACTGAGTCAATGCGGTCTTAGCCTCTCTGGTCTCAACACTCTCTGATTTTGGATTTTTTTTTTTTCTCCAAAATCAGACTTGACACCAGAGAGGCTGAATACCGCACTGAGTCAATGCGGTCTTAGCCTCTCTGGTGTCAACACTCTGTCTGATTTTGGATTTTTTTTTTTTTTTTTCCAAAATCAGACTTGACACCAGAGAGGCTGAATACCGCACTGAGTCAATGCGGTCTTAGCCTCTCTGGTCTCAACACTCTGTCTGATTTTGGATTTTTTTTTTTTTTTTTTCCAAAATCAGACTTGACACCAGAGAGGCTGAATACCGCACTGAGTCAATGCGGTCTTAGCCTCTCTGGTGTCAACGCTCTGTCTGATTTTGGATTTTTTTTTTTTTTTTCCAAAATCAGACTTGACACCAGAGAGGCTGAATACCGCACTGAGTCAATGCGGTCTTAACCTCTCTGGTCTCAACGCTCTGTCTGATTTTGGATTTTTTTTTTTTTTTCCAAAATCAGACTTGACACCAGAGAGGCTGAATACCGCACTGAGTCAATGCGGTCTTAGCCTCTCTGGTGTCAACACTCTGTCTGATTTTGGATTTTTTTTTTTTTTTTTCCAAAATCAGACTTGACACCAGAGAGGCTGAATACCGCACTGAGTCAATGCGGTCTTAGCCTCTCTGGTCTCAACACTCTGTCTGATTTTGGATTTTTTTTTTTTTTTCCTGGTGTCAACACTCTGTCTGATTTTGGATTTTTTTTTCTTTTTTTTTCCAAAATCAGACTTGACACCAGAGAGGCTGAATACCGCACTGAGTCAATGCGGTCTTAGCCTCTCTGGTGTCAACACTCTGTCAGATTTTGGATTTTTTTTTTTTTTTTCCCAAAATCAGACTTGACACCAGAGAGGCTGAATACCGCACTGAGTCAATGCGGTCTTAGCCTCTCTGGTCTCAACACTCTGTCTGATTTTGGATTTTTTTTTTTTTTTTTTTTTCCAAAATCAGACTTGACACCAGAGAGGCTGAATACCGCACTGAGTCAATGCGGTCTTAGCCTCTCTGGTGTCAACACTCTGTCTGATTTTGGATTTTTTTTTTTTTTTTTTTCCAAAATCAGACTTGACACCAGAGAGGCTGAATACCGCACTGAGTCAATGCGGTCTTAGCCTCTCTGGTGTCAACGCTCTGTCTGATTTTGGATTTTTTTTTTTTTTTTTCCAAAATCAGACTTGACACCAGAGAGGCTGAATACCGCACTGAGTCAATGCGGTCTTAGCCTCTCTGGTGTCAACGCTCTGTCTGATTTTGGATTTTTTTTTTTTTTTTTCCAAAATCAGACTTGACACCAGAGAGGCTGAATACCGCACTGAGTCAATGCGGTCTTAGCCTCTCTGGTGTCAACACTCTGTCTGATTTTGGATTTTTTTTTTTTTTTTCCAAAATCAGACTTGACACCAGAGAGGCTGAATACCGCACTGAGTCAATGCGGTCTTAGCCTCTCTGGTCTCAACACTCTGTCTGATTTTGGATTTTTTTTTTTTTTTTTCCTGGTGTCAACACTCTGTCTGATTTTGGATTTTTTTTTTTTTTTTTTTCCAAAATCAGACTTGACACCAGAGAGGCTGAATACCGCACTGAGTCAATGCGGTCTTAGCCTCTTGTCTCAACACTCTGTCTGATTTTGGATTTTTTTTTTTTTTTTTTCCTGGTGTCAACACTCTGTCTGATTTTGGATTTTTTTTTTTTTTTTTTTCCAAAATCAGACTTGACACCAGAGAGGCTGAATACCGCACTGAGTCAATGCGGTCTTAGCCTCTCTGGTGTCAACACTCTGTCAGATTTTGGATTTTTTTTTTTTTTTTCCCAAAATCAGACTTGACACCAGAGAGGCTGAATACCGCACTGAGTCAATGCGGTCTTAGGCTCTCTGGTGTCAACACTCTGTCAGATTTTGGATTTTTTTTTTTTTTTTTCCCAAAATCAGACTTGACACCAGAGAGGCTGAATACCGCACTGAGTCAATGCGGTCTTAGCCTCTCTGGTCTCAACACTCTGTCTGATTTTGGATTTTTTTTTTTTTTTCCAAAATCAGACTTGACACCAGAGAGGCTGAATACCGCACTGAGTCAATGCGGTCTTAGCCTCTCTGGTGTCAACACTCTGTCTGATTTTGGATTTTTTTTTTTTTTTTTCCTGGTGTCAACACTCTGTCTGATTTTGGATTTTTTTTTTTTTTTTTTCCAAAATCAGACTTGACACCAGAGAGGCTGAATACCGCACTGAGTCAATGCGGTCTTAGCCTCTTGTCTCAACACTCTGTCTGATTTTGGATTTTTTTTTTTTTTTTTTTCCAAAATCAGACTTGACACCAGAGAGGCTGAATACCGCACTGAGTCAATGCGGTCTTAGCCTCTCTGGTGTCAACACTCTGTCAGATTTTGGATTTTTTTTTTTTTTTTCCCAAAATCAGACTTGACACCAGAGAGGCTGAATACCGCACTGAGTCAATGCGGTCTTAGGCTCTCTGGTGTCAACACTCTGTCAGATTTTGGATTTTTTTTTTTTTTTTTCCCAAAATCAGACTTGACACCAGAGAGGCTGAATACCGCACTGAGTCAATGCGGTCTTAGGCTCTCTGGTGTCAACACTCTGTCAGATTTTGGATTTTTTTTTTTTTTTTCCCAAAATCAGACTTGACACCAGAGAGGCTGAATACCGCACTGAGTCAATGCGGTCTTAGCCTCTCTGGTCTCAACACTCTGTCTGATTTTGGATTTTTTTTTTTTTTTTCCAAAATCAGACTTGACACCAGAGAGGCTGAATACCGCACTGAGTCAATGCGGTCTTAGCCTCTCTGGTCTCAACACTCTGTCTGATTTTGGATTTTTTTTTTTTTTTTTCCTGGTGTCAACACTCTGTCTGATTTTGGATTTTTTTTTTTTTTTTTTCCAAAATCAGACTTGACACCAGAGAGGCTGAATACCGCACTGAGTCAATGCGGTCTTAGCCTTCTGGTGTCAACACTCTGTCTGATTTTGGATTTTTTTTTTTTTTTTTCCAAAATCAGACTTGACACCAGAGAGGCTGAATACCGCACTGAGTCAATGCGGTCTTAGCCTCTCTGGTCTCAACACTCTGTCTGATTTTGGATTTTTTTTTTTTTTTTTTCCAAAATCAGACTTGACACCAGAGAGGCTGAATACCGCACTGAGTCAATGCGGTCTTAGCCTCTCTGGTGTCAACGCTCTGTCTGATTTTGGATTTTTTTTTTTTTTTTCCAAAATCAGACTTGACACCAGAGAGGCTGAATACCGCACTGAGTCAATGCGGTCTTAACCTCTCTGGTCTCAACGCTCTGTCTGATTTTGGATTTTTTTTTTTTTTTTCCAAAATCAGACTTGACACCAGAGAGGCTGAATACCGCACTGAGTCAATGCGGTCTTAGCCTCTCTGGTGTCAACACTCTGTCTGATTTTGGATTTTTTTTTTTTTTTTTCCAAAATCAGACTTGACACCAGAGAGGCTGAATACCGCACTGAGTCAATGCGGTCTTAGCCTCTCTGGTCTCAACACTCTGTCTGATTTTGGATTTTTTTTTTTTTTTCCTGGTGTCAACACTCTGTCTGATTTTGGATTTTTTTTTCTTTTTTTTTCCAAAATCAGACTTGACACCAGAGAGGCTGAATACCGCACTGAGTCAATGCGGTCTTAGCCTCTCTGGTGTCAACACTCTGTCAGATTTTGGATTTTTTTTTTTTTTTTCCCAAAATCAGACTTGACACCAGAGAGGCTGAATACCGCACTGAGTCAATGCGGTCTTAGCCTCTCTGGTCTCAACACTCTGTCTGATTTTGGATTTTTTTTTTTTTTTTTTTTTCCAAAATCAGACTTGACACCAGAGAGGCTGAATACCGCACTGAGTCAATGCGGTCTTAGCCTCTCTGGTGTCAACACTCTGTCTGATTTTGGATTTTTTTTTTTTTTTTTTTCCAAAATCAGACTTGACACCAGAGAGGCTGAATACCGCACTGAGTCAATGCGGTCTTAGCCTCTCTGGTGTCAACGCTCTGTCTGATTTTGGATTTTTTTTTTTTTTTTTTCCAAAATCAGACTTGACACCAGAGAGGCTGAATACCGCACTGAGTCAATGCGGTCTTAGCCTCTCTGGTGTCAACGCTCTGTCTGATTTTGGATTTTTTTTTTTTTTTTTCCAAAATCAGACTTGACACCAGAGAGGCTGAATACCGCACTGAGTCAATGCGGTCTTAGCCTCTCTGGTGTCAACACTCTGTCTGATTTTGGATTTTTTTTTTTTTTTTTCCAAAATCAGACTTGACACCAGAGAGGCTGAATACCGCACTGAGTCAATGCGGTCTTAGCCTCTCTGGTCTCAACACTCTGTCTGATTTTGGATTTTTTTTTTTTTTTTTCCTGGTGTCAACACTCTGTCTGATTTTGGATTTTTTTTTTTTTTTTTTTCCAAAATCAGACTTGACACCAGAGAGGCTGAATACCGCACTGAGTCAATGCGGTCTTAGCCTCTTGTCTCAACACTCTGTCTGATTTTGGATTTTTTTTTTTTTTTTTTCCTGGTGTCAACACTCTGTCTGATTTTGGATTTTTTTTTTTTTTTTTTTCCAAAATCAGACTTGACACCAGAGAGGCTGAATACCGCACTGAGTCAATGCGGTCTTAGCCTCTCTGGTGTCAACACTCTGTCAGATTTTGGATTTTTTTTTTTTTTTTCCCAAAATCAGACTTGACACCAGAGAGGCTGAATACCGCACTGAGTCAATGCGGTCTTAGGCTCTCTGGTGTCAACACTCTGTCAGATTTTGGATTTTTTTTTTTTTTTTTCCCAAAATCAGACTTGACACCAGAGAGGCTGAATACCGCACTGAGTCAATGCGGTCTTAGCCTCTCTGGTCTCAACACTCTGTCTGATTTTGGATTTTTTTTTTTTTTTCCAAAATCAGACTTGACACCAGAGAGGCTGAATACCGCACTGAGTCAATGCGGTCTTAGCCTCTCTGGTGTCAACACTCTGTCTGATTTTGGATTTTTTTTTTTTTTTTTCCTGGTGTCAACACTCTGTCTGATTTTGGATTTTTTTTTTTTTTTTTTCCAAAATCAGACTTGACACCAGAGAGGCTGAATACCGCACTGAGTCAATGCGGTCTTAGCCTCTTGTCTCAACACTCTGTCTGATTTTGGATTTTTTTTTTTTTTTTTTTCCAAAATCAGACTTGACACCAGAGAGGCTGAATACCGCACTGAGTCAATGCGGTCTTAGCCTCTCTGGT
Organism: Poromitra crassiceps; assembly: GCF_964638095.1. Lineage (NCBI taxonomy): Eukaryota > Metazoa > Chordata > Actinopteri > Beryciformes > Melamphaidae > Poromitra > Poromitra crassiceps. The sequence goes on from NC_139624.1 coordinate 36,651,989, forward strand.
GTCAACACTCTGTCAGATTTTGGATTTTTTTTTTTTTTTTCCCAAAATCAGACTTGACACCAGAGAGGCTGAATACCGCACTGAGTCAATGCGGTCTTAGGCTCTCTGGTGTCAACACTCTGTCAGATTTTGGATTTTTTTTTTTTTTTTCCCAAAATCAGACTTGACACCAGAGAGGCTGAATACCGCACTGAGTCAATGCGGTCTTAGCCTCTCTGGTCTCAACACTCTGTCTGATTTTGGATTTTTTTTTTTTTTTCCAAAATCAGACTTGACACCAGAGAGGCTGAATACCGCACTGAGTCAATGCGGTCTTAGCCTCTCTGGTCTCAACACTCTCTGATTTTGGATTTTTTTTTTTTCTCCAAAATCAGACTTGACACCAGAGAGGCTGAATACCGCACTGAGTCAATGCGGTCTTAGCCTCTCTGGTGTCAACACTCTGTCTGATTTTGGATTTTTTTTTTTTTTTTTCCAAAATCAGACTTGACACCAGAGAGGCTGAATACCGCACTGAGTCAATGCGGTCTTAGCCTCTCTGGTCTCAACACTCTGTCTGATTTTGGATTTTTTTTTTTTTTTTTTCCAAAATCAGACTTGACACCAGAGAGGCTGAATACCGCACTGAGTCAATGCGGTCTTAGCCTCTCTGGTGTCAACGCTCTGTCTGATTTTGGATTTTTTTTTTTTTTTTTCCAAAATCAGACTTGACACCAGAGAGGCTGAATACCGCACTGAGTCAATGCGGTCTTAACCTCTCTGGTCTCAACGCTCTGTCTGATTTTGGATTTTTTTTTTTTTTTCCAAAATCAGACTTGACACCAGAGAGGCTGAATACCGCACTGAGTCAATGCGGTCTTAGCCTCTCTGGTGTCAACACTCTGTCTGATTTTGGATTTTTTTTTTTTTTTTTCCAAAATCAGACTTGACACCAGAGAGGCTGAATACCGCACTGAGTCAATGCGGTCTTAGCCTCTCTGGTCTCAACACTCTGTCTGATTTTGGATTTTTTTTTTTTTTTCCTGGTGTCAACACTCTGTCTGATTTTGGATTTTTTTTTCTTTTTTTTTCCAAAATCAGACTTGACACCAGAGAGGCTGAATACCGCACTGAGTCAATGCGGTCTTAGCCTCTCTGGTGTCAACACTCTGTCAGATTTTGGATTTTTTTTTTTTTTTTCCCAAAATCAGACTTGACACCAGAGAGGCTGAATACCGCACTGAGTCAATGCGGTCTTAGCCTCTCTGGTCTCAACACTCTGTCTGATTTTGGATTTTTTTTTTTTTTTTTTTTTCCAAAATCAGACTTGACACCAGAGAGGCTGAATACCGCACTGAGTCAATGCGGTCTTAGCCTCTCTGGTGTCAACACTCTGTCTGATTTTGGATTTTTTTTTTTTTTTTTTTCCAAAATCAGACTTGACACCAGAGAGGCTGAATACCGCACTGAGTCAATGCGGTCTTAGCCTCTCTGGTGTCAACGCTCTGTCTGATTTTGGATTTTTTTTTTTTTTTTTCCAAAATCAGACTTGACACCAGAGAGGCTGAATACCGCACTGAGTCAATGCGGTCTTAGCCTCTCTGGTGTCAACGCTCTGTCTGATTTTGGATTTTTTTTTTTTTTTTTCCAAAATCAGACTTGACACCAGAGAGGCTGAATACCGCACTGAGTCAATGCGGTCTTAGCCTCTCTGGTGTCAACACTCTGTCTGATTTTGGATTTTTTTTTTTTTTTTTCCAAAATCAGACTTGACACCAGAGAGGCTGAATACCGCACTGAGTCAATGCGGTCTTAGCCTCTCTGGTCTCAACACTCTGTCTGATTTTGGATTTTTTTTTTTTTTTTTCCTGGTGTCAACACTCTGTCTGATTTTGGATTTTTTTTTTTTTTTTTTTCCAAAATCAGACTTGACACCAGAGAGGCTGAATACCGCACTGAGTCAATGCGGTCTTAGCCTCTTGTCTCAACACTCTGTCTGATTTTGGATTTTTTTTTTTTTTTTTTCCTGGTGTCAACACTCTGTCTGATTTTGGATTTTTTTTTTTTTTTTTTCCAAAATCAGACTTGACACCAGAGAGGCTGAATACCGCACTGAGTCAATGCGGTCTTAGCCTCTCTGGTGTCAACACTCTGTCAGATTTTGGATTTTTTTTTTTTTTTTCCCAAAATCAGACTTGACACCAGAGAGGCTGAATACCGCACTGAGTCAATGCGGTCTTAGGCTCTCTGGTGTCAACACTCTGTCAGATTTTGGATTTTTTTTTTTTTTTTTCCCAAAATCAGACTTGACACCAGAGAGGCTGAATACCGCACTGAGTCAATGCGGTCTTAGCCTCTCTGGTCTCAACACTCTGTCTGATTTTGGATTTTTTTTTTTTTTTCCAAAATCAGACTTGACACCAGAGAGGCTGAATACCGCACTGAGTCAATGCGGTCTTAGCCTCTCTGGTGTCAACACTCTGTCTGATTTTGGATTTTTTTTTTTTTTTTTCCTGGTGTCAACACTCTGTCTGATTTTGGATTTTTTTTTTTTTTTTTTCCAAAATCAGACTTGACACCAGAGAGGCTGAATACCGCACTGAGTCAATGCGGTCTTAGCCTCTTGTCTCAACACTCTGTCTGATTTTGGATTTTTTTTTTTTTTTTTTTCCAAAATCAGACTTGACACCAGAGAGGCTGAATACCGCACTGAGTCAATGCGGTCTTAGCCTCTCTGGTGTCAACACTCTGTCAGATTTTGGATTTTTTTTTTTTTTTTCCCAAAATCAGACTTGACACCAGAGAGGCTGAATACCGCACTGAGTCAATGCGGTCTTAGGCTCTCTGGTGTCAACACTCTGTCAGATTTTGGATTTTTTTTTTTTTTTTCCCAAAATCAGACTTGACACCAGAGAGGCTGAATACCGCACTGAGTCAATGCGGTCTTAGGCTCTCTGGTGTCAACACTCTGTCAGATTTTGGATTTTTTTTTTTTTTTTCCCAAAATCAGACTTGACACCAGAGAGGCTGAATACCGCACTGAGTCAATGCGGTCTTAGCCTCTCTGGTCTCAACACTCTGTCTGATTTTGGATTTTTTTTTTTTTTTTCCAAAATCAGACTTGACACCAGAGAGGCTGAATACCGCACTGAGTCAATGCGGTCTTAGCCTCTCTGGTCTCAACACTCTGTCTGATTTTGGATTTTTTTTTTTTTTTTTCCTGGTGTCAACACTCTGTCTGATTTTGGATTTTTTTTTTTTTTTTTTCCAAAATCAGACTTGACACCAGAGAGGCTGAATACCGCACTGAGTCAATGCGGTCTTAGCCTTCTGGTGTCAACACTCTGTCTGATTTTGGATTTTTTTTTTTTTTTTCCAAAATCAGACTTGACACCAGAGAGGCTGAATACCGCACTGAGTCAATGCGGTCTTAGCCTCTCTGGTGTCAACACTCTGTCTGATTTTGGATTTTTTTTTTTTTTTTCCAAAATCAGACTTGACACCAGAGAGGCTGAATACCGCACTGAGTCAATGCGGTCTTAGCCTCTCTGGTGTCAACACTCTGTCTGATTTTGGATTTTTTTTTTTTTTTTCCAAAATCAGACTTGACACCAGAGAGGCTGAATACCGCACTGAGTCAATGCGGTCTTAGCCTCTCTGGTCTCAACACTCTGTCTGATTTTGGATTTTTTTTTTTTTTTTTTTTCCTGGTGTCAACACTCTGTCTGATTTTGGATTTTTTTTTTTTTTTTCCAAAATCAGACTTGACACCAGAGAGGCTGAATACCGCACTGAGTCAATGCGGTCTTAGCCTCTTGTCTCAACACTCTGTCTGATTTTGGATTTTTTTTTTTTTTTTCCAAAATCAGACTTGACACCAGAGAGGCTGAATACCGCACTGAGTCAATGCGGTCTTAGCCTCTCTGGTGTCAACACTCTGTCAGATTTTGGATTTTTTTTTTTTTTTTCCCAAAATCAGACTTGACACCAGAGAGGCTGAATACCGCACTGAGTCAATGCGGTCTTAGCCTCTCTGGTCTCAACACTCTGTCTGATTTTGGATTTTTTTTTTTTTTTTTCCAAAATCAGACTTGACACCAGAGAGGCTGAATACCGCACTGAGTCAATGCGGTCTTAGCCTCTCTGGTGTCAACACTCTGTCTGATTTTGGATTTTTTTTTTTTTTTTTTCCAAAATCAGACTTGACACCAGAGAGGCTGAATACCGCACTGAGTCAATGCGGTCTTAGCCTCTCTGGTGTCAACACTCTGTCTGATTTTGGATTTTTTTTTTTTTTCCAAAATCAGACTTGACACCAGAGAGGCTGAATACCGCACTGAGTCAATGCGGTCTTAGCCTCTCTGGTGTCAACGCTCTGTCTGATTTTGGATTTTTTTTTTTTTTTTTTTTCCAAAATCAGACTTGACACCAGAGAGGCTGAATACCGCACTGAGTCAATGCGGTCTTAACCTCTCTGGTCTCAACGCTCTGTCTGATTTTGGATTTTTTTTTTTTTTTTCCAAAATCAGACTTGACACCAGAGAGGCTGAATACCGCACTGAGTCAATGCGGTCTTAGCCTCTCTGGTGTCAACACTCTGTCTGATTTTGGATTTTTTTTTTTTTTTTTTCCAAAATCAGACTTGACACCAGAGAGGCTGAATACCGCACTGAGTCAATGCGGTCTTAGCCTCTCTGGTCTCAACACTCTGTCTGATTTTGGATTTTTTTTTTTTTTTCCTGGTGTCAACACTCTGTCTGATTTTGGATTTTTTTTTTTTTTTTTTCCAAAATCAGACTTGACACCAGAGAGGCTGAATACCGCACTGAGTCAATGCGGTCTTAGCCTCTCTGGTGTCAACACTCTGTCAGATTTTGGATTTTTTTTTTTTTTTCCCAAAATCAGACTTGACACCAGAGAGGCTGAATACCGCACTGAGTCAATGCGGTCTTAGCCTCTCTGGTCTCAACACTCTGTCTGATTTTGGATTTTTTTTTTTTTTTTTTCCAAAATCAGACTTGACACCAGAGAGGCTGAATACCGCACTGAGTCAATGCGGTCTTAGCCTCTCTGGTGTCAACACTCTGTCTGATTTTGGATTTTTTTTTTTTTTTTTCCAAAATCAGACTTGACACCAGAGAGGCTGAATACCGCACTGAGTCAATGCGGTCTTAGCCTCTCTGGTGTCAACACTCTGTCAGATTTTGGATTTTTTTTTTTTTTTCCCAAAATCAGACTTGACACCAGAGAGGCTGAATACCGCACTGAGTCAATGCGGTCTTAGCCTCTCTGGTCTCAACACTCTGTCTGATTTTGGATTTTTTTTTTTTTTTTTTCCAAAATCAGACTTGACACCAGAGAGGCTGAATACCGCACTGAGTCAATGCGGTCTTAGCCTCTCTGGTGTCAACACTCTGTCTGATTTTGGATTTTTTTTTTTTTTTTCCAAAATCAGACTTGACACCAGAGAGGCTGAATACCGCACTGAGTCAATGCGGTCTTAGCCTCTCTGGTGTCAACGCTCTGTCTGATTTTGGATTTTTTTTTTTTTTTTTTTTCCAAAATCAGACTTGACACCAGAGAGGCTGAATACCGCACTGAGTCAATGCGGTCTTAACCTCTCTGGTCTCAACGCTCTGTCTGATTTTGGATTTTTTTTTTTTTTTTCCAAAATCAGACTTGACACCAGAGAGGCTGAATACCGCACTGAGTCAATGCGGTCTTAGCCTCTCTGGTGTCAACACTCTGTCTGATTTTGGATTTTTTTTTTTTTTTTTCCAAAATCAGACTTGACACCAGAGAGGCTGAATACCGCACTGAGTCAATGCGGTCTTAGCCTCTCTGGTCTCAACACTCTGTCTGATTTTGGATTTTTTTTTTTTTTTTTTTCCAAAATCAGACTTGACACCAGAGAGGCTGAATACCGCACTGAGTCAATGCGGTCTTAGCCTCTCTGGTGTCAACACTCTGTCAGATTTTGGATTTTTTTTTTTTTTTTTCCCAAAATCAGACTTGACACCAGAGAGGCTGAATACCGCACTGAGTCAATGCGGTCTTAGCCTCTCTGGTCTCAACACTCTGTCTGATTTTGGATTTTTTTTTTTTTTTTTTCCAAAATCAGACTTGACACCAGAGAGGCTGAATACCGCACTGAGTCAATGCGGTCTTAGCCTCTCTGGTGTCAACACTCTGTCTGATTTTGGATTTTTTTTTTTTTTTTTTTCCAAAATCAGACTTGACACCAGAGAGGCTGAATACCGCACTGAGTCAATGCGGTCTTAGCCTCTCTGGTGTCAACGCTCTGTCTGATTTTGGATTTTTTTTTTTTTTTTTTTCCAAAATCAGACTTGACACCAGAGAGGCTGAATACCGCACTGAGTCAATGCGGTCTTAACCTCTCTGGTCTCAACGCTCTGTCTGATTTTGGATTTTTTTTTTTTTTTTCCAAAATCAGACTTGACACCAGAGAGGCTGAATACCGCACTGAGTCAATGCGGTCTTAACCTCTCTGGTCTCAACGCTCTGTCTGATTTTGGATTTTTTTTTTTTTTTTCCAAAATCAGACTTGACACCAGAGAGGCTGAATACCGCACTGAGTCAATGCGGTCTTAGCCTCTCTGGTGTCAACACTCTGTCTGATTTTGGATTTTTTTTTTTTTTTTTTCCAAAATCAGACTTGACACCAGAGAGGCTGAATACCGCACTGAGTCAATGCGGTCTTAGCCTCTCTGGTGTCAACACTCTGTCTGATTTTGGATTTTTTTTTTTTTTTTTCCAAAATCAGACTTGACACCAGAGAGGCTGAATACCGCACTGAGTCAATGCGGTCTTAGCCTCTCTGGTGTCAACACTCTGTCTGATTTTGGATTTTTTTTTTTTTTTTCCAAAATCAGACTTGACACCAGAGAGGCTGAATACCGCACTGAGTCAATGCGGTCTTAGCCTCTCTGGTCTCAACACTCTGTCTGATTTTGGATTTTTTTTTTTTTTTTTCCTGGTGTCAACACTCTGTCTGATTTTGGATTTTTTTTTTTTTTTTCCAAAATCAGACTTGACACCAGAGAGGCTGAATACCGCACTGAGTCAATGCGGTCTTAGCCTCTTGTCTCAACACTCTGTCTGATTTTGGATTTTTTTTTTTTTTTTTTCCAAAATCAGACTTGACACCAGAGAGGCTGAATACCGCACTGAGTCAATGCGGTCTTAGCCTCTCTGGTGTCAACACTCTGTCAGATTTTGGATTTTTTTTTTTTTTTTCCCAAAATCAGACTTGACACCAGAGAGGCTGAATACCGCACTGAGTCAATGCGGTCTTAGCCTCTCTGGTCTCAACACTCTGTCTGATTTTGGATTTTTTTTTTTTTTTTTCCAAAATCAGACTTGACACCAGAGAGGCTGAATACCGCACTGAGTCAATGCGGTCTTAGCCTCTCTGGTGTCAACACTCTGTCTGATTTTGGATTTTTTTTTTTTTTTCCAAAATCAGACTTGACACCAGAGAGGCTGAATACCGCACTGAGTCAATGCGGTCTTAGCCTCTCTGGTGTCAACGCTCTGTCTGATTTTGGATTTTTTTTTTTTTTTTTTTTTCCAAAATCAGACTTGACACCAGAGAGGCTGAATACCGCACTGAGTCAATGCGGTCTTAACCTCTCTGGTCTCAACGCTCTGTCTGATTTTGGATTTTTTTTTTTTTTTTCCAAAATCAGACTTGACACCAGAGAGGCTGAATACCGCACTGAGTCAATGCGGTCTTAGCCTCTCTGGTGTCAACACTCTGTCTGATTTTGGATTTTTTTTTTTTTTTTTCCAAAATCAGACTTGACACCAGAGAGGCTGAATACCGCACTGAGTCAATGCGGTCTTAGCCTCTCTGGTCTCAACACTCTGTCTGATTTTGGATTTTTTTTTTTTTTTCCTGGTGTCAACACTCTGTCTGATTTTGGATTTTTTTTTTTTTTTTTTTCCAAAATCAGACTTGACACCAGAGAGGCTGAATACCGCACTGAGTCAATGCGGTCTTAGCCTCTCTGGTGTCAACACTCTGTCAGATTTTGGATTTTTTTTTTTTTTTCCCAAAATCAGACTTGACACCAGAGAGGCTGAATACCGCACTGAGTCAATGCGGTCTTAGCCTCTCTGGTCTCAACACTCTGTCTGATTTTGGATTTTTTTTTTTTTTTTTTCCAAAATCAGACTTGACACCAGAGAGGCTGAATACCGCACTGAGTCAATGCGGTCTTAGCCTCTCTGGTGTCAACACTCTGTCTGATTTTGGATTTTTTTTTTTTTTTTTTCCAAAATCAGACTTGACACCAGAGAGGCTGAATACCGCACTGAGTCAATGCGGTCTTAGCCTCTCTGGTGTCAACACTCTGTCAGATTTTGGATTTTTTTTTTTTTTTCCCAAAATCAGACTTGACACCAGAGAGGCTGAATACCGCACTGAGTCAATGCGGTCTTAGCCTCTCTGGTCTCAACACTCTGTCTGATTTTGGATTTTTTTTTTTTTTTTTTTTCCAAAATCAGACTTGACACCAGAGAGGCTGAATACCGCACTGAGTCAATGCGGTCTTAGCCTCTCTGGTGTCAACACTCTGTCTGATTTTGGATTTTTTTTTTTTTTTTTTCCAAAATCAGACTTGACACCAGAGAGGCTGAATACCGCACTGAGTCAATGCGGTCTTAGCCTCTCTGGTGTCAACGCTCTGTCTGATTTTGGATTTTTTTTTTTTTTTTTTTCCAAAATCAGACTTGACACCAGAGAGGCTGAATACCGCACTGAGTCAATGCGGTCTTAACCTCTCTGGTCTCAACGCTCTGTCTGATTTTGGATTTTTTTTTTTTTTTTCCAAAATCAGACTTGACACCAGAGAGGCTGAATACCGCACTGAGTCAATGCGGTCTTAACCTCTCTGGTCTCAACGCTCTGTCTGATTTTGGATTTTTTTTTTTTTTTCAAAATCAGACTTGACACCAGAGAGGCTGAATACCGCACTGAGTCAATGCGGTCTTAGCCTCTCTGGTGTCAACACTCTGTCTGATTTTGGATTTTTTTTTTTTTTTTTTCCAAAATCAGACTTGACACCAGAGAGGCTGAATACCGCACTGAGTCAATGCGGTCTTAGCCTCTCTGGTGTCAACACTCTGTCTGATTTTGGATTTTTTTTTTTTTTTTTCCAAAATCAGACTTGACACCAGAGAGGCTGAATACCGCACTGAGTCAATGCGGTCTTAGCCTCTCTGGTGTCAACACTCTGTCTGATTTTGGATTTTTTTTTTTTTTTTTCCAAAATCAGACTTGACACCAGAGAGGCTGAATACCGCACTGAGTCAATGCGGTCTTAGCCTCTCTGGTCTCAACACTCTGTCTGATTTTGGATTTTTTTTTTTTTTTCCTGGTGTCAACACTCTGTCTGATTTTGGATTTTTTTTTTTTTTTTTTCCAAAATCAGACTTGACACCAGAGAGGCTGAATACCGCACTGAGTCAATGCGGTCTTAGCCTCTCTGGTGTCAACACTCTGTCAGATTTTGGATTTTTTTTTTTTTTTTTTCCAAAATCAGACTTGACACCAGAGAGGCTGAATACCGCACTGAGTCAATGCGGTCTTAGCCTCTCTGGTGTCAACGCTCTGTCTGATTTTGGATTTTTTTTTTTTTTTTTTCCAAAATCAGACTTGACACCAGAGAGGCTGAATACCGCACTGAGTCAATGCGGTCTTAGCCTCTCTGGTGTCAACACTCTGTCTGATTTTGGATTTTTTTTTTTTTTTTTCCAAAATCAGACTTGACACCAGAGAGGCTGAATACCGCACTGAGTCAATGCGGTCTTAGCCTCTCTGGTCTCAACACTCTGTCTGATTTTGGATTTTTTTTTTTTTTTTTCCTGGTGTCAACACTCTGTCTGATTTTGGATTTTTTTTTTTTTTTTCCAAAATCAGACTTGACACCAGAGAGGCTGAATACCGCACTGAGTCAATGCGGTCTTAGCCTCTTGTCTCAACACTCTGTCTGATTTTGGATTTTTTTTTTTTTTTTTCCAAAATCAGACTTGACACCAGAGAGGCTGAATACCGCACTGAGTCAATGCGGTCTTAGCCTCTCTGGTGTCAACACTCTGTCAGATTTTGGATTTTTTTTTTTTTTTTCCCAAAATCAGACTTGACACCAGAGAGGCTGAATACCGCACTGAGTCAATGCGGTCTTAGCCTCTCTGGTGTCAACACTCTGTCTGATTTTGGATTTTTTTTTTTTTTTTTCCAAAATCAGACTTGACACCAGAGAGGCTGAATACCGCACTGAGTCAATGCGGTCTTAGCCTCTCTGGTGTCAACACTCTGTCTGATTTTGGATTTTTTTTTTTTTTTTCCAAAATCAGACTTGACACCAGAGAGGCTGAATACCGCACTGAGTCAATGCGGTCTTAGCCTCTCTGGTCTCAACACTCTGTCTGATTTTGGATTTTTTTTTTTTTTTTTCCTGGTGTCAACACTCTGTCTGATTTTGGATTTTTTTTTTTTTTTTCCAAAATCAGACTTGACACCAGAGAGGCTGAATACCGCACTGAGTCAATGCGGTCTTAGCCTCTTGTCTCAACACTCTGTCTGATTTTGGATTTTTTTTTTTTTTTTTCCAAAATCAGACTTGACACCAGAGAGGCTGAATACCGCACTGAGTCTATGCGGTCTTAACCTCTCTGGTCTCAACGCTCTGTCTGATTTTGGATTTTTTTTTTTTTTTCCAAAATCAGACTTGACACCAGAGAGGCTGAATACCGCACTGAGTCAATGCGGTCTTAACCTCTCTGGTCTCAACACTCTGTCTGATTTTGGATTTTTTTTTTTTTTTCCAAAATCAGACTTGACACCAGAGAGGCTGAATACCGCACTGAGTCAATGCGGTCTTAGCCTCTCTGGTGTCAACACTCTGTCTGATTTTGGATTTTTTTTTTTTTTTTTTTTCCAAAATCAGACTTGACACCAGAGAGGCTGAATACCGCACTGAGTCAATGCGGTCTTAGCCTCTCTGGTGTCAACACTCTGTCTGATTTTGGATTTTTTTTTTTTTTTCCAAAATCAGACTTGACACCAGAGAGGCTGAATACCGCACTGAGTCAATGCGGTCTTAGCCTCTCTGGTGTCAACACTCTGTCTGATTTTGGATTTTTTTTTTTTTTTTTCCAAAATCAGACTTGACACCAGAGAGGCTGAATACCGCACTGAGTCAATGCGGTCTTAGCCTCTCTGGTGTCAACACTCTGTCAGATTTTGGATTTTTTTTTTTTTTTTCCCAAAATCAGACTTGACACCAGAGAGGCTGAATACCGCACTGAGTCAATGCGGTCTTAGCCTCTCTGGTCTCAACACTCTGATTTTGGATTTTTTTTTTTTTTTTTTCCAAAATCAGACTTGACACCAGAGAGGCTGAATACCGCACTGAGTCAATGCGGTCTTAGCCTCTCTGGTGTCAACACTCTGTCAGATTTTGGATTTTTTTTTTTTTTTCCCAAAATCAGACTTGACACCAGAGAGGCTGAATACCGCACTGAGTCAATGCGGTCTTAGCCTCTCTGGTCTCAACACTCTGTCTGATTTTGGATTTTTTTTTTTTTTTTTTCCAAAATCAGACTTGACACCAGAGAGGCTGAATACCGCACTGAGTCAATGCGGTCTTAGCCTCTCTGGTCTCAACACTCTGTCTGATTTTGGATTTTTTTTTTTTTTTTTCCAAAATCAGACTTGACACCAGAGAGGCTGAATACCGCACTGAGTCGATGCGGTCTTAGCCTCTCTGGTGTCAACACTCTGTCTGATTTTGGATTTTTTTTTTTTTTTTCCAAAATCAGACTTGACACCAGAGAGGCTGAATACCGCACTGAGTCAATGCGGTCTTAGCCTCTCTGGTGTCAACACTCTGTCTGATTTTGGATTTTTTTTTTTTTTTTTCCAAAATCAGACTTGACACCAGAGAGGCTGAATACCGCACTGAGTCAATGCGGTCTTAGCCTCTCTGGTGTCAACACTCTGTCAGATTTTGGATTTTTTTTTTTTTTTCCCAAAATCAGACTTGACACCAGAGAGGCTGAATACCGCACTGAGTCAATGCGGTCTTAGCCTCTCTGGTCTCAACACTCTGATTTTGGATTTTTTTTTTTTTTTTTTCCAAAATCAGACTTGACACCAGAGAGGCTGAATACCGCACTGAGTCAATGCGGTCTTAGCCTCTCTGGTGTCAACACTCTGTCTGATTTTGGATTTTTTTTTTTTTTTTTTCCAAAATCAGACTTGACACCAGAGAGGCTGAATACCGCACTGAGTCAATGCGGTCTTAGCCTCTCTGGTGTCAACACTCTGTCTGATTTTGGATTTTTTTTTTTTTTTCCAAAATCAGACTTGACACCAGAGAGGCTGAATACCGCACTGAGTCAATGCGGTCTTAGCCTCTCTGGTCTCAACACTCTGTCTGATTTTGGATTTTTTTTTTTTTTTTTTTTTTCAAAATCAGACTTGACACCAGAGAGGCTGAATACCGCACTGAGTCAATGCGGTCTTAGCCTCTCTGGTGTCAACACTCTGTCTGATTTTGGATTTTTTTTTTTTTTTTTTTCCAAAATCAGACTTGACACCAGAGAGGCTGAATACCGCACTGAGTCAATGCGGTCTTAGCCTCTCTGGTGTCAACGCTCTGTCTGATTTTGGATTTTTTTTTTTTTTTTTCCAAAATCAGACTTGACACCAGAGAGGCTGAATACCGCACTGAGTCTATGCGGTCTTAACCTCTCTGGTCTCAACGCTCTGTCTGATTTTGGATTTTTTTTTTTTTTTCCAAAATCAGACTTGACACCAGAGAGGCTGAATACCGCACTGAGTCAATGCGGTCTTAACCTCTCTGGTCTCAACACTCTGTCTGATTTTGGATTTTTTTTTTTTTTTCCAAAATCAGACTTGACACCAGAGAGGCTGAATACCGCACTGAGTCAATGCGGTCTTAGCCTCTCTGGTGTCAACACTCTGTCTGATTTTGGATTTTTTTTTTTTTTTTTTTCCAAAATCAGACTTGACACCAGAGAGGCTGAATACCGCACTGAGTCAATGCGGTCTTAGCCTCTCTGGTGTCAACACTCTGTCTGATTTTGGATTTTTTTTTTTTTTTTTTTCCAAAATCAGACTTGACACCAGAGAGGCTGAATACCGCACTGAGTCAATGCGGTCTTAGCCTCTCTGGTGTCAAGTCTGATTTTGGAAAAAAAAAAAAAAAATCCAAAATCAGACAGAGTGTTGAGACCAGAGAGGCTAAGACCGCATTGACTCAGTGCGGTATTCAGCCTCTCTGGTGTCAAGTCTGATTTTTGGAAAAAAAAAAAAAAAATCCAAAATCAGACAGAGTGTTGAGACCAGAGAGGTTAAGACCGCATTGACTCAGTGCGGTATTCAGCCTCTCTGGTGTCAAGTCTGATTTTTGAAAAAAAAAAAACACTCAACACTCTGTCTGATTTTGGATTTTTTTTTTTTTTTTCCAAAATCAGACTTGACACCAGAGAGGCTGAATACCGCACTGAGTCAATGCGGTCTTAGCCTCTCTGGTGTCAACACTCTGTCTGATTTTGGATTTTTTTTTTTTTTTTTTTCCAAAATCAGACTTGACACCAGAGAGGCTGAATACCGCACTGAGTCAATGCGGTCTTAGCCTCTCTGGTGTCAACACTCTGTCTGATTTTGGATTTTTTTTTTTTTTTTCCAAAATCAGACTTGACACCAGAGAGGCTGAATACCGCACTGAGTCAATGCGGTCTTAGCCTCTCTGGTGTCAACACTCTGTCTGATTTTGGATTTTTTTTTTTTTTTTTTTCCAAAATCAGACTTGACACCAGAGAGGCTGAATACCGCACTGAGTCAATGCGGTCTTAGCCTCTCTGGTGTCAACACTCTGTCTGATTTTGGATTTTTTTTTTTTTTTTTTTCCAAAATCAGACTTGACACCAGAGAGGCTGAATACCGCACTGAGTCAATGCGGTCTTAGCCTCTCTGGTGTCAACACTCTGTCTGATTTTGGATTTTTTTTTTTTTTTTTTTCCAAAATCAGACTTGACACCAGAGAGGCTGAATACCGCACTGAGTCAATGCGGTCTTAGCCTCTCTGGTGTCAACACTCTGTCTGATTTTGGATTTTTTTTTTTTTTTTCCAAAATCAGACTTGACACCAGAGAGGCTGAATACCGCACTGAGTCAATGCGGTCTTAGCCTCTCTGGTGTCAACACTCTGTCTGATTTTGGATTTTTTTTTTTTTTTTTTTTCCAAAATCAGACTTGACACCAGAGAGGCTGAATACCGCACTGAGTCAATGCGGTCTTAGCCTCTCTGGTGTCAACACTCTGTCTGATTTTGGATTTTTTTTTTTTTTTTCAAAAATCAGACTTGACACCAGAGAGGCTGAATACCGCACTGAGTCAATGCGGTCTTAGCCTCTCTGGTGTCAACACTCTGTCTGATTTTGGATTTTTTTTTTTTTTTTTTCCAAAATCAGACTTGACACCAGAGAGGCTGAATACCGCACTGAGTCAATGCGGTCTTAACCTCTCTGGTCTCAACGCTCTGTCTGATTTTGGATTTTTTTTTTTTTTTCCAAAATCAGACTTGACACCAGAGAGGCTGAATACCGCACTGAGTCAATGCGGTCTTAGCCTCTCTGGTGTCAACACTCTGTCTGATTTTGGATTTTTTTTTTTTTTTTTTCCAAAATCAGACTTGACACCAGAGAGGCTGAATACCGCACTGAGTCAATGCGGTCTTAGCCTCTCTGGTGTCAACACTCTGTCTGATTTTGGATTTTTTTTTTTTTTTTCCAAAATCAGACTTGACACCAGAGAGGCTGAATACCGCACTGAGTCAATGCGTTCTTAGCCTCTCTGGTGTCAACACTCTGTCTGATTTTTTTTTTTTTTTTTTTTTTTTCCAAAATCACACTTGACACCAGAGAGGCTGAATACCGCACTGAGTCAATGCGGTCTTAGCCTCTCTGGTGTCAAGTCTGATTTTGGAAAAAAAAAAAAAAAATCCAAAATCAGACAGAGTGTTGAGACCAGAGAGGCTAAGACCGCATTGACTCAGTGCGGTATTCAGCCTCTCTGGTGTCAAGTCTGATTTTTGGAAAAAAAAAAAAAAAAAATCCAAAATCAGACAGAGTGTTGAGACCAGAGAGGTTAAGACCGCATTGACTCAGTGCGGTATTCAGCCTCTCTGGTGTCAAGTCTGATTTTTGAAAAAAAAAAACACTCAACACTCTGTCTGATTTTGGATTTTTTTTTTTTTTTTCCAAAATCAGACTTGACACCAGAGAGGCTGAATACCGCACTGAGTCAATGCGGTCTTAGCCTCTCTGGTGTCAACACTCTGTCTGATTTTGGATTTTTTTTTTTTTTTTCCAAAATCAGACTTGACACCAGAGAGGCTGAATACCGCACTGAGTCAATGCGGTCTTAGCCTCTCTGGTCTCAACACTCTGTCTGATTTTGGATTTTTTTTTTTTTTTTTTCCTGGTGTCAACACTCTGTCTGATTTTGGATTTTTTTTTTTTTTTTCCAAAATCAGACTTGACACCAGAGAGGCTGAATACCGCACTGAGTCAATGCGGTCTTAGCCTCTTGTCTCAACACTCTGTCTGATTTTGGATTTTTTTTTTTTTTTTTCCAAAATCAGACTTGACACCAGAGAGGCTGAATACCGCACTGAGTCAATGCGGTCTTAGCCTCTCTGGTGTCAACACTCTGTCAGATTTTGGATTTTTTTTTTTTTTTTCCCAAAATCAGACTTGACACCAGAGAGGCTGAATACCGCACTGAGTCAATGCGGTCTTAGCCTCTCTGGTCTCAACACTCTGTCTGATTTTGGATTTTTTTTTTTTTTTTCCAAAATCAGACTTGACACCAGAGAGGCTGAATACCGCACTGAGTCAATGCGGTCTTAGCCTCTCTGCTCTCAACACTCTGTCTGATTTTGGATTTTTTTTTTTTTTTTTCCTGGTGTCAACACTCTGTCTGATTTTGGATTTTTTTTTTTTTTTTTTCCAAAATCAGACTTGACACCAGAGAGGCTGAATACCGCACTGAGTCAATGCGGTCTTAGCCTTCTGGTGTCAACACTCTGTCTGATTTTGGATTTTTTTTTTTTTTTTCAAAAATCAGACTTGACACCAGAGAGGCTGAATACCGCACTGAGTCAATGCGGTCTTAGCCTCTCTGGTGTCAACACTCTGTCTGATTTTGGATTTTTTTTTTTTTTTTCCAAAATCAGACTTGACACCAGAGAGGCTGAATACCGCACTGAGTCAATGCGGTCTTAGCCTCTCTGGTCTCAACACTCTGTCTGATTTTGGATTTTTTTTTTTTTTTTCCAAAATCAGACTTGACACCAGAGAGGCTGAATACCGCACTGAGTCAATGCGGTCTTAGCCTCTCTGGTCTCAACACTCTGTCTGATTTTGGATTTTTTTTTTTTTTTTTCCTGGTGTCAACACTCTGTCTGATTTTGGATTTTTTTTTTTTTTTCCAAAATCAGACTTGACACCAGAGAGGCTGAATACCGCACTGAGTCAATGCGGTCTTAGCCTCTTGTCTCAACACTCTGTCTGATTTTGGATTTTTTTTTTTTTTTTCCAAAATCAGACTTGACACCAGAGAGGCTGAATACCGCACTGAGTCAATGCGGTCTTAGCCTCTCTGGTGTCAACACTCTGTCAGATTTTGGATTTTTTTTTTTTTTTTCCCAAAATCAGACTTGACACCAGAGAGGCTGAATACCGCACTGAGTCAATGCGGTCTTAGCCTCTCTGGTCTCAACACTCTGTCTGATTTTGGATTTTTTTTTTTTTTTTTTCCAAAATCAGACTTGACACCAGAGAGGCTGAATACCGCACTGAGTCAATGCGGTCTTAGCCTCTCTGGTGTCAACACTCTGTCTGATTTTGGATTTTTTTTTTTTTTCCAAAATCAGACTTGACACCAGAGAGGCTGAATACCGCACTGAGTCAATGCGGTCTTAGCCTCTCTGGTGTCAACACTCTGTCTGATTTTGGATTTTTTTTTTTTTTTCCAAAATCAGACTTGACACCAGAGAGGCTGAATACCGCACTGAGTCAATGCGGTCTTAGCCTCTCTGGTGTCAACGCTCTGTCTGATTTTGGATTTTTTTTTTTTTTTTTTTTCCAAAATCAGACTTGACACCAGAGAGGCTGAATACCGCACTGAGTCAATGCGGTCTTAACCTCTCTGGTCTCAACGCTCTGTCTGATTTTGGATTTTTTTTTTTTTTTTTCCAAAATCAGACTTGACACCAGAGAGGCTGAATACCGCACTGAGTCAATGCGGTCTTAGCCTCTCTGGTGTCAACACTCTGTCTGATTTTGGATTTTTTTTTTTTTTTTTTCCAAAATCAGACTTGACACCAGAGAGGCTGAATACCGCACTGAGTCAATGCGGTCTTAGCCTCTCTGGTCTCAACACTCTGTCTGATTTTGGATTTTTTTTTTTTTTTCCTGGTGTCAACACTCTGTCTGATTTTGGATTTTTTTTTTTTTTTTCCAAAATCAGACTTGACACCAGAGAGGCTGAATACCGCACTGAGTCAATGCGGTCTTAGCCTCTCTGGTGTCAACACTCTGTCTGATTTTGGATTTTTTTTTTTTTTTTTTCCAAAATCAGACTTGACACCAGAGAGGCTGAATACCGCACTGAGTCAATGCGGTCTTAGCCTCTCTGGTGTCAACACTCTGTCTGATTTTGGATTTTTTTTTTTTTTTTTTTCCAAAATCAGACTTGACACCAGAGAGGCTGGATACCGCACTGAGTCAATGCGGTCTTAGCCTCTCTGGTGTCAACGCTCTGTCTGATTTTGGATTTTTTTTTTTTTTTTTCCAAAATCAGACTTGACACCAGAGAGGCTGAATACCGCACTGAGTCAATGCGGTCTTAACCTCTCTGGTGTCAACACTCTGTCTGATTTTGGATTTTTTTTTTTTTTTTTTCCAAAATCAGACTTGACACCAGAGAGGCTGAATACCGCACTGAGTCAATGCGGTCTTAGCCTCTCTGGTGTCAACGCTCTGTCTGATTTTGGATTTTTTTTTTTTTTTTTTTCCAAAATCAGACTTGACACCAGAGAGGCTGAATACCGCACTGAGTCAATGCGGTCTTAACCTCTCTGGTCTCAACGCTCTGTCTGATTTTGGATTTTTTTTTTTTTTTCCAAAATCAGACTTGACACCAGAGAGGCTGAATACCGCACTGAGTCAATGCGGTCTTAGCCTCTCTGGTGTCAACACTCTGTCTGATTTTGGATTTTTTTTTTTTTTTTTTCCAAAATCAGACTTGACACCAGAGAGGCTGAATACCGCACTGAGTCAATGCGGTCTTAGCCTCTCTGGTGTCAACACTCTGTCTGATTTTGGATTTTTTTTTTTTTTTTCCAAAATCAGACTTGACACCAGAGAGGCTGAATACCGCACTGAGTCAATGCGGTCTTAGCCTCTCTGGTGTCAACACTCTGTCTGATTTTTTTTTTTTTTTTTTTTTTTCCAAAATCAGACTTGACACCAGAGAGGCTGAATACCGCACTGAGTCAATGCGGTCTTAGCCTCTCTGGTGTCAAGTCTGATTTTGGAAAAAAAAAAAAAAAATCCAAAATCAGACAGAGTGTTGAGACCAGAGAGGCTAAGACCGCATTGACTCAGTGCGGTATTCAGCCTCTCTGGTGTCAAGTCTGATTTTTGGAAAAAAAAAAAAAAAATCCAAAATCAGACAGAGTGTTGAGACCAGAGAGGTTAAGACCGCATTGACTCAGTGCGGTATTCAGCCTCTCTGGTGTCAAGTCTGATTTTGGAAAAAAAAAAACACTCAACACTCTGTCTGATTTTGGATTTTTTTTTTTTTTTTCCAAAATCAGACTTGACACCAGAGAGGCTGAATACCGCACTGAGTCAATGCGGTCTTAGCCTCTCTGGTGTCAACACTCTGTCTGATTTTGGATTTTTTTTTTTTTTTTTTTTCCAAAATCAGACTTGACACCAGAGAGGCTGAATACCGCACTGAGTCAATGCGGTCTTAGCCTCTCTGGTGTCAACACTCTGTCTGATTTTGGATTTTTTTTTTTTTTTTCCAAAATCAGACTTGACACCAGAGAGGCTGAATACCGCACTGAGTCAATGCGGTCTTAGCCTCTCTGGTGTCAACACTCTGTCTGATTTTGGATTTTTTTTTTTTTTTTCCAAAATCAGACTTGACACTAGAGAGGCTGAATACCGCACTGAGTCAATGCGGTCTTAGCCTCTCTGGTCTCAACACTCTGTCTGATTTTGGATTTTTTTTTTTTTTTTCCAAAAATCAGACTTGACACCAGAGAGGCTGAATACCGCACTGAGTCAATGCGGTCTTAGCCTCTCTGGTCTCAACACTCTGTCTGATTTTGGATTTTTTTTTTTTTTTTCCAAAATCAGACTTGACACCAGAGAGGCTAAGACCGCATTGACTCAGTGCGGTATTCAGCCTCTCTGGTGTCAAGTCTGATTTTGGAAAAAAAAAAAAAAAAAAAAAAAATCAGACAGAGTGTTGACACCAGAGAGGCTAAGACCGCATTGACTCAGTGCGGTATTCAGCCTCTCTGGTGTCAAGTCTGATTTTGGAAAAAAAAAAAAAAAATCCAAAATCAGACAGAGTGTTGACACCAGAGAGGCTAAGACCGCATTGACTCAGTGCGGTATTCAGCCTCTCTGGTGTCAAGTCTGATTTTGGAAAAAAAAAAAAAAAAAATCCAAAATCAGACAGAGTGTTGACACCAGAGAGGCTAAGACCGCATTGACTCAGTGCGGTATTCAGCCTCTCTGGTGTCAAGTCTGATTTTGGAAAAAAAAAAAAAAATCCAAAATCAGACAGAGCGTTGAGACCAGAGAGGTTAAGACCGCATTGACTCAGTGCGGTATTCAGCCTCTCTGGTGTCAAGTCTGATTTTGGAAAAAAAAAAAAAAAAATCCAAAATCAGACAGAGCGTTGACACCAGAGAGGCTAAGACCGCATTGACTCAGTGCGGTATTCAGCCTCTCTGGTGTCAAGTCTGATTTTGGAAAAAAAAAAAAAAAAAAAATCCAAAATCAGACAGAGTGTTGACACCAGAGAGGCTAAGACCGCATTGACTCAGTGCGGTATTCAGCCTCTCTGGTGTCAAGTCTGATTTTTGGGAAAAAAAAAAAAAAATCCAAAATCAGACAGAGTGTTGAGACCAGAGAGGTTAAGACCGCATTGACTCAGTGCGGTATTCAGCCTCTCTGGTGTCAAGTCTGATTTTTGAAAAAAAAAAAACACTCAACACTCTGTCTGATTTTGGATTTTTTTTTTTTTTTCCAAAATCAGACTTGACACCAGAGAGGCTGAATACCGCACTGAGTCAATGCGGTCTTAGCCTCTCTGGTGTCAACACTCTGTCTGATTTTGGATTTTTTTTTTTTTTTTTCCAAAATCAGACTTGACACCAGAGAGGCTGAATACCGCACTGAGTCAATGCGGTCTTAGCCTCTCTGGTGTCAACACTCTGTCTGATTTTGGATTTTTTTTTTTTTTTTCCAAAATCAGACTTGACACCAGAGAGGCTGAATACCGCACTGAGTCAATGCGGTCTTAGCCTCTCTGGTGTCAACACTCTGTCTGATTTTGGATTTTTTTTTTTTTTTTCCAAAATCAGACTTGACACCAGAGAGGCTGAATACCGCACTGAGTCAATGCGGTCTTAGCCTCTCTGGTCTCAACACTCTGTCTGATTTTGGATTTTTTTTTTTTTTTTTCCTGGTGTCAACACTCTGTCTGATTTTGGATTTTTTTTTTTTTTTTTTCCAAAATCAGACTTGACACCAGAGAGGCTGAATACCGCACTGAGTCAATGCGGTCTTAGCCTCTTGTCTCAACACTCTGTCTGATTTTGGATTTTTTTTTTTTTTTTTCCTGGTGTCAACACTCTGTCTGATTTTGGATTTTTTTTTTTTTTTTTTTCCAAAATCAGACTTGACACCAGAGAGGCTGAATACCGCACTGAGTCAATGCGGTCTTAGCCTCTCTGGTGTCAACACTCTGTCAGATTTTGGATTTTTTTTTTTTTTTTCCCAAAATCAGACTTGACACCAGAGAGGCTGAATACCGCACTGAGTCAATGCGGTCTTAGGCTCTCTGGTGTCAACACTCTGTCAGATTTTGGATTTTTTTTTTTTTTTTTTCCAAAATCAGACTTGACACCAGAGAGGCTGAATACCGCACTGAGTCAATGCGGTCTTAGCCTCTTGTCTCAACACTCTGTCTGATTTTGGATTTTTTTTTTTTTTTTTCCAAAATCAGACTTGACACCAGAGAGGCTGAATACCGCACTGAGTCAATGCGGTCTTAGGCTCTCTGGTGTCAACACTCTGTCAGATTTTGGATTTTTTTTTTTTTTTTCCCAAAATCAGACTTGACACCAGAGAGGCTGAATACCGCACTGAGTCAATGCGGTCTTAGGCTCTCTGGTGTCAACACTCTGTCAGATTTTGGATTTTTTTTTTTTTTTTTCCCAAAATCAGACTTGACACCAGAGAGGCTGAAAACCGCACTGAGTCAATGCGGTCTTAGCCTCTCTGGTCTCAACACTCTGTCTGATTTTGGATTTTTTTTTTTTTTTTCCAAAATCAGACTTGACACCAGAGAGGCTGAATACCGCACTGAGTCAATGCGGTCTTAGCCTCTCTGGTGTCAACACTCTGTCTGATTTTGGATTTTTTTTTTTTTTTTTTCCAAAATCAGACTTGACACCAGAGAGGCTGAATACCGCACTGAGTCAATGCGGTCTTAACCTCTCTGGTCTCAACGCTCTGTCTGATTTTGGATTTTTTTTTTTTTTTCCAAAATCAGACTTGACACCAGAGAGGCTGAATACCGCACTGAGTCAATGCGGTCTTAGCCTCTCTGGTGTCAACACTCTGTCTGATTTTGGATTTTTTTTTTTTTTTTTTCCAAAATCAGACTTGACACCAGAGAGGCTGAATACCGCACTGAGTCAATGCGGTCTTAGCCTCTCTGGTGTCAACACTCTGTCTGATTTTTTTTTTTTTTTTTTTTTTTCCAAAATCAGACTTGACACCAGAGAGGCTGAATACCGCACTGAGTCAATGCGGTCTTAGCCTCTCTGGTGTCAAGTCTGATTTTGGAAAAAAAAAAAAAAAATCCAAAATCAGACAGAGTGTTGAGACCAGAGAGGCTAAGACCGCATTGACTCAGTGCGGTATTCAGCCTCTCTGGTGTCAAGTCTGATTTTTGGGAAAAAAAAAAAAAATCCAAAATCAGACAGAGTGTTGAGACCAGAGAGGTTAAGACCGCATTGACTCAGTGCGGTATTCAGCCTCTCTGGTGTCAAGTCTGATTTTTGAAAAAAAAAAAACACTCAACACTCTGTCTGATTTTGGATTTTTTTTTTTTTTTCCAAAATCAGACTTGACACCAGAGAGGCTGAATACCGCACTGAGTCAATGCGGTCTTAGCCTCTCTGGTGTCAACACTCTGTCTGATTTTGGATTTTTTTTTTTTTTTTTCCAAAATCAGACTTGACACCAGAGAGGCTGAATACCGCACTGAGTCAATGCGGTCTTAGCCTCTCTGGTGTCAACACTCTGTCTGATTTTGGATTTTTTTTTTTTTTTTTCCAAAATCAGACTTGACACCAGAGAGGCTGAATACCGCACTGAGTCAATGCGGTCTTAGCCTCTCTGGTGTCAACACTCTGTCTGATTTTGGATTTTTTTTTTTTTTTTCCAAAATCAGACTTGACACCAGAGAGGCTGAATACCGCACTGAGTCAATGCGGTCTTAGCCTCTCTGGTCTCAACACTCTGTCTGATTTTGGATTTTTTTTTTTTTTTTTCCTGGTGTCAACACTCTGTCTGATTTTGGATTTTTTTTTTTTTTTTTTCCAAAATCAGACTTGACACCAGAGAGGCTGAATACCGCACTGAGTCAATGCGGTCTTAGCCTCTTGTCTCAACACTCTGTCTGATTTTGGATTTTTTTTTTTTTTTTTCCTGGTGTCAACACTCTGTCTGATTTTGGATTTTTTTTTTTTTTTTTTCCAAAATCAGACTTGACACCAGAGAGGCTGAATACCGCACTGAGTCAATGCGGTCTTAGCCTCTCTGGTGTCAACACTCTGTCAGATTTTGGATTTTTTTTTTTTTTTTCCCAAAATCAGACTTGACACCAGAGAGGCTGAATACCGCACTGAGTCAATGCGGTCTTAGGCTCTCTGGTGTCAACACTCTGTCAGATTTTGGATTTTTTTTTTTTTTTTTTCCAAAATCAGACTTGACACCAGAGAGGCTGAATACCGCACTGAGTCAATGCGGTCTTAGCCTCTTGTCTCAACACTCTGTCTGATTTTGGATTTTTTTTTTTTTTTTTTCCAAAATCAGACTTGACACCAGAGAGGCTGAATACCGCACTGAGTCAATGCGGTCTTAGGCTCTCTGGTGTCAACACTCTGTCAGATTTTGGATTTTTTTTTTTTTTTTTTCCCAAAATCAGACTTGACACCAGAGAGGCTGAATACCGCACTGAGTCAATGCGGTCTTAGCCTCTCTGGTCTCAACACTCTGTCTGATTTTGGATTTTTTTTTTTTTTTTCCAAAATCAGACTTGACACCAGAGAGGCTGAATACCGCACTGAGTCAATGCGGTCTTAGCCTCTCTGGTCTCAACACTCTGTCTGATTTTGGATTTTTTTTTTTTTTTTTCCTGGTGTCAACACTCTGTCTGATTTTGGATTTTTTTTTTTTTTTTTCCAAAATCAGACTTGACACCAGAGAGGCTGAATACCGCACTGAGTCAATGCGGTCTTAGCCTTCTGGTGTCAACACTCTGTCTGATTTTGGATTTTTTTTTTTTTTTCCAAAATCAGACTTGACACCAGAGAGGCTGAATACCGCACTGAGTCAATGCGGTCTTAGCCTCTCTGGTGTCAACACTCTGTCTGATTTTGGATTTTTTTTTTTTTTTTCAGAAAATCAGACTTGACACCAGAGAGGCTGAATACCGCACTGAGTCAATGCGGTCTTAGCCTCTCTGGTGTCAACGCTCTGTCTGATTTTGGATTTTTTTTTTTTTTTTCCCAAAATCAGACTTGACACCAGAGAGGCTGAATACCGCACTGAGTCAATGCGGTCTTAGGCTCTCTGGTGTCAACACTCTGTCAGATTTTGGATTTTTTTTTTTTTTTTTTCCAAAATCAGACTTGACACCAGAGAGGCTGAATACCGCACTGAGTCAATGCGGTCTTAGCCTCTTGTCTCAACACTCTGTCTGATTTTGGATTTTTTTTTTTTTTTTTCCAAAATCAGACTTGACACCAGAGAGGCTGAATACCGCACTGAGTCAATGCGGTCTTAGGCTCTCTGGTGTCAACACTCTGTCAGATTTTGGATTTTTTTTTTTTTTTTTCCCAAAATCAGACTTGACACCAGAGAGGCTGAATACCGCACTGAGTCAATGCGGTCTTAGGCTCTCTGGTGTCAACACTCTGTCAGATTTTGGATTTTTTTTTTTTTTTTTCCCAAAATCAGACTTGACACCAGAGAGGCTGAAAACCGCACTGAGTCAATGCGGTCTTAGCCTCTCTGGTCTCAACACTCTGTCTGATTTTGGATTTTTTTTTTTTTTTTCCAAAATCAGACTTGACACCAGAGAGGCTGAATACCGCACTGAGTCAATGCGGTCTTAGCCTCTCTGGTGTCAACACTCTGTCTGATTTTGGATTTTTTTTTTTTTTTTTTCCAAAATCAGACTTGACACCAGAGAGGCTGAATACCGCACTGAGTCAATGCGGTCTTAACCTCTCTGGTCTCAACGCTCTGTCTGATTTTGGATTTTTTTTTTTTTTTCCAAAATCAGACTTGACACCAGAGAGGCTGAATACCGCACTGAGTCAATGCGGTCTTAGCCTCTCTGGTGTCAACACTCTGTCTGATTTTGGATTTTTTTTTTTTTTTTTTCCAAAATCAGACTTGACACCAGAGAGGCTGAATACCGCACTGAGTCAATGCGGTCTTAGCCTCTCTGGTGTCAACACTCTGTCTGATTTTTTTTTTTTTTTTTTTTTTCCAAAATCAGACTTGACACCAGAGAGGCTGAATACCGCACTGAGTCAATGCGGTCTTAGCCTCTCTGGTGTCAAGTCTGATTTTGGAAAAAAAAAAAAAAAATCCAAAATCAGACAGAGTGTTGAGACCAGAGAGGCTAAGACCGCATTGACTCAGTGCGGTATTCAGCCTCTCTGGTGTCAAGTCTGATTTTTGGGAAAAAAAAAAAAAATCCAAAATCAGACAGAGTGTTGAGACCAGAGAGGTTAAGACCGCATTGACTCAGTGCGGTATTCAGCCTCTCTGGTGTCAAGTCTGATTTTTGAAAAAAAAAAAACACTCAACACTCTGTCTGATTTTGGATTTTTTTTTTTTTTTCCAAAATCAGACTTGACACCAGAGAGGCTGAATACCGCACTGAGTCAATGCGGTCTTAGCCTCTCTGGTGTCAACACTCTGTCTGATTTTGGATTTTTTTTTTTTTTTTTCCAAAATCAGACTTGACACCAGAGAGGCTGAATACCGCACTGAGTCAATGCGGTCTTAGCCTCTCTGGTGTCAACACTCTGTCTGATTTTGGATTTTTTTTTTTTTTTTCCAAAATCAGACTTGACACCAGAGAGGCTGAATACCGCACTGAGTCAATGCGGTCTTAGCCTCTCTGGTGTCAACACTCTGTCTGATTTTGGATTTTTTTTTTTTTTTTCCAAAATCAGACTTGACACCAGAGAGGCTGAATACCGCACTGAGTCAATGCGGTCTTAGCCTCTCTGGTCTCAACACTCTGTCTGATTTTGGATTTTTTTTTTTTTTTTTCCTGGTGTCAACACTCTGTCTGATTTTGGATTTTTTTTTTTTTTTTTTCCAAAATCAGACTTGACACCAGAGAGGCTGAATACCGCACTGAGTCAATGCGGTCTTAGCCTCTTGTCTCAACACTCTGTCTGATTTTGGATTTTTTTTTTTTTTTTTCCTGGTGTCAACACTCTGTCTGATTTTGGATTTTTTTTTTTTTTTTTTCCAAAATCAGACTTGACACCAGAGAGGCTGAATACCGCACTGAGTCAATGCGGTCTTAGCCTCTCTGGTGTCAACACTCTGTCAGATTTTGGATTTTTTTTTTTTTTTTCCCAAAATCAGACTTGACACCAGAGAGGCTGAATACCGCACTGAGTCAATGCGGTCTTAGGCTCTCTGGTGTCAACACTCTGTCAGATTTTGGATTTTTTTTTTTTTTTTTTCCAAAATCAGACTTGACACCAGAGAGGCTGAATACCGCACTGAGTCAATGCGGTCTTAGCCTCTTGTCTCAACACTCTGTCTGATTTTGGATTTTTTTTTTTTTTTTTTCCAAAATCAGACTTGACACCAGAGAGGCTGAATACCGCACTGAGTCAATGCGGTCTTAACCTCTCTGGTCTCAACGCTCTGTCTGATTTTGGATTTTTTTTTTTTTTTTCCAAAAATCAGACTTGACACCAGAGAGGCTGAATACCGCACTGAGTCAATGCGGTCTTAGCCTCTCTGGTCTCAACACTCTGTCTGATTTTGGATTTTTTTTTTTTTTTTCCAAAATCAGACTTGACACCAGAGAGGCTAAGACCGCATTGACTCAGTGCGGTATTCAGCCTCTCTGGTGTCAAGTCTGATTTTGGAAAAAAAAAAAAAAAAAAAAAAATCAGACAGAGTGTTGACACCAGAGAGGCTAAGACCGCATTGACTCAGTGCGGTATTCAGCCTCTCTGGTGTCAAGTCTGATTTTGGAAAAAAAAAAAAAAAATCCAAAATCAGACAGAGTGTTGACACCAGAGAGGCTAAGACCGCATTGACTCAGTGCGGTATTCAGCCTCTCTGGTGTCAAGTCTGATTTTGGAAAAAAAAAAAAAAAAAATCCAAAATCAGACAGAGTGTTGACACCAGAGAGGCTAAGACCGCATTGACTCAGTGCGGTATTCAGCCTCTCTGGTGTCAAGTCTGATTTTGGAAAAAAAAAAAAAAATCCAAAATCAGACAGAGCGTTGAGACCAGAGAGGTTAAGACCGCATTGACTCAGTGCGGTATTCAGCCTCTCTGGTGTCAAGTCTGATTTTGGAAAAAAAAAAAAAAAAATCCAAAATCAGACAGAGCGTTGACACCAGAGAGGCTAAGACCGCATTGACTCAGTGCGGTATTCAGCCTCTCTGGTGTCAAGTCTGATTTTGGAAAAAAAAAAAAAAAAAAAATCCAAAATCAGACAGAGTGTTGACACCAGAGAGGCTAAGACCGCATTGACTCAGTGCGGTATTCAGCCTCTCTGGTGTCAAGTCTGATTTTTGGGAAAAAAAAAAAAAAATCCAAAATCAGACAGAGTGTTGAGACCAGAGAGGTTAAGACCGCATTGACTCAGTGCGGTATTCAGCCTCTCTGGTGTCAAGTCTGATTTTTGAAAAAAAAAAAACACTCAACACTCTGTCTGATTTTGGATTTTTTTTTTTTTTTCCAAAATCAGACTTGACACCAGAGAGGCTGAATACCGCACTGAGTCAATGCGGTCTTAGCCTCTCTGGTGTCAACACTCTGTCTGATTTTGGATTTTTTTTTTTTTTTTTCCAAAATCAGACTTGACACCAGAGAGGCTGAATACCGCACTGAGTCAATGCGGTCTTAGCCTCTCTGGTGTCAACACTCTGTCTGATTTTGGATTTTTTTTTTTTTTTTCCAAAATCAGACTTGACACCAGAGAGGCTGAATACCGCACTGAGTCAATGCGGTCTTAGCCTCTCTGGTGTCAACACTCTGTCTGATTTTGGATTTTTTTTTTTTTTTTCCAAAATCAGACTTGACACCAGAGAGGCTGAATACCGCACTGAGTCAATGCGGTCTTAGCCTCTCTGGTCTCAACACTCTGTCTGATTTTGGATTTTTTTTTTTTTTTTTCCTGGTGTCAACACTCTGTCTGATTTTGGATTTTTTTTTTTTTTTTTTCCAAAATCAGACTTGACACCAGAGAGGCTGAATACCGCACTGAGTCAATGCGGTCTTAGCCTCTTGTCTCAACACTCTGTCTGATTTTGGATTTTTTTTTTTTTTTTTCCTGGTGTCAACACTCTGTCTGATTTTGGATTTTTTTTTTTTTTTTTTCCAAAATCAGACTTGACACCAGAGAGGCTGAATACCGCACTGAGTCAATGCGGTCTTAGCCTCTCTGGTGTCAACACTCTGTCAGATTTTGGATTTTTTTTTTTTTTTTCCCAAAATCAGACTTGACACCAGAGAGGCTGAATACCGCACTGAGTCAATGCGGTCTTAGGCTCTCTGGTGTCAACACTCTGTCAGATTTTGGATTTTTTTTTTTTTTTTTTCCAAAATCAGACTTGACACCAGAGAGGCTGAATACCGCACTGAGTCAATGCGGTCTTAGCCTCTTGTCTCAACACTCTGTCTGATTTTGGATTTTTTTTTTTTTTTTTCCAAAATCAGACTTGACACCAGAGAGGCTGAATACCGCACTGAGTCAATGCGGTCTTAGGCTCTCTGGTGTCAACACTCTGTCAGATTTTGGATTTTTTTTTTTTTTTTCCCAAAATCAGACTTGACACCAGAGAGGCTGAATACCGCACTGAGTCAATGCGGTCTTAGGCTCTCTGGTGTCAACACTCTGTCAGATTTTGGATTTTTTTTTTTTTTTTTCCCAAAATCAGACTTGACACCAGAGAGGCTGAAAACCGCACTGAGTCAATGCGGTCTTAGCCTCTCTGGTCTCAACACTCTGTCTGATTTTGGATTTTTTTTTTTTTTTTCCAAAATCAGACTTGACACCAGAGAGGCTGAATACCGCACTGAGTCAATGCGGTCTTAGCCTCTCTGGTGTCAACACTCTGTCTGATTTTGGATTTTTTTTTTTTTTTTTTCCAAAATCAGACTTGACACCAGAGAGGCTGAATACCGCACTGAGTCAATGCGGTCTTAACCTCTCTGGTCTCAACGCTCTGTCTGATTTTGGATTTTTTTTTTTTTTTCCAAAATCAGACTTGACACCAGAGAGGCTGAATACCGCACTGAGTCAATGCGGTCTTAGCCTCTCTGGTGTCAACACTCTGTCTGATTTTGGATTTTTTTTTTTTTTTTTTCCAAAATCAGACTTGACACCAGAGAGGCTGAATACCGCACTGAGTCAATGCGGTCTTAGCCTCTCTGGTGTCAACACTCTGTCTGATTTTTTTTTTTTTTTTTTTTTTCCAAAATCAGACTTGACACCAGAGAGGCTGAATACCGCACTGAGTCAATGCGGTCTTAGCCTCTCTGGTGTCAAGTCTGATTTTGGAAAAAAAAAAAAAAAATCCAAAATCAGACAGAGTGTTGAGACCAGAGAGGCTAAGACCGCATTGACTCAGTGCGGTATTCAGCCTCTCTGGTGTCAAGTCTGATTTTTGGGAAAAAAAAAAAAAATCCAAAATCAGACAGAGTGTTGAGACCAGAGAGGTTAAGACCGCATTGACTCAGTGCGGTATTCAGCCTCTCTGGTGTCAAGTCTGATTTTTGAAAAAAAAAAAACACTCAACACTCTGTCTGATTTTGGATTTTTTTTTTTTTTTCCAAAATCAGACTTGACACCAGAGAGGCTGAATACCGCACTGAGTCAATGCGGTCTTAGCCTCTCTGGTGTCAACACTCTGTCTGATTTTGGATTTTTTTTTTTTTTTTTCCAAAATCAGACTTGACACCAGAGAGGCTGAATACCGCACTGAGTCAATGCGGTCTTAGCCTCTCTGGTGTCAACACTCTGTCTGATTTTGGATTTTTTTTTTTTTTTTCCAAAATCAGACTTGACACCAGAGAGGCTGAATACCGCACTGAGTCAATGCGGTCTTAGCCTCTCTGGTGTCAACACTCTGTCTGATTTTGGATTTTTTTTTTTTTTTTCCAAAATCAGACTTGACACCAGAGAGGCTGAATACCGCACTGAGTCAATGCGGTCTTAGCCTCTCTGGTCTCAACACTCTGTCTGATTTTGGATTTTTTTTTTTTTTTTTCCTGGTGTCAACACTCTGTCTGATTTTGGATTTTTTTTTTTTTTTTTTCCAAAATCAGACTTGACACCAGAGAGGCTGAATACCGCACTGAGTCAATGCGGTCTTAGCCTCTTGTCTCAACACTCTGTCTGATTTTGGATTTTTTTTTTTTTTTTTCCTGGTGTCAACACTCTGTCTGATTTTGGATTTTTTTTTTTTTTTTTTCCAAAATCAGACTTGACACCAGAGAGGCTGAATACCGCACTGAGTCAATGCGGTCTTAGCCTCTCTGGTGTCAACACTCTGTCAGATTTTGGATTTTTTTTTTTTTTTTCCCAAAATCAGAC
Source organism: Poromitra crassiceps (assembly GCF_964638095.1). Taxonomy (NCBI): domain Eukaryota; kingdom Metazoa; phylum Chordata; class Actinopteri; order Beryciformes; family Melamphaidae; genus Poromitra; species Poromitra crassiceps. Next base: position 36,682,437 of record NC_139624.1, read on the forward strand.
TTGACACCAGAGAGGCTGAATACCGCACTGAGTCAATGCGGTCTTAGGCTCTCTGGTGTCAACACTCTGTCAGATTTTGGATTTTTTTTTTTTTTTTTTCCAAAATCAGACTTGACACCAGAGAGGCTGAATACCGCACTGAGTCAATGCGGTCTTAGCCTCTTGTCTCAACACTCTGTCTGATTTTGGATTTTTTTTTTTTTTTTTTCCAAAATCAGACTTGACACCAGAGAGGCTGAATACCGCACTGAGTCAATGCGGTCTTAGGCTCTCTGGTGTCAACACTCTGTCAGATTTTGGATTTTTTTTTTTTTTTTTTCCCAAAATCAGACTTGACACCAGAGAGGCTGAATACCGCACTGAGTCAATGCGGTCTTAGCCTCTCTGGTCTCAACACTCTGTCTGATTTTGGATTTTTTTTTTTTTTTTCCAAAATCAGACTTGACACCAGAGAGGCTGAATACCGCACTGAGTCAATGCGGTCTTAGCCTCTCTGGTCTCAACACTCTGTCTGATTTTGGATTTTTTTTTTTTTTTTTCCTGGTGTCAACACTCTGTCTGATTTTGGATTTTTTTTTTTTTTTTTCCAAAATCAGACTTGACACCAGAGAGGCTGAATACCGCACTGAGTCAATGCGGTCTTAGCCTTCTGGTGTCAACACTCTGTCTGATTTTGGATTTTTTTTTTTTTTTCCAAAATCAGACTTGACACCAGAGAGGCTGAATACCGCACTGAGTCAATGCGGTCTTAGCCTCTCTGGTGTCAACACTCTGTCTGATTTTGGATTTTTTTTTTTTTTTTCAGAAAATCAGACTTGACACCAGAGAGGCTGAATACCGCACTGAGTCAATGCGGTCTTAGCCTCTCTGGTGTCAACGCTCTGTCTGATTTTGGATTTTTTTTTTTTTTTTCCCAAAATCAGACTTGACACCAGAGAGGCTGAATACCGCACTGAGTCAATGCGGTCTTAGGCTCTCTGGTGTCAACACTCTGTCAGATTTTGGATTTTTTTTTTTTTTTTTTCCAAAATCAGACTTGACACCAGAGAGGCTGAATACCGCACTGAGTCAATGCGGTCTTAGCCTCTTGTCTCAACACTCTGTCTGATTTTGGATTTTTTTTTTTTTTTTTCCAAAATCAGACTTGACACCAGAGAGGCTGAATACCGCACTGAGTCAATGCGGTCTTAGGCTCTCTGGTGTCAACACTCTGTCAGATTTTGGATTTTTTTTTTTTTTTTCCCAAAATCAGACTTGACACCAGAGAGGCTGAATACCGCACTGAGTCAATGCGGTCTTAGGCTCTCTGGTGTCAACACTCTGTCAGATTTTGGATTTTTTTTTTTTTTTTTCCCAAAATCAGACTTGACACCAGAGAGGCTGAAAACCGCACTGAGTCAATGCGGTCTTAGCCTCTCTGGTCTCAACACTCTGTCTGATTTTGGATTTTTTTTTTTTTTTTCCAAAATCAGACTTGACACCAGAGAGGCTGAATACCGCACTGAGTCAATGCGGTCTTAGCCTCTCTGGTGTCAACACTCTGTCTGATTTTGGATTTTTTTTTTTTTTTTTTCCAAAATCAGACTTGACACCAGAGAGGCTGAATACCGCACTGAGTCAATGCGGTCTTAACCTCTCTGGTCTCAACGCTCTGTCTGATTTTGGATTTTTTTTTTTTTTTCCAAAATCAGACTTGACACCAGAGAGGCTGAATACCGCACTGAGTCAATGCGGTCTTAGCCTCTCTGGTGTCAACACTCTGTCTGATTTTGGATTTTTTTTTTTTTTTTTTCCAAAATCAGACTTGACACCAGAGAGGCTGAATACCGCACTGAGTCAATGCGGTCTTAGCCTCTCTGGTGTCAACACTCTGTCTGATTTTTTTTTTTTTTTTTTTTTTCCAAAATCAGACTTGACACCAGAGAGGCTGAATACCGCACTGAGTCAATGCGGTCTTAGCCTCTCTGGTGTCAAGTCTGATTTTGGAAAAAAAAAAAAAAAATCCAAAATCAGACAGAGTGTTGAGACCAGAGAGGCTAAGACCGCATTGACTCAGTGCGGTATTCAGCCTCTCTGGTGTCAAGTCTGATTTTTGGGAAAAAAAAAAAAAATCCAAAATCAGACAGAGTGTTGAGACCAGAGAGGTTAAGACCGCATTGACTCAGTGCGGTATTCAGCCTCTCTGGTGTCAAGTCTGATTTTTGAAAAAAAAAAAACACTCAACACTCTGTCTGATTTTGGATTTTTTTTTTTTTTTCCAAAATCAGACTTGACACCAGAGAGGCTGAATACCGCACTGAGTCAATGCGGTCTTAGCCTCTCTGGTGTCAACACTCTGTCTGATTTTGGATTTTTTTTTTTTTTTTTCCAAAATCAGACTTGACACCAGAGAGGCTGAATACCGCACTGAGTCAATGCGGTCTTAGCCTCTCTGGTGTCAACACTCTGTCTGATTTTGGATTTTTTTTTTTTTTTTCCAAAATCAGACTTGACACCAGAGAGGCTGAATACCGCACTGAGTCAATGCGGTCTTAGCCTCTCTGGTGTCAACACTCTGTCTGATTTTGGATTTTTTTTTTTTTTTTCCAAAATCAGACTTGACACCAGAGAGGCTGAATACCGCACTGAGTCAATGCGGTCTTAGCCTCTCTGGTCTCAACACTCTGTCTGATTTTGGATTTTTTTTTTTTTTTTTCCTGGTGTCAACACTCTGTCTGATTTTGGATTTTTTTTTTTTTTTTTTCCAAAATCAGACTTGACACCAGAGAGGCTGAATACCGCACTGAGTCAATGCGGTCTTAGCCTCTTGTCTCAACACTCTGTCTGATTTTGGATTTTTTTTTTTTTTTTTCCTGGTGTCAACACTCTGTCTGATTTTGGATTTTTTTTTTTTTTTTTTCCAAAATCAGACTTGACACCAGAGAGGCTGAATACCGCACTGAGTCAATGCGGTCTTAGCCTCTCTGGTGTCAACACTCTGTCAGATTTTGGATTTTTTTTTTTTTTTTCCCAAAATCAGACTTGACACCAGAGAGGCTGAATACCGCACTGAGTCAATGCGGTCTTAGGCTCTCTGGTGTCAACACTCTGTCAGATTTTGGATTTTTTTTTTTTTTTTTTTCCAAAATCAGACTTGACACCAGAGAGGCTGAATACCGCACTGAGTCAATGCGGTCTTAGCCTCTTGTCTCAACACTCTGTCTGATTTTGGATTTTTTTTTTTTTTTTTTCCAAAATCAGACTTGACACCAGAGAGGCTGAATACCGCACTGAGTCAATGCGGTCTTAGGCTCTCTGGTGTCAACACTCTGTCAGATTTTGGATTTTTTTTTTTTTTTTTTCCCAAAATCAGACTTGACACCAGAGAGGCTGAATACCGCACTGAGTCAATGCGGTCTTAGCCTCTCTGGTCTCAACACTCTGTCTGATTTTGGATTTTTTTTTTTTTTTTCCAAAATCAGACTTGACACCAGAGAGGCTGAATACCGCACTGAGTCAATGCGGTCTTAGCCTCTCTGGTCTCAACACTCTGTCTGATTTTGGATTTTTTTTTTTTTTTTTCCTGGTGTCAACACTCTGTCTGATTTTGGATTTTTTTTTTTTTTTTTCCAAAATCAGACTTGACACCAGAGAGGCTGAATACCGCACTGAGTCAATGCGGTCTTAGCCTTCTGGTGTCAACACTCTGTCTGATTTTGGATTTTTTTTTTTTTTTCCAAAATCAGACTTGACACCAGAGAGGCTGAATACCGCACTGAGTCAATGCGGTCTTAGCCTCTCTGGTGTCAACACTCTGTCTGATTTTGGATTTTTTTTTTTTTTTTCAGAAAATCAGACTTGACACCAGAGAGGCTGAATACCGCACTGAGTCAATGCGGTCTTAGCCTCTCTGGTGTCAACGCTCTGTCTGATTTTGGATTTTTTTTTTTTTTTTTTCCAAAATCAGACTTGACACCAGAGAGGCTGAATACCGCACTGAGTCAATGCGGTCTTAACCTCTCTGGTCTCAACACTCTGTCTGATTTTGGATTTTTTTTTTTTTTTTCCAAAATCAGACTTGACACCAGAGAGGCTGAATACCGCACTGAGTCAATGCGGTCTTAGCCTCTCTGGTGTCAACACTCTGTCTGATTTTGGATTTTTTTTTTTTTTTTCCAAAATCAGACTTGACACCAGAGAGGCTGAATACCGCACTGAGTCAATGCGGTCTTAGCCTCTCTGGTGTCAACGCTCTGTCTGATTTTGGATTTTTTTTTTTTTTTTTCCAAAATCAGACTTGACACCAGAGAGGCTGAATACCGCACTGAGTCAATGCGGTCTTAACCTCTCTGGTCTCAACACTCTGTCTGATTTTGGATTTTTTTTTTTTTTTTCCAAAATCAGACTTGACACCAGAGAGGCTGAATACCGCACTGAGTCAATGCGGTCTTAGCCTCTCTGGTGTCAACACTCTGTCTGATTTTGGATTTTTTTTTTTTTTTTCCAAAATCAGACTTGACACCAGAGAGGCTGAATACCGCACTGAGTCAATGCGGTCTTAGCCTCTTGTCTCAACACTCTGTCTGATTTTGGATTTTTTTTTTTTTTTTTCCAAAATCAGACTTGACACCAGAGAGGCTGAATACCGCACTGAGTCAATGCGGTCTTAGCCTCTCTGGTGTCAACACTCTGTCAGATTTTGGATTTTTTTTTTTTTTTTCCCAAAATCAGACTTGACACCAGAGAGGCTGAATACCGCACTGAGTCAATGCGGTCTTAGCCTCTCTGGTCTCAACACTCTGTCTGATTTTGGATTTTTTTTTTTTTTTTTTTCCAAAATCAGACTTGACACCAGAGAGGCTGAATACCGCACTGAGTCAATGCGGTCTTAGCCTCTCTGGTGTCAACACTCTGTCTGATTTTGGATTTTTTTTTTTTTTTTTTTCCAAAATCAGACTTGACACCAGAGAGGCTGAATACCGCACTGAGTCAATGCGGTCTTAGCCTCTCTGGTGTCAACACTCTGTCTGATTTTGGATTTTTTTTTTTTTTTTCCAAAATCAGACTTGACACCAGAGAGGCTGAATACCGCACTGAGTCAATGCGGTCTTAACCTCTCTGGTCTCAACACTCTGTCTGATTTTGGATTTTTTTTTTTTTTTCCAAAAATCAGACTTGACACCAGAGAGGCTGAATACCGCACTGAGTCAATGCGGTCTTAGCCTCTCTGGTCTCAACACTCTGTCTGATTTTGGATTTTTTTTTTTTTTTTTCCTGGTGTCAACACTCTGTCTGATTTTGGATTTTTTTTTTTTTTTTTTCCAAAATCAGACTTGACACCAGAGAGGCTGAATACCGCACTGAGTCAATGCGGTCTTAGCCTCTCTGGTGTCAAGTCTGATTTTGGAAAAAAAAAAAAAAAATCCAAAATCAGACAGAGTGTTGAGACCAGAGAGGCTAAGACCGCATTGACTCAGTGCGGTATTCAGCCTCTCTGGTGTCAAGTCTGATTTTTGGAAAAAAAAAAAAAAAATCCAAAATCAGACAGAGTGTTGAGACCAGAGAGGTTAAGACCGCATTGACTCAGTGCGGTATTCAGCCTCTCTGGTGTCAAGTCTGATTTTGGAAAAAAAAAAACACTCAACACTCTGTCTGATTTTGGATTTTTTTTTTTTTTTTCCAAAATCAGACTTGACACCAGAGAGGCTGAATACCGCACTGAGTCAATGCGGTCTTAGCCTCTCTGGTGTCAACACTCTGTCTGATTTTGGATTTTTTTTTTTTTTTTTTTTCCAAAATCAGACTTGACACCAGAGAGGCTGAATACCGCACTGAGTCAATGCGGTCTTAGCCTCTCTGGTGTCAACACTCTGTCTGATTTTGGATTTTTTTTTTTTTTTTCCAAAATCAGACTTGACACCAGAGAGGCTGAATACCGCACTGAGTCAATGCGGTCTTAGCCTCTCTGGTGTCAACACTCTGTCTGATTTTGGATTTTTTTTTTTTTTTTCCAAAATCAGACTTGACACTAGAGAGGCTGAATACCGCACTGAGTCAATGCGGTCTTAGCCTCTCTGGTCTCAACACTCTGTCTGATTTTGGATTTTTTTTTTTTTTTTCCAAAAATCAGACTTGACACCAGAGAGGCTGAATACCGCACTGAGTCAATGCGGTCTTAGCCTCTCTGGTCTCAACACTCTGTCTGATTTTGGATTTTTTTTTTTTTTTTCCAAAATCAGACTTGACACCAGAGAGGCTAAGACCGCATTGACTCAGTGCGGTATTCAGCCTCTCTGGTGTCAAGTCTGATTTTGGAAAAAAAAAAAAAAAAAAAAAAATCAGACAGAGTGTTGACACCAGAGAGGCTAAGACCGCATTGACTCAGTGCGGTATTCAGCCTCTCTGGTGTCAAGTCTGATTTTGGAAAAAAAAAAAAAAAATCCAAAATCAGACAGAGTGTTGACACCAGAGAGGCTAAGACCGCATTGACTCAGTGCGGTATTCAGCCTCTCTGGTGTCAAGTCTGATTTTGGAAAAAAAAAAAAAAAAAATCCAAAATCAGACAGAGTGTTGACACCAGAGAGGCTAAGACCGCATTGACTCAGTGCGGTATTCAGCCTCTCTGGTGTCAAGTCTGATTTTGGAAAAAAAAAAAAAAATCCAAAATCAGACAGAGCGTTGAGACCAGAGAGGTTAAGACCGCATTGACTCAGTGCGGTATTCAGCCTCTCTGGTGTCAAGTCTGATTTTGGAAAAAAAAAAAAAAAAATCCAAAATCAGACAGAGCGTTGACACCAGAGAGGCTAAGACCGCATTGACTCAGTGCGGTATTCAGCCTCTCTGGTGTCAAGTCTGATTTTGGAAAAAAAAAAAAAAAAAAAATCCAAAATCAGACAGAGTGTTGACACCAGAGAGGCTAAGACCGCATTGACTCAGTGCGGTATTCAGCCTCTCTGGTGTCAAGTCTGATTTTTGGGAAAAAAAAAAAAAAATCCAAAATCAGACAGAGTGTTGAGACCAGAGAGGTTAAGACCGCATTGACTCAGTGCGGTATTCAGCCTCTCTGGTGTCAAGTCTGATTTTTGAAAAAAAAAAAACACTCAACACTCTGTCTGATTTTGGATTTTTTTTTTTTTTTCCAAAATCAGACTTGACACCAGAGAGGCTGAATACCGCACTGAGTCAATGCGGTCTTAGCCTCTCTGGTGTCAACACTCTGTCTGATTTTGGATTTTTTTTTTTTTTTTTTCCAAAATCAGACTTGACACCAGAGAGGCTGAATACCGCACTGAGTCAATGCGGTCTTAGCCTCTCTGGTGTCAACACTCTGTCTGATTTTGGATTTTTTTTTTTTTTTTCCAAAATCAGACTTGACACCAGAGAGGCTGAATACCGCACTGAGTCAATGCGGTCTTAGCCTCTCTGGTGTCAACACTCTGTCTGATTTTGGATTTTTTTTTTTTTTTTTCCAAAATCAGACTTGACACCAGAGAGGCTGAATACCGCACTGAGTCAATGCGGTCTTAGCCTCTCTGGTCTCAACACTCTGTCTGATTTTGGATTTTTTTTTTTTTTTTTCCTGGTGTCAACACTCTGTCTGATTTTGGATTTTTTTTTTTTTTTTTTCCAAAATCAGACTTGACACCAGAGAGGCTGAATACCGCACTGAGTCAATGCGGTCTTAGCCTCTTGTCTCAACACTCTGTCTGATTTTGGATTTTTTTTTTTTTTTTTCCTGGTGTCAACACTCTGTCTGATTTTGGATTTTTTTTTTTTTTTTTTCCAAAATCAGACTTGACACCAGAGAGGCTGAATACCGCACTGAGTCAATGCGGTCTTAGCCTCTCTGGTGTCAACACTCTGTCAGATTTTGGATTTTTTTTTTTTTTTTTCCCAAAATCAGACTTGACACCAGAGAGGCTGAATACCGCACTGAGTCAATGCGGTCTTAGGCTCTCTGGTGTCAACACTCTGTCAGATTTTGGATTTTTTTTTTTTTTTTTTCCAAAATCAGACTTGACACCAGAGAGGCTGAATACCGCACTGAGTCAATGCGGTCTTAGCCTCTTGTCTCAACACTCTGTCTGATTTTGGATTTTTTTTTTTTTTTTTCCAAAATCAGACTTGACACCAGAGAGGCTGAATACCGCACTGAGTCAATGCGGTCTTAGGCTCTCTGGTGTCAACACTCTGTCAGATTTTGGATTTTTTTTTTTTTTTTTCCCAAAATCAGACTTGACACCAGAGAGGCTGAATACCGCACTGAGTCAATGCGGTCTTAGGCTCTCTGGTGTCAACACTCTGTCAGATTTTGGATTTTTTTTTTTTTTTTTCCCAAAATCAGACTTGACACCAGAGAGGCTGAAAACCGCACTGAGTCAATGCGGTCTTAGCCTCTCTGGTCTCAACACTCTGTCTGATTTTGGATTTTTTTTTTTTTTTTTCCAAAATCAGACTTGACACCAGAGAGGCTGAATACCGCACTGAGTCAATGCGGTCTTAGCCTCTCTGGTGTCAACACTCTGTCTGATTTTGGATTTTTTTTTTTTTTTTTTCCAAAATCAGACTTGACACCAGAGAGGCTGAATACCGCACTGAGTCAATGCGGTCTTAACCTCTCTGGTCTCAACGCTCTGTCTGATTTTGGATTTTTTTTTTTTTTTCCAAAATCAGACTTGACACCAGAGAGGCTGAATACCGCACTGAGTCAATGCGGTCTTAGCCTCTCTGGTGTCAACACTCTGTCTGATTTTGGATTTTTTTTTTTTTTTTTTCCAAAATCAGACTTGACACCAGAGAGGCTGAATACCGCACTGAGTCAATGCGGTCTTAGCCTCTCTGGTGTCAACACTCTGTCTGATTTTTTTTTTTTTTTTTTTTTTCCAAAATCAGACTTGACACCAGAGAGGCTGAATACCGCACTGAGTCAATGCGGTCTTAGCCTCTCTGGTGTCAAGTCTGATTTTGGAAAAAAAAAAAAAAAAATCCAAAATCAGACAGAGTGTTGAGACCAGAGAGGCTAAGACCGCATTGACTCAGTGCGGTATTCAGCCTCTCTGGTGTCAAGTCTGATTTTTGGGAAAAAAAAAAAAAATCCAAAATCAGACAGAGTGTTGAGACCAGAGAGGTTAAGACCGCATTGACTCAGTGCGGTATTCAGCCTCTCTGGTGTCAAGTCTGATTTTTGAAAAAAAAAAAACACTCAACACTCTGTCTGATTTTGGATTTTTTTTTTTTTTTCCAAAATCAGACTTGACACCAGAGAGGCTGAATACCGCACTGAGTCAATGCGGTCTTAGCCTCTCTGGTGTCAACACTCTGTCTGATTTTGGATTTTTTTTTTTTTTTTCCAAAATCAGACTTGACACCAGAGAGGCTGAATACCGCACTGAGTCAATGCGGTCTTAGCCTCTCTGGTGTCAACACTCTGTCAGATTTTGGATTTTTTTTTTTTTTTTCCCAAAATCAGACTTGACACCAGAGAGGCTGAATACCGCACTGAGTCAATGCGGTCTTAGGCTCTCTGGTGTCAACACTCTGTCAGATTTTGGATTTTTTTTTTTTTTTTTTCCAAAATCAGACTTGACACCAGAGAGGCTGAATACCGCACTGAGTCAATGCGGTCTTAGCCTCTTGTCTCAACACTCTGTCTGATTTTGGATTTTTTTTTTTTTTTTTTCCAAAATCAGACTTGACACCAGAGAGGCTGAATACCGCACTGAGTCAATGCGGTCTTAGGCTCTCTGGTGTCAACACTCTGTCAGATTTTGGATTTTTTTTTTTTTTTTTTCCCAAAATCAGACTTGACACCAGAGAGGCTGAATACCGCACTGAGTCAATGCGGTCTTAGCCTCTCTGGTCTCAACACTCTGTCTGATTTTGGATTTTTTTTTTTTTTTTCCAAAATCAGACTTGACACCAGAGAGGCTGAATACCGCACTGAGTCAATGCGGTCTTAGCCTCTCTGGTCTCAACACTCTGTCTGATTTTGGATTTTTTTTTTTTTTTTTCCTGGTGTCAACACTCTGTCTGATTTTGGATTTTTTTTTTTTTTTTTCCAAAATCAGACTTGACACCAGAGAGGCTGAATACCGCACTGAGTCAATGCGGTCTTAGCCTTCTGGTGTCAACACTCTGTCTGATTTTGGATTTTTTTTTTTTTTTCCAAAATCAGACTTGACACCAGAGAGGCTGAATACCGCACTGAGTCAATGCGGTCTTAGCCTCTCTGGTGTCAACACTCTGTCTGATTTTGGATTTTTTTTTTTTTTTTCAGAAAATCAGACTTGACACCAGAGAGGCTGAATACCGCACTGAGTCAATGCGGTCTTAGCCTCTCTGGTGTCAACGCTCTGTCTGATTTTGGATTTTTTTTTTTTTTTTCCCAAAATCAGACTTGACACCAGAGAGGCTGAATACCGCACTGAGTCAATGCGGTCTTAGGCTCTCTGGTGTCAACACTCTGTCAGATTTTGGATTTTTTTTTTTTTTTTTTCCAAAATCAGACTTGACACCAGAGAGGCTGAATACCGCACTGAGTCAATGCGGTCTTAGCCTCTTGTCTCAACACTCTGTCTGATTTTGGATTTTTTTTTTTTTTTTTCCAAAATCAGACTTGACACCAGAGAGGCTGAATACCGCACTGAGTCAATGCGGTCTTAGGCTCTCTGGTGTCAACACTCTGTCAGATTTTGGATTTTTTTTTTTTTTTTCCCAAAATCAGACTTGACACCAGAGAGGCTGAATACCGCACTGAGTCAATGCGGTCTTAGGCTCTCTGGTGTCAACACTCTGTCAGATTTTGGATTTTTTTTTTTTTTTTTCCCAAAATCAGACTTGACACCAGAGAGGCTGAAAACCGCACTGAGTCAATGCGGTCTTAGCCTCTCTGGTCTCAACACTCTGTCTGATTTTGGATTTTTTTTTTTTTTTTCCAAAATCAGACTTGACACCAGAGAGGCTGAATACCGCACTGAGTCAATGCGGTCTTAGCCTCTCTGGTGTCAACACTCTGTCTGATTTTGGATTTTTTTTTTTTTTTTTTCCAAAATCAGACTTGACACCAGAGAGGCTGAATACCGCACTGAGTCAATGCGGTCTTAACCTCTCTGGTCTCAACGCTCTGTCTGATTTTGGATTTTTTTTTTTTTTTCCAAAATCAGACTTGACACCAGAGAGGCTGAATACCGCACTGAGTCAATGCGGTCTTAGCCTCTCTGGTGTCAACACTCTGTCTGATTTTGGATTTTTTTTTTTTTTTTTTCCAAAATCAGACTTGACACCAGAGAGGCTGAATACCGCACTGAGTCAATGCGGTCTTAGCCTCTCTGGTGTCAACACTCTGTCTGATTTTTTTTTTTTTTTTTTTTTTCCAAAATCAGACTTGACACCAGAGAGGCTGAATACCGCACTGAGTCAATGCGGTCTTAGCCTCTCTGGTGTCAAGTCTGATTTTGGAAAAAAAAAAAAAAAAATCCAAAATCAGACAGAGTGTTGAGACCAGAGAGGCTAAGACCGCATTGACTCAGTGCGGTATTCAGCCTCTCTGGTGTCAAGTCTGATTTTTGGGAAAAAAAAAAAAAATCCAAAATCAGACAGAGTGTTGAGACCAGAGAGGTTAAGACCGCATTGACTCAGTGCGGTATTCAGCCTCTCTGGTGTCAAGTCTGATTTTTGAAAAAAAAAAAACACTCAACACTCTGTCTGATTTTGGATTTTTTTTTTTTTTTCCAAAATCAGACTTGACACCAGAGAGGCTGAATACCGCACTGAGTCAATGCGGTCTTAGCCTCTCTGGTGTCAACACTCTGTCTGATTTTGGATTTTTTTTTTTTTTTTTCCAAAATCAGACTTGACACCAGAGAGGCTGAATACCGCACTGAGTCAATGCGGTCTTAGCCTCTCTGGTGTCAACACTCTGTCTGATTTTGGATTTTTTTTTTTTTTTTCCAAAATCAGACTTGACACCAGAGAGGCTGAATACCGCACTGAGTCAATGCGGTCTTAGCCTCTCTGGTGTCAACACTCTGTCTGATTTTGGATTTTTTTTTTTTTTTTCCAAAATCAGACTTGACACCAGAGAGGCTGAATACCGCACTGAGTCAATGCGGTCTTAGCCTCTCTGGTCTCAACACTCTGTCTGATTTTGGATTTTTTTTTTTTTTTTTCCTGGTGTCAACACTCTGTCTGATTTTGGATTTTTTTTTTTTTTTTTTCCAAAATCAGACTTGACACCAGAGAGGCTGAATACCGCACTGAGTCAATGCGGTCTTAGCCTCTTGTCTCAACACTCTGTCTGATTTTGGATTTTTTTTTTTTTTTTTCCTGGTGTCAACACTCTGTCTGATTTTGGATTTTTTTTTTTTTTTTTTCCAAAATCAGACTTGACACCAGAGAGGCTGAATACCGCACTGAGTCAATGCGGTCTTAGCCTCTCTGGTGTCAACACTCTGTCAGATTTTGGATTTTTTTTTTTTTTTTCCCAAAATCAGACTTGACACCAGAGAGGCTGAATACCGCACTGAGTCAATGCGGTCTTAGGCTCTCTGGTGTCAACACTCTGTCAGATTTTGGATTTTTTTTTTTTTTTTTTCCAAAATCAGACTTGACACCAGAGAGGCTGAATACCGCACTGAGTCAATGCGGTCTTAGCCTCTTGTCTCAACACTCTGTCTGATTTTGGATTTTTTTTTTTTTTTTTTTCCAAAATCAGACTTGACACCAGAGAGGCTGAATACCGCACTGAGTCAATGCGGTCTTAGGCTCTCTGGTGTCAACACTCTGTCAGATTTTGGATTTTTTTTTTTTTTTTTTTTCAAAATCAGACTTGACACCAGAGAGGCTGAATACCGCACTGAGTCAATGCGGTCTTAGCCTCTCTGGTCTCAACACTCTGTCTGATTTTGGATTTTTTTTTTTTTTTTCCAAAATCAGACTTGACACCAGAGAGGCTGAATACCGCACTGAGTCAATGCGGTCTTAGCCTCTCTGGTCTCAACACTCTGTCTGATTTTGGATTTTTTTTTTTTTTTTTCCTGGTGTCAACACTCTGTCTGATTTTGGATTTTTTTTTTTTTTTTTCCAAAATCAGACTTGACACCAGAGAGGCTGAATACCGCACTGAGTCAATGCGGTCTTAGCCTTCTGGTGTCAACACTCTGTCTGATTTTGGATTTTTTTTTTTTTTTTCCAAAATCAGACTTGACACCAGAGAGGCTGAATACCGCACTGAGTCAATGCGGTCTTAGCCTCTCTGGTGTCAACACTCTGTCTGATTTTGGATTTTTTTTTTTTTTTTCAGAAAATCAGACTTGACACCAGAGAGGCTGAATACCGCACTGAGTCAATGCGGTCTTAGCCTCTCTGGTGTCAACGCTCTGTCTGATTTTGGATTTTTTTTTTTTTTTTTTCCAAAATCAGACTTGACACCAGAGAGGCTGAATACCGCACTGAGTCAATGCGGTCTTAACCTCTCTGGTCTCAACACTCTGTCTGATTTTGGATTTTTTTTTTTTTTTTCCAAAATCAGACTTGACACCAGAGAGGCTGAATACCGCACTGAGTCAATGCGGTCTTAGCCTCTCTGGTGTCAACACTCTGTCTGATTTTGGATTTTTTTTTTTTTTTTCCAAAATCAGACTTGACACCAGAGAGGCTGAATACCGCACTGAGTCAATGCGGTCTTAGCCTCTCTGGTGTCAACGCTCTGTCTGATTTTGGATTTTTTTTTTTTTTTTTCCAAAATCAGACTTGACACCAGAGAGGCTGAATACCGCACTGAGTCAATGCGGTCTTAACCTCTCTGGTCTCAACACTCTGTCTGATTTTGGATTTTTTTTTTTTTTTTTCCAAAATCAGACTTGACACCAGAGAGGCTGAATACCGCACTGAGTCAATGCGGTCTTAGCCTCTCTGGTGTCAACACTCTGTCTGATTTTGGATTTTTTTTTTTTTTTTCCAAAATCAGACTTGACACCAGAGAGGCTGAATACCGCACTGAGTCAATGCGGTCTTAGCCTCTTGTCTCAACACTCTGTCTGATTTTGGATTTTTTTTTTTTTTTTTCCAAAATCAGACTTGACACCAGAGAGGCTGAATACCGCACTGAGTCAATGCGGTCTTAGCCTCTCTGGTGTCAACACTCTGTCAGATTTTGGATTTTTTTTTTTTTTTTCCCAAAATCAGACTTGACACCAGAGAGGCTGAATACCGCACTGAGTCAATGCGGTCTTAGCCTCTCTGGTCTCAACACTCTGTCTGATTTTGGATTTTTTTTTTTTTTTTTTTCCAAAATCAGACTTGACACCAGAGAGGCTGAATACCGCACTGAGTCAATGCGGTCTTAGCCTCTCTGGTGTCAACACTCTGTCTGATTTTGGATTTTTTTTTTTTTTTTTTTCCAAAATCAGACTTGACACCAGAGAGGCTGAATACCGCACTGAGTCAATGCGGTCTTAGCCTCTCTGGTGTCAACACTCTGTCTGATTTTGGATTTTTTTTTTTTTTTTCCAAAATCAGACTTGACACCAGAGAGGCTGAATACCGCACTGAGTCAATGCGGTCTTAACCTCTCTGGTCTCAACACTCTGTCTGATTTTGGATTTTTTTTTTTTTTTTCCAAAAATCAGACTTGACACCAGAGAGGCTGAATACCGCACTGAGTCAATGCGGTCTTAGCCTCTCTGGTCTCAACACTCTGTCTGATTTTGGATTTTTTTTTTTTTTTCCAAAATCAGACTTGACACCAGAGAGGCTAAGACCGCATTGACTCAGTGCGGTATTCAGCCTCTCTGGTGTCAAGTCTGATTTTGGAAAAAAAAAAAAAAATCCAAAATCAGACAGAGTGTTGACACCAGAGAGGCTAAGACCGCATTGACTCAGTGCGGTATTCAGCCTCTCTGGTGTCAAGTCTGATTTTGGAAAAAAAAAAAAAAATCCAAAATCAGACAGAGCGTTGACACCAGAGAGGCTAAGACCGCATTGACTCAGTGCGGTATTCAGCCTCTCTGGTGTCAAGTCTGATTTTGGAAAAAAAAAAAAAAAAAAATCCAAAATCAGACAGAGTGTTGACACCAGAGAGGCTAAGACCGCATTGACTCAGTGCGGTATTCAGCCTCTCTGGTGTCAAGTCTGATTTTGGAAAAAAAAAAAAAAAATCCAAAATCAGACAGAGTGTTGAGACCAGAGAGGCTAAGACCGCATTGACTCAGTGCGGTATTCAGCCTCTCTGGTGTCAAGTCTGATTTTGGAAAAAAAAAAAAAAAAAAATCCAAAATCAGACAGAGTGTTGAGACCAGAGAGGCTAAGACCGCATTGACTCAGTGCGGTATTCAGCCTCTCTGGTGTCAAGTCTCATTTAAAAAAAAAAAAAAATCCAAAATCAGACAGAGTGTGGAGACCAGAGAGGCTAAGACCGCATTGACTCAGTGCGGTATTCAGCCTCTCTGGTGTCAAGTCTGATTTTGGAAAAAAAAAAAAAAAAATCCAAAATCAGACAGAGTGTTGAGACCAGAGAGGCTAAGACCGCATTGACTCAGTGCGGTTTTCATCCTCTCTGGTTTCAAGTCTGATTTTGGAAAAAAAAAAAAAAAAATCCAAAATGTAAAACTTCTAGTTTAAAGTGCAGCAGCCAAATCAGGATCATGATATATATGTAAAATAGAACAAGTAAAAAAAATAACACTCAAGTTTTTGAATGGTAGCAGCAGAGCAAACGAAAATAAATACAGGCCTAGCCCATAAAAAAAATATTGCTCTATAAAATACAAAATGTAAACATGGATGGATCCCTTCAAAGTTTAAAGTGTAGCTGAAGGATCACAATATAGTATACACTATACTATAAGTATAACAAAAGTCCTTCAAGTAGCCTGGATATGAAAACATCCAAAGATCCCAAAAAAAAGACATTTGGCACTTGGCAGCATTCAGCAACACAGACAGACAGACAGACAGACAGACAGACAGACAGACAGACAGACAGAGACAGACAGACAGACAGACAGACAGACAGACAGAGAGACATAAAAACAGACAGACAGAGAGACACAGACACAGACAGACAGACAGACAGACAGACAGACAGACACAGACAGACAGACAGACAACGTTTACATTCTTTTGCCTTGTGTTGCTGAAGCTCAGGCTTCTACAGGTTGAGTGCCAGGAATACAATACAGTCATCAGATTTGATGACTTTGTGTATGCATGCCATGACTTCCCCATAGGCCCTTTTCACAGCACCCGTTTTGAGGTGGTAAAGTAGGAAGTAAAGCAGGTGTAACCAATAACATTGATGAGGGCTATGGCACTTGGACACCTGAATGGAATGGAACCATCATTAATGGTATGGTTACACCTGCTATACTTCCTGCTTTACCACCTCAAAATGGTTGTTGTGAAAAGGGTCTATTCTTCTTTGTTGTGTGTGTGTGTGTGTGTGTGTGTGTGTGTGTGTGTGTGTGTGTGTGTGTGTGTGTGTGTGTGTGTGTGTGTGTGTGTGTGTGTGTGTGTGTGTGTGTGTGCGCGTGCGCGTGTGTGCGCGTGCGTGCGTGAGAGACCTCACCTGGGATTGGTTGGGGGAGGGTAGCTGTGGCAGAGCAATCATAGAGATTATACGGCTCTGAGCTGTGGGAGAGAGCCGAGGGTGGAGCCAGAGTGAGGCTGTGTGTTTGGGGAGCTGAGGAAGCTAACGACGGCTATCGGGGGTTTAGCTGGGTGTTGTATTGTTTTATTTGGCGTCTATCACGGCCTACAGTGATCTGTTCAATGGTGCTAAAGAGCTTGAGGATAACGCCTCGGAGTCATTCGAGTCCTATTATTATTTTCAAGATGAGTCAAGTGTCACCGAGCAGGCAGCTAACGGTACATCTATCCATGGTAATGTAATAAACCAGCCCGGAAAGGGCTCTGACGGAGGCAAGCAACACAAATCTCAGGAGTATATAAAAATAGATAGCTTTATTATTACAGGCTATTGGCAACAGAGTAAAACACAGAGGTGATCACAGGTGAGTATCAAATACGCTTCCCAACGGTCCCTTGGGGTCTATCATAAGGCAACACCACTACACACATGAAGATGAAATCACTGCAAACTGGGCCACAACAGGCCAATGATTATGCACACACAGCACACGTGAGAAACTCCAAAGGCACGGTTAGCGTGCAATAGATGCAGTAGCTACACAGCAATTAGGCTACATTTCCACGCAGGGCTAGCCCAAACCGCCCGGGTTATGCACAGCAAGCAAAGAGCAAACATTCCACACAGGGCTACCCCAAACCGCCCGGGTTATGCACAGCAAGCAAAGAGCAAACAAATATGACACTGACCCCCTTGGAACAATTGGCCGCCTACTAGGACCCCCCGGATCATCTGTGGCTACAAGAAGAATAAACAAATAAACCAAATAAACAAACAAACATAAACAAGATAAGGCTTAAAACTTAACTCGCCCGTCGGCGAGACCCCCCCACGGGGTCTGAGCTAGGCACCGTCCGACTGGGGATAAACGGCTGGTCGGTGGTGCTGGCAGCGTACGGCGGCGGGCCGGACGCTGGTCTTGGCTGGAGAGCGGGTGATGACCGAAGTGGACTGTACGGACTCTCCAGCAACCCAGAATCACTGGCAGGCTCTGCTCTTTAACCCAGAGCCTCACTCCACCCCACGGCTGGAGGCAATCACCCCAATCAGTCCCCAATCAGTCCTGGCACATAACCCCCCCCCCCACAGGTTTACCACACTCCCCCCCTCCATGACGGAAAAACTCGTCCGCGATTTAGGAATGGGACATGTCGTAGTCTCTGGACCATGGAGGTGGCCTCCTAGTACGGCCTGGATACGGCCCCTGACGTCCTGGGCCCTCAGAAGCCCCCCGCTCTTCAAGAGTCACTGAATGCTGTCCGGGCCTCTGGCTCCCTGAGTGTCCCCCATGGGCACCACCTATGCCCGAGTCCTGTGAAGACGATGGTTGGGGTGGTTCACCATCCCCATGCTGATTGAAATGTCCCTGTCCTGGTCCAACCACCGGCGATGACGCAGGCCCCTCAGACACCGTGCGGGGAGCAGCAACTGCTACAGGCTGGGCCGCTCTTGGAGGCTGAGATGTTGAAGCAGGCCCCAGTCGCTCCCCGCCAGCACGGCCTCCTGATGGCCCCGTCTGCCGATGATGGACCCAACTGGCACCCAGGGGCACCTCAGTTGAAGCCCCAGATGGAGAGCCTCTGCCAGGCCCGGCTGGAGCCGCCGGAGTCTCTGCAATTGAACCAGCAATGAAAGGTTTGAGTCTATTGAAGTGGATCACACATTCGGGCCCCCCTTCTTCCAATGCCAAACGATATAACACATCTGTAACCCTGTCAAGGACTTTATAAGGCCCCCTATATCGTCTTTGCAATTTAGGGCACAGCCCTCGTTTCCTTGCCTTATTTTGTACCCACACCAACTCTCCTGCTGAGTAATATTGAAAATTGGCACGGAAATCATAGGCAGCCTTTTGGTGTTTTGAGGCCTTAGCCTGATGTCGTTTCACTGCCTCCACCACAGTAGAGAGGGTATCTGCAGTTCTGTTTACATAATCACTAACCGAAGTGAACTTGTCTTGAGCGGCCACTCCTAGCATCACATCAACAGGCAAGATGATCTCTCGACCGAACAGAACCTTATAGGGTGTGAAGCCGGTGCTAGTGTGAACACTACTCCGATAAGCCATCATGACATACGGCAGCAAAGCATCCCAATTCAATTGATTATCATTTACGAACAGGGACAACATGGACAACAAGGTGCGATTAAATCTCTCGACCATACCGTCAGACTGAGCATGGTAAGGGGATGTGCGGGTTTTGTTAATATCCAATAACCCACACAGCTCCTTAAACAAATTGGACTCAAAATTTCTTCCCTGGTCGGAGTGAATACTACGAGGGGCACCGAACCGACACACCCATTCCTCTGCCAAAATACGGGCAATGGTGCGAGCCTCCTGGTTGGGCATGGGGAAAGCTTCCGTCCACTTAGAAAAATAATCACCAATAACCAGAACATACTTGCTCCCTTTTGGGGTTTCTGGTAGGGGACCCAGCACATCCAGTGCAATACGCTCATAAGGCCGGGATGGGACTGATGAAGGAACCAGAGGAGCACAAGGGGGCCGCCCCTGATCTTTACGGGATGCACAGTCGACACACTCCCTGCACCACTTCTTCACATCCCCAAACCAACCGACCCAATAAAAGCGATCCTTTACTTTCGCCTGCAATTTCTGAATCCCCAAATGCCCCCCGGTGATGGCATTATGTAACATGGCTGTTACGGCCTTCAAGCATGTCAACAAATGGCTCAACAGAAGACCAAAACATATTAAGGACGCCAGACAAGGTTGCAAATTGGTAAAGAATATTTATTTAAATAAACCCAAAAATATTCAAAGTCACAAATAATACAAACCAAACAGACTGGAGATCCGGCCAAACTCATCAAAAAGGGCCTGGGCCAACCCCTTTGGGCCGTTGGAGCCAGTATAAACCTAAAAACAAGAAGAGTTAACCTATAACTAAACCGAAAACAGGACTACCGGGGACTCCAGCCTAAACCAAAATAACAAAGAAAGTAACAAAGAAAAGTCACCACTGGAGAGAAGAGATTCCTCTCCAGGAGCTGCTGTGAGCATGTGTGGGTCAGAGAGAGATCTGCCTGCTCTCTACTCCAGCCTCCATTTAACCCTGCAGGGCTGATCAACTCCAGGTGTTCCTGCTCAGGTGATTAGAGCAGAAACACCAGAGGGAGGGGGGAGAGAGAGAGAGAGAGTAGTTGAGATCAGAGAGAGAGAGAAGAAGAGGAGGAGGAGGAGAGCTGGTCACATAACACCCCCACCCCCAAGATGGTGAATAGCCGAACGCGACGGAGGCTATTCAGTCCATCCAACAGCGCGACAACGTGTCAGCCAGGACATTATCCTTGCCTTTAATATGTCTGACCTCCACGTTGAACGCCTGTAGGAACAGTGACCAGCGCATAAGCCGTCGGTTCGAATTACGCATCTGATTAATGAAAACGAGAGGATTGTGGTCAGTATAAATCACAGTAGGCGCACCAGCCGAGCCGACGTACACTTCAAAGTGTGTCAGAGCTAACAAAAGAGCAAGAGCCTCTTTCTCTATTACAGCGTACGCCCGTTGATGCCGGTTAAATTTCTTGGAGTAGTACGAGACCGGGTGCTCCACGCCATCATCTCCATCTTGCAGGAGGACAGCACCGGCTCCTACATCACTTGCATCAACAGCAAGTTTAAACGGCCGCTCAAACACAGGCGCCGCAAGCACAGGTGCATTTATCAGCAAAGCCTTCACACTCGCAAATGAAGACTGACAAGATGGAGACCATCGGTAACGCACCTTTGGGCTTAACATATCAGTGAGCGGAGCCGCTACGCTCGAAAAGTTTTTACAAAAACCCCTGTAGTAGCCTGCCATGCCCAAAAAACGCATCAGACTGCGTCTAGAAACAGGAGCAGGGAACGACACAACAGCCTCAACCTTGGAGTACACCGGTTTAACTTGGCCTCGACCCACAATTTTGCCCAAGTACGTCACAGTAGCCTGACCAAACTCACACTTTGCAAGGTTAAGTGTGAGATTGGCGTCGCGCAGCCTCCCAAACACAGCATGAAGCTGCTGAATGTGGTCATCCCAAGATGTGGAAAAAACCACAATGTCGTCCAGACAAGCTTCACAGCCTGGCAACCCTGACAAGACTGTGTTGACCAAGCGTTGAAATGTAGCGGGGCATTACGCACGCCAAAAGGCATTACCGTATACTCAAGGAAAGCATCAGGAGTCACAAATGCACAAATCTCTTTTGCCCGGGGAGTGAGCGGCACCTGCCAATATCCTTTTAACATGTCCAGTTTTGTGACATAACTGGCACTGCCGACATGGTCTACACAATCCTCGACCCGGGGAAGTGGAAAACAATCAGGCTTTGTGACTCCATTTACTTTACGAAAATCGGTGCAAAATCGGTCTGAGCCATCAGCTTTGTCAGCTAAGAGGCACGGTGAACTCCAAGAACTCAAGCTCGGTACGGCTATGCCGTTCTCCAGCATATAATTCACCTGCCTCTGCAGACGGACACGTTTATCAGGATTCACCCTATACGCATGTTGTTTTATCGGCGGTGAATCCTCCACATCAATGTCATGTTGTAATACATGGGTTTGGCTCGGCACGTCTGAAAACAGAGACAAATGAGATTCAATTAGACTGACCACATCCTCGCGCTGACATGGAATCAAATGTGCAAAACAGTTATCAAGTTTAGTCAACCTTTCGGAATTTTTCAGTCGTCCATGAACAACAGCACTGGACAAACCAGCCACGTCATCGGTTTCGACATCAGGCAACAGTGAATCAGCCTGGGATTCAGGACGTTCCGCGCTGGACAGCGCCAGAACCACCCCGGTCTTTTGACTTTCAGCACTGGACAGCTCCTCAGCCCCGACAGGACATGACAGGTCAGCCTCCCTGTCCAGATAAGGTTTCAGCATGTTAATATGACATAGCCTATTTCGCCGCCTGCGCTCCGGAGTGGCAATAATGTAGTCTCGGTCATTAATCTTCTCTTTGACAAGATAAGGACCAGTGTAACGTGCCTGCAGTGCAGAACCAAGTATGGGCAACAACACCAAAACCTTATCTCCTGGAGCAAAACTCCTGGTTTTAGCGTTTTTGTCAAACCATCTCTTCATTCTGGACTGCGCGACAGCCATGTTCTGCCTTGCCAATTCGCAAGCACGATGAAGTTTGAAGCGAAAATTACAAACATAGTCAAGCAAGTTTTGCGGTTCACTGTCACCCAGCCACTTCTCTTGCAAGAGTTTAAGAGGCCCGCGCACCGTATGTGCAAACACGAGCTCCGCCGGACTGAAGCCCAAGGACTCCTGCACCACCTTACGAGACGCAAAAAGGAGTAGGTGAACCCCCTCGTCCCAGTCCTTTTCAAACTCCAGACAGTAAGCCCGAAGCATAGACTTTAAAGTCTGGTGAAAGCGTTCAATTGCCCCCTGACTTTCTGGGTGGTATGCGCTTGACCAACAGTGAGTGACATCAAGTTGCTTCATAACCTGCGCAAAAACTCGCGACATGAAATTTGAGCCTTGATCAGTTTGTATCACTTTGGGTAACCCAAACATTGAAAAGAATTTAACCAAAGCCTTCACGATCACAGGGGCAGTAATCTTACGCAAAGGAATGGCTTCAGGAAAACGAGTCGCAGAACACATAATTGTTAAAAGGAACTGGTTACCACTCTTTGTGCGGGGAAGTGGCCCAACACAGTCCAAAATTACGCGTTCAAACGGCTCACCAACAACTGGTATTGGATAGAGCGGGTACGGAGGGATGGCTTGATTTGGTTTACCAGCGACCTGGCAGATATGACATGTTTTACAATGTTGCCTCACGTCCCCTTTTAGCCCCGGCCAGAAAAAACATCGCAAGACACGATCAAAAGTTTTGTTTACCCCCAAATGGCCAGCAAGTGGATTATCATGAGCCAATTTCAGAATTTCACTTCTGTAGGTCTGTGGGACTACAATTTGGTTCACAATACCCCAGTCATCCTCTGTGGATATGCGCAACGGTGTCCATTTCCGCATGAGCACCTCTCCTTTCAAAAAATAACCAGTGGGCATCTTCTCTACATCATCCACTGGAACAACAGCCTCAAAAAGTGAGGTTAGAGACGGATCTCGTTTTTGCTCAACAACAAGCTGTTCCTGTGACATGTATATGTCCGAGCCTGGCTCACTCACAGGAGGAGGGAAAAACAACCGGAGGTGAATTAGAAGACACCGGAGAGGCACTCTGAACCGGAGGAGAAACAGGAGGTGAAGTGAGCTGATCAAAACTAGCCATGAAGCTATCAGTCAACTCCACTTCCTCCTCCATCCCAGATAAATCCTCTTTCTGCTTTTTTGCCATCGCACGGGTCACAGCACAGACAGGAAAGACTTTGGGAAATTTGAGTTCCAACTCATCTGGATGCTCAGACAGAGGCACAGCCGTAACCTCAGGATTAACAAGCACTTTACCCCCAGCCAAATCGTTGCACAAAATAAAAGACACGCCTTCTATTGGGAACTCAGAACGAACCCCCACCTTCACGCGCCCCTTAACTAGGTCTGAATCCAGGTAAATGAAATGCAGGGGAACCCCCACAAACTCCATCCCAAACCCCTGGACTAAAGCCTCAGACCTGACAGAGGATTTCTCTGAGAACGGCAATACATTCCCCAAAATGACTGACTGGGAAGCTGCAGTGTCTCTCAAGATGGTGACAGGCATTGTGGGCCCTCCATCCGTCAGAGAAACACACCCCTTCATGATGAGAGGAGCAAACACTTGATCAGGACTCACCGGAACAGGTAGACTGGGTGGGATTTCAACTTTCACTGCTGTCACTGCTCTGGGTGGGAATTCTGTTTTCATCAGAACAATTGCTTTTGAGGACTTATTTCTGTTCTTACTGTCGAGAGCAAAACAAGTACTCATGGTGTGACCCCGCTTCTTACAGTAAGCGCAAACAGGCCTGTCCTTAGCCCCCACCCCCTCTTTACCACTAGGCTTTCCTTCCCACTCTCCACTTTGCCTAGCTGGGAAAAAAGAAGATTTGGACATCTGGACATTACGCTCAGAGGAGGAATGACCCCTCTCAAACGTCTCCCTGTGAGTGAGTACTTATCTGCAAGGACAGCTGCCTCAGACAGTTTGGAAACTTTTTGCTCATTGATATAAGTAGCAATTTTATCTGGTAAACAGTTTCTAAACTCCTCCACCAGTAACAGATCACGGAGTTTGTCAAAATCAGTTACATTTTTAGAGTGGCACCAGCGATCAAACAGAGCTTCTTTCTCACGACCAAACTCAACATACGTTTGGTTTTCCATTTTCTTGAACCGGCGAAATTTCTGCCGATACGCCTCAGGAACCAACTCATACGCTCGAAGCACAGCGATCTTGACATGTTCATAGTCAAGACTTGATTCAGGAGACAAGGATGCATACGCCTCCTGCGCTTTACCGGTAAGCACGCACTGGAGAAGCAGAGGCCAGATGTGTTTGGGCCATTTTAATGTTACTGCAACACGCTCAAACAGGACGAAATACTTATCCACATCTTTCCCACTAAAAGGAGGAACCATGCGAATGCAGCGATTCACATCAAACTCATCAGATCGACGAGATTCTGACCGGTGTTCGGATGTAGTGGAGGAGGAAGCTCGCTGCAATTCAAGCTCCTGTACGTGTAACTGCTGTCTTTTAGTTTCCTCCTCCATCCTCCGAAGTTCCAAATTCATCTCCATCTCCTTCTCCTGCAATGCTAAACGGCGCATCTCAAGATCTAATTCCTTAATTCGGACCGCCTCCCCTGGACCATGCACCCCCGCCGGAGACTGCTTATCCTCTGGCGACGCACAAGGCAAAAGCTCCTTCTTAGTTAACATGGAAAACAGCTCTGTTTTGATCGTTTGCTTGTTTGATTGCTTTGAAACAGTGATGCCGAAATGTTCGGCAATAGCAATCAAATCATCTTTTTTGCACTTATGAAAAACCCCAAGTGTTGGTTGTCCCACAAACTCCTCTAAATCAAAGTCTCCCATGATCTGGACTAGACTTCAAAAATTGTGTCCCCGTCAGCTCCAAAAACCAGGTGTAAATAAGCCTGATACTCCACACAGCTCAAAAATAGCAGCACACAAAATAGAAAATCACTGCCCACACACAGCAGCAATATTAGCGGCGTCCGCCACGCGTGCGCGCAAAAGCTTGCCAAACAAGCAACAGGCACTAAAGCCGAGAAAAATAGCGCACCAATAGCCTACCAAATGTTCAAGCAACATTCCACACTGTTAACACACGTAACGCTCAATAAGTGGAGGAAAAATAATTGCTTTAACACAAATTGTGATCAAAAAGTAACTGCGTGCCTGTAAGGTACTTTAGCGAAAAAACAAAGTGCCCAGCAACACACACATGTCATACTAGACACATGGAAAAAACGTTACTGACACAGCTTGCAATCAGTACCCACCGCAAAATCAGCTACAGCACCGAGGCCCAAGGAATCAGAGCCACCAGCACAAAAACCGCACAACGCCAGCACGGAAAAACAGCGCTCCCTAAAAAGATGAAACAATGGGATTACGCATGGATCACAAAAAAGTTTGGACGAGCCCCCATAATATGTTACGGCCTTCAAGCATGTCAACAAATGGCTCAACAGAAGACCAAAACATATTAAGGACGCCAGACAAGGTTGCAAATTGGTAAAGAATATTTATTTAAATAAACCCAAAAATATTCAAAGTCACAAATAATACAAACCAAACAGACTGGAGATCCGGCCAAACTCATCAAAAAGGGCCTGGGCCAACCCCTTTGGGCCGTTGGAGCCAGTATAAACCTAAAAACAAGAAGAGTTAACCTATAACTAAACCGAAAACAGGACTACCGGGGACTCCAGCCTAAACCAAAATAACAAAGAAAGTAACAAAGAAAAGTCACCACTGGAGAGAAGAGATTCCTCTCCAGGAGCTGCTGTGAGCATGTGTGGGTCAGAGAGAGATCTGCCTGCTCTCTACTCCAGCCTCCATTTAACCCTGCAGGGCTGATCAACTCCAGGTGTTCCTGCTCAGGTGATTAGAGCAGAAACACCAGAGGGAGGGGGGAGAGAGAGAGAGAGTAGTTGAGATCAGAGAGAGAGAGAAGAAGAGGAGGAGGAGGAGAGCTGGTCACATAACAATGGCCAAAACAGCTGACACCATTGACCTAGGCAACACAACTTGAACCCTAGAGGCTGCATCAGAATTGGGGGGTGGGACACGAACCAACCGGCGATCCTGTATGTGAAGTTGGTCCCATACAGGGGCGTATTTCCTCAGACCTGGCTCGCCCTGCAGGTCTACCTGCCCCGCTCCAACACCCCCTTTAAGTTGAAGGATTTGCCTAATGTCTTCATCCTCCTGCTGAGCTTGAGCCAATTCATCCCCTAAATCTAACTCAGGGGACCCTCGCTCCCTCGCTCTGACTGCACGTACTGACGTGGTTGGCACCTGCTGTATGGGTGGAAACTCAGCAGCTACCGGCAGGGCACGAGCCCCCTCCAGGAAGGCTGGCAGCCGAGACAAAGCGTCTGCATTAATATGTTGTTTTCCAGGGCGATGGACAATTTTATAATTAAAATTAGCCAGCTGCTCCACCCACCGAGCTAGCTGCCCCTCTAAACCCTGGAAATTATGCAACCACCGTAAGGAGCCATGGTCGGTGCGCAAAACAAACTCCTTCCCCAGTAAGTAATGTTTAAAATACTTTGTAAACGCTACCATGGCTAAAAGCTCCTTCTTAGTGGTGGCATAGCGGCGCTCTTCCTTAGTTAATGCCCTGCTGGCATACGCCACCCTCCTCCTGTGACAGTACTGCCCCTATCCCAGCATCGCTAGCGTCTGTATCTAGGATAAAGCTCTTTTGGGGGTCGGGGTATGCCAGCACTGGGGCTGTAGTCAAGCTGGACTTTAACTGTATGAAGGCCTGCTGGCAGTCATCCCCCCACCTAAATCGCTTTCCCATTTCCGTCAGCCGGTGCAAGGGGCGGGCTATGTCTGCAAACCCCTTTACAAACCGCCGGTAATAAGACGCTAACCCCACAAAGCTTTTTACCTCCGTCTGAGTTCTTGGTACTGGCCACTCCCGCACACTCTCCACTTTAGCAGGGTCTGCCCTGATCCCCTGTGCAGAGATTATATGACCTAGATACTTTACTTGGGTGGAGAAAAGGTTGCATTTGGACGGCTTGACTTTTAAATTAGCGGCACACAGCTTTGACAGAACCTCATCCAAACGAGTGAGATGCTCTGTAAAAGTGCGGCCAAAAACAATAATGTCATCTAAATAGACTAAACATGTGGTCCATTGTAGATCTGCTAATACCAAGTCCATAAGCCTTTGAAACGTGCTAGGCGCGTTACACAAGCCAAAGCTCAGGACATTAAACTCAAACAGTCCCTGTCTAGTGGCAAAGGCTGTTTTGGGCCTGTCCTTAGGATCAACCTCGACCTGCCAGTAACCACTGGCAAGGTCGAGGGTGGAAAACAGGGTGGCATTGGCTAGGCTATCCAGAGCATCGTCAATTCTGGGGAGGGGGTAAGCATCTTTTGCAGTGACATCATTGAGTTTCCTATAATCCACACAGAATCTAAGGGCACCTCCCTTCTTTCGCACTGGCACAATTGGTGCGGCCCAGGGGCTACATGAGGGCCGTATGATCCCATTTCCCTGCATCTGTTTTATATGGTCTGAAACCTCCTGTTGGATATGCAGGGGAACTCTTCGGGGCCCCATCTTAATAGGTCTTGCATCGCCAGTGTCAATTTGGTGTGTTGTAAGATGAGTTCTCCCTAGGTCAGTGTCGCCAGTGCTGAAGACCGAAACATGCCTGTGCAGGAGGTCACGAGCAGACTGCACTTGGACAAGAGTGAGGCCCTTCTCGTCCAAACCAAA
The DNA here is from genome assembly GCF_964638095.1 of Poromitra crassiceps. NCBI lineage: Eukaryota > Metazoa > Chordata > Actinopteri > Beryciformes > Melamphaidae > Poromitra > Poromitra crassiceps. The sequence continues at coordinate 36,709,974 of NC_139624.1, forward strand.
CTCCCTGAGCAAGGAATCACCTGACCAAGGGCATGTGGTGGAAACCCCTTGCCCACTGTCGACTGCACCATCCATAATGGTTATATCAGAGAACAATTTGCCAATTTTCATGCCCTGTTTTAAGGTGAGGGGGTCGTCTGTGACATTAATTACTCTGACAGGCACTAAACCCTGCTTCACACTACAAATGACTCTGGCTACGAAGATATCACAGTGTTTAGATATAGAGGCCAAAGGCTCCATCATACCAGTAGTACATGCCCCGGGGAGCCCTTCAACAGCCCCTGAAATTATAAATTCACTAGGGGCGGGCACAATGGTGTCTGTGTGAACAGTCACCACCTGTGGTGTAACTACATCAGGGGCAGAGACTAGTGGAAACTTTTTCCCCAGCAGATGGCAGCATTGTTTACCCATATCAACAACAGCCCCAAATTTGGACAAAAAATCGAAACCCAGTAATATGTCTGGTGTTGGAACATCAGCCACCAAAAACTCTGTGACCAGGGCCAAGGACTCAAATTGGCAAATAGTCTGCCACCGCCCCACTACACACATGGGACCCCCATTAGCGGCAGATGCATCACCAGCATACTCCATTAACTCCCCCCCATTAGTCAGTTTCAACCATATTGATTTGGGGATAATGGAGGCGTTAGCCCCTGTGTCTACTAACACATAAGAATCTAACCCACCTATTTTAGCACGGAGATACATGGCAGACTCATTCTGGTTCGACAAGGCCATCTTGACAGCAGAAGGAAAGGGGGCGGGCATTTGGCCTGCTGTGCATGCCAGATAGGGACAGTCTCGCCGCAGATGTCTATTACAGCCGCACTCCCAACACACCTCCCCCCGATTGGGCCCCCAGCTGCTCTGTGTACGGGGAGCTGACGCGCCAGGACGTACAGAAGTAGTGACTGTGGCCTTATCAACAGGTGTTTTAATGGACTGCACAGTGCTCTGTAATGTTTTAACTTCTTGGCGCAGTCCCTCAACTACTCCCAAAAGCAGCTCCATCTGTTTGTCACTTGGGGATTTTTCTATAACCCCGCGTACTTTTGCATCAGGGTCAAGGCGGGTGTGTTCCAGGCTCCTAATAAGCTCAAGTTCTGATGCGAGATTAATTGCAGTCTCTAAAGTGAGGGGCTTGGCGCTACGAAGGTTCACACGCAACTCCCCACTGCCAACATGCCCAATGAAGTGGTCTCTAGCAAAAAGATCGCGAGTATCGGTGTCTGCATTGGGGTATGATTTAATTATCAATCTGCGTAATGCATTACCAAATTCTCGTGCGCTCTCATTGTGCAAGCGCCGCCGGGCGAGAAAACTCGCCCTGTTCCAATCAGCACTGTCACAGGGCTCTAAGCATCTCCCCAATGCGTCTTTCAGCTGTGCATAATCCGCGCGGGACTCTGGAGAGAGACCATTATAGATATCTTGAGCCCGGCCGGCCAATAACAGAGACATAAATTTGAGCCTCAAATCCTCATTCCAGTGATTCACCTCCGCAGCTATTTCAAATTGACCTACCCAATCCGACCACTCTCGCCCAATGCCAGTAAAAGTCTCGGGCATAAACACAAGGCGTGCGGTATTCATAGTGGAGGAAGGGTGCTGATTTAACGCAGGTGTGTGGTTCAGCTCAGCTGATGAGCTCGCTGGGATTTGTGCGTCGCCCTCCGTCATAGTGGGACTGGTTCAAATTAAATCCCACCGCTGCCACCAGTGTAATAAACCAGCCCGGAAAGGGCTCTGACGGAGGCAAGCAACACAAATCTCAGGAGTATATAAAAATAGATAGCTTTATTATTACAGGCTATTGGCAACAGAGTAAAACACAGAGGTGATCACAGGTGAGTATCAAATACGCTTCCCAACGGTCCCTTGGGGTCTATCATAAGGCAACACCACTACACACATGAAGATGAAATCACTGCAAACTGGGCCACAACAGGCCAATGATTATGCAGCAGGGGTTGTATCATTTTTTAGTGGTCTGTACAGACCATTGGTCAGTACCACTAGAGGGTGCTAAAGCGAATGGTCCGGACCAGTTGGTGTGGTCCGTCACTGTACCACGGACCACTAGTGTGGTCTGTCAGGTGGTCAGTGTGGTCTGTCACGTGGTCCGTCAGTGTTCCTTCTCATTTTAATGCATGGTCAGTCAGCACAGACGCTCTGACCATGGTCCGGACCACTTAGTGTGTGGTCGGTCAGGTGGTCAGTGTGGTCTGTCACGTGGTCCGTCAGTGTTCCTTCTCCTCTTAATGCATCGCAGTCAGCGTACAGACGCTCTGACCATGGTCCGGACCATCAGTGTGTGGTCAGTCAGCTGGTCAGTGTGGTCTGTCACGTGGTCCGATCAGCGTTCCTTCTCGTCACAATGCATCAGTCAGCGTACAGACGCTCTGACCATGGTCCGGACCACAAGTCGACGAATCACAGGGCGAAGTCAATCTTTCTAAAGCCAACCACATGCCGAGCCCAATCTTTCAAGAACCAACCACATGGCGAGCCTAATAATTCAGAAGCCTATCAAATGACCAAGTGAATCTTTCACAAAGCCATCCAATCAGAAGGCGAATCCAATCTTTCATTCAGCCAATCCCAGCGAATCCGACCGCCGAGAGGTCACCGCCCTCTTCTTCTTCACCACGGAAGTACCCCAGTGTGTGGTTTGTTTGGCTAACGGATAGCTAGCCATTAGCTCTTATTATTATCCCTACACAACGTTACAGGAAAGCAACTGCCGATCCTTTTCATGTTTTAATACAGATATTTCACGTCCACTTTGGCCATATCGTTGATATTTGCGCATATTTTTGATCGCGGTCTTTGACGTAAATATCACAGCATAACGTAACGAGAAGCTAACTAGCGTTAGCTGTGGCTGTGTTTTCGCTATCTGAACCCAAGTTCACGTTAACGTTAACAGCTAAATAAGAAATAGTAAACCTTGTTATCAGTCATCTGCATAATGAGAAACTCATACACAGATAAAAGTAACAGCAGGTACTGATATAAACAGTAAATGCCTGTCTATGCCTGTGTTTCTGTTTGTATGTTTTTAGTATCTAATGTATGTTTGTTTATTGCTGTAAGTATAATTTAGTCTACTGTTTCAGATGTCATTACGAAACAACAAGGCTATGGCAGGTGACACTGAGTGGCTCTCTACTGGGGCGTCTGGTATGGCCATCCAGTGAGGGAAACATACCTGCCTCCTTGCCCAAAAAAAGAGAGATGGCATGACCTTCATAAGGTAAGATTATATGGCTTATCCATGTTCAAGTTAACAACATGACCCTAACACAATACACTGTAACATCAGGTACAGTATGTGATGGTACATGTATGCAAGTCCAGTTAAGTTACCGTATGTGCATTGTGTGTTTCAGACTGCCACAGCCAGGTATCTGCACAGCTCAGGGATTACTGAAGTATCCCAGCAAGATGGAGCAAGGTGACCCTCTACTCCAAGCAGGGCTTCAGGTATGACCTCACCTTCACCCACTCATGCCTCCTTGGCCAACAAGGTGAAATAGTCATATTTAATTTCACTGGGACTTATTTTTCCCTCTGTGTATCTTTCTCAAGGTGAGCGCCTACACTCCAGACAGCGTGTCCCAGGCATTGGAGTATCTGAAGGAGCTCCTGCTCGTCATCCAGCAGCACACCACATCTTGTCTGCACAGGCACACATCCCACCTGCTACAGCGAGCGTGGACCAGCCTGCACGACTCCTGACAGTGAGTACCTGATTAGGGCTGCACGATATATCGTTTACACATCGACATTGCGATGTGCGCATGCGCGATAGTCACATCGCAGGACGTGCGATGTCAAAAGCAAATTAACTCGTCATGTTGCTTGATAAACTCTCACTTTAGGGGTAGCCTACTGAGTGAAATGCAGGCTCTCTCAAAGGAGAGAGACGCCCCGCTACTGTACTCACTCATTTAATGCTTAGCTTCAACACAACAAACATGCACAGAGAGCAAAATTGAATTGTTTTTGCTTATGTTGCGTTGCTGACAGTAGCCTGTCTGTAAACGATGTGATTGCGAGGCGGACTTGTCCACAGCTTGCAGCGCACTAGTACAGCAGGCTGGCTGCTGTAACTCAACATGTCCATGGAGTGGAGATATTTACTCTTGAAACACCAAAAAGCAAGACCGCAACTTATGACACGAAGGCTAAAGTGATTACTGAGAAGTTGTCCGTGTATCACCGCAGCTCTCTCTCCCCCTCAGTCTGATGATGCATCAGATGATAGCAGTAACGTTACGGTAGAGGTAATCATACATAGCGACTCATTTACACAAAACATGTCGGTGAAAATAAAAAGACAATAGACATAGCTGGGCAATTAAATATATATTTATTACTTTTCACGAATGAATTGTTTGTCACCGGTCGGCTGCATGTGAATCCTCGTCTCTGTACTGCCCTGCGTGCGCTCAAAAACCGGAACTCCCCAAATGCGGAGCGTACCACTTGGTAGTTTCTGGAGGGGGGTCAGACCAAGTGTGTGAAGTAACCATGTGTGAAGTGGCAGCGGTGTTTCATTGTTGATTTATTGAAACGTTAGAAGAACGAAAGAAGTTGAAAGCAGTGATTATAATCAATTAAATCTAATGTTTTTCTGCAAATAGCATCATTGGGAGGTAGATTCTGGCACTCAATATTAGGGGTGGGCAATATATCAAATTTATATCCATATTGTATTGTGATTTGAGACTATATGGTCTTAGATGTTGGATGGTAATATGGTGATACAGCATACATGTTGTCTTTCCCTGGTTTTAAAGGCTGCATTACACTAAGTGAAGTATAGGCTAGTGACATTTTAAAGTAGAATGTCATAACTCACTTTTTCATGTATGTAAGTCATGGAAATCCATTGGTCAAAATGTGTATGCACCCTGATAGATGACGCTCTGAGGCCTACCAGTAGGTCACAGCCCAGTGGTTGAGAAACATTAAAATACCTAATTTCCCCTCCAAAATCAGATGGACTCCTCTACAAAATCATCCCAATCATTCTAGAAATATTATTTTCTTTCAAATAGAGCTAATCTGGTGAAAATCTGTATTTTTTCATATCGCAATATATATCGCATGGGCGGGGAATATCGCAATGTCAGTTTTTTCCAATATCGTGCAGCCCTATACCTGATTGTGTCTCCTGTCCAGATTGTGTTAAAAACGTTTTAACAACCTCACACAGACAAGACTCAAGTCATTACTATTGCTTCAGACAAAATCATTTCCAAGGTTGTTCAGTGTTTAACTGTATGGTCTAATCTTAGAAATATTGGTGTTATTTTGATCAGGCTATGTCCTTTGATCAAGTTAAGTCATTGTCCTGTACATGCCACCCCCCCCCCACACCCATTTTAGAAACAAACACTCAGGTCTGTTGTGTCACACAGATTATTATTGATGCCTTTTGTATCATCCCACCTGGAGTACTGTAATTCCCTTTTGACATGCCTCACCACACAGGTGACACTGAGTGGCTCTCTACTGGGGTGTCTGGTATGGCCATCCACAGTGAGGGAAACATACCTGCTCCTTGCCCAAAAAAAGAGAGATGGCATGACCTTTATAAGGTAAGATTATATGGCTTATCCATGTTCAAGTTAACAACATGACCCTAACACAATACACTGTAACATCAGGTACAGTATGTGATGGTACATGTATGCAAGTCCAGTTAAGTTACCGTATGTGCATTGTGTGTTTCAGACTGCCACAGCCAGGTATCTGCACAGCTCAGGGATTACTGAAGTATCCCAGCAAGATGGAGCAAGGTGACCCTCTACTCCAAGCAGGGCTTCAGGTATGACCTCACCTTCACCCACTCATGCCTCCTTGGCCAACAAGGTGAAATAGTCATATTTAATTTCACTGGGACTTATTTTTCCCTCTGTGTATCTTTCTCAAGGTGAGCGCCTACACTCCAGACAGCGTGTCCCAGGCATTGGAGTATCTGAAGGAGCTCCTGCTCGTCATCCAGCAGCACACCACATCTTGTCTGCACAGGCACACATCCCACCTGCTACAGCGAGCGTGGACCAGCCTGCACGACTCCTGACAGTGAGTACCTGATTGTGTCTCCTGTCCAGATTGTGTTAAAAACGTTTTAACAACCTCACACAGACAAGACTCAAGTCATTACTATTGCTTCAGACAAAATCATTTCCAAGGTTGTTCAGTGTTTAACTGTATGGTCTAATCTTAGAAATATTGGTGTTATTTTGATCAGGCTATGTCCTTTGATCAAGTTAAGTCATTGTCCTGTACATGCCACCCCCCCCCCCACACCCATTTTAGAAACAAACACTCAGGTCTGTTGTGTCACACAGATTATTATTGATGCCTTTTGTATCATCCCACCTGGAGTACTGTAATTCCCTTTTGACATGCCTCACCACACAGGTGACACTGAGTGGCTCTCTACTGGGGTGTCTGGTATGGCCATCCACAGTGAGGGAAACATACCTGCTCCTTGCCCAAAAAAAGAGAGATGGCATGACCTTTATAAGGTAAGATTATATGGCTTATCCATGTTCAAGTTAACAACATGACCCTAACACAATACACTGTAACATCAGGTACAGTATGTGATGGTACATGTATGCAAGTCCAGTTAAGTTACCGTATGTGCATTGTGTGTTTCAGACTGCCACAGCCAGGTATCTGCACAGCTCAGGGATTACTGAAGTATCCCAGCAAGATGGAGCAAGGTGACCCTCTACTCCAAGCAGGGCTTCAGGTATGACCTCACCTTCACCCACTCATGCCTCCTTGGCCAACAAGGTGAAATAGTCATATTTAATTTCACTGGGACTTATTTTTCCCTCTGTGTATCTTTCTCAAGGTGAGCGCCTACACTCCAGACAGCGTGTCCCAGGCATTGGAGTATCTGAAGGAGCTCCTGCTCGTCATCCAGCAGCACACCACATGTGCTCGCCTCCAACACAACCCACCATCATCAAGACCTGGACCCAGGAGCTGCTGACGCCAGCATGATGGCAGCATACAGATGCCAGCTTTTTGCACACCACACACACTCGACACTGATCTACACAAAGTTACACTCACCACACACACTCGACACTGATCTACACAAAGTTACACTCACACTGACCCTTTCTGATGCTGCCATTTGGTTGTGTCAGCTCCTGCTCTCTAGCTGTGATTGGACACTCTGGGGTCAGACAAGTGAACTCTCATTCAAAGGACCCTCTCTGTCTCTTTTCTTCTTTTTCTTCTTTTCATTGCTGTTTATTATTATTCATTGTCCACTGTGTTCTTTATTTGATTTAGATTGCACATTGTCTAATAGTTTTGTTTTTGTAAATGATGAATTTATTTGAAATGTATTCTCTCTTCGTGTCTTTGATAATACCATGATATTTAAATCTACTACATAATACATTATAGCCAATACGTTTTATACTTGACTGAATGACCAATAAAGTGCTCAAATCAGTTATCACTCATTCAATCATTACTTTCAACTTTTCTTTAGGGCATTACCCACTTTTGAGATAGCCTAAAAAAACTAAATATTTAAAGTGCATACGGTACTTTCTTTCCCTATTACAATAATAAAGACCCAGTTTTAAAACCATGCATTGCATATTTACCAACATGCTTGAGGTGGGATTGTAAACCTGTCTCTTCCATTTTACACAAGTAGCCTAATGTGATGGTGCATTAAAAGTTGATCAAAATCACATTATAGTTTAATTAGATTTGAGTTGCAGCACATTGACATCGTTTCAGAGCACCAAGGCAATAACTGAATGACATTGGACAAAATTCAAGTAAGTCCACAGCTGGATTCGAACCTGCGTCCTCCCAATTTTTCTTCCTTTTCCTCCTCCTTTTCCCCCCCTTCTTCCCCCTTCCTCCCCTTTCCTCCCCTTCCCCCCCCCCTTCTTTACGGACTAGTCGACGAATCACAGGGCGAAGTCAATCTTTCTAAAGCCAACCACATGCCGAGCCTAATCTTTCAAGAACCAACCACATGGCGAGCCTAATAATTCAGGAGCCTATCAAATGACCAAGTGAATCTTTCACAAAGCCATCCAATCAGAAGGCGAATCCAATCTTTCATTCAGCCAATCCCAGCGAATCCGACGGCCGAGAGGTCACCGCCCTCTTCTTCTTCACCGGAAGTACCCCAGTGTGTGGTTTGTTTGGCTAACGGATAGCTAGCCATTAGCTCTTATTATTATCCCTACACAACGTTACAGGTAAGCAACTGCCGATCCTTTTCATGTTTTAATTAAATACACATATTTCACGTCCACTTTGGCCATATCGTTGATATTTGCGCATATTTTTGATCGCGGTCTTTGACGTAAATATCACAGCATAACGTAACGAGAAGCTAACTAGCGTTAGCTGTGGCTGTGTTTTCGCTATCTGAACCCAAGTTCACGTTAACGTTAACAGCTAAGAAATAGTAAACCTTGTTATCAGTAATCTGCATAATGAGAAACTCATACACAGATAAAAGTAACAGCAGGTAGGCCTACTGATATAAACATTAAATGCCTGTCTATGCCTGTGTTTCTGTTTGTATGTTTTTAGTATCTAATGTATGTTTGTTTATTGCTGTAAGTATAATTTAGTCTACTGTACATAATTTCAGATGTCATTACGAAACAACAAGGCTATGGCAGGTGACACTGAGTGGCTCTCTACTGGGGTGTCTGGTATGGCCATCCACAGTGAGGGAAACATACCTGCTCCTTGCCCAAAAAAAGAGAGATGGCATGACCTTTATAAGGTAAGATTATATGGCTTATCCATGTTCAAGTTAACAACATGACCCTAACACAATACACTGTAACATCAGGTACAGTATGTGATGGTACATGTATGCAAGTCCAGTTAAGTTACCGTATGTGCATTGTGTGTTTCAGACTGCCACAGCCAGGTATCTGCACAGCTCAGGGATTACTGAAGTATCCCAGCAAGATGGAGCAAGGTGACCCTCTACTCCAAGCAGGGCTTCAGGTATGACCTCACCTTCACCCACTCATGCCTCCTTGGCCAACAAGGTGAAATAGTCATATTTAATTTCACTGGGACTTATTTTTCCCTCTGTGTATCTTTCTCAAGGTGAGCGCCTACACTCCAGACAGCGTGTCCCAGGCATTGGAGTATCTGAAGGAGCTCCTGCTCGTCATCCAGCAGCACACCACATCTTGTCTGCACAGGCACACATCCCACCTGCTACAGCGAGCGTGGACCAGCCTGCACGACTCCTGACAGTGAGTACCTGATTGTGTCTCCTGTCCAGATTGTGTTAAAAACGTTTTAACAACCTCACACAGACAAGACTCAAGTCATTACTATTGCTTCAGACAAAATCATTTCCAAGGTTGTTCAGTGTTTAACTGTATGGTCTAATCTTAGAAATATTGGTGTTATTTTGATCAGGCTATGTCCTTTGATCAAGTTAAGTCATTGTCCTGTACATGCCACCCCCCCCCCCACACCCATTTTAGAAACAAACACTCAGGTCTGTTGTGTCACACAGATTATTATTGATGCCTTTTGTATCATCCCACCTGGAGTACTGTAATTCCCTTTTGACATGCCTCACCACACAGGTGACACTGAGTGGCTCTCTACTGGGGTGTCTGGTATGGCCATCCACAGTGAGGGAAACATACCTGCTCCTTGCCCAAAAAAAGAGAGATGGCATGACCTTTATAAGGTAAGATTATATGGCTTATCCATGTTCAAGTTAACAACATGACCCTAACACAATACACTGTAACATCAGGTACAGTATGTGATGGTACATGTATGCAAGTCCAGTTAAGTTACCGTATGTGCATTGTGTGTTTCAGACTGCCACAGCCAGGTATCTGCACAGCTCAGGGATTACTGAAGTATCCCAGCAAGATGGAGCAAGGTGACCCTCTACTCCAAGCAGGGCTTCAGGTATGACCTCACCTTCACCCACTCATGCCTCCTTGGCCAACAAGGTGAAATAGTCATATTTAATTTCACTGGGACTTATTTTTCCCTCTGTGTATCTTTCTCAAGGTGAGCGCCTACACTCCAGACAGCGTGTCCCAGGCATTGGAGTATCTGAAGGAGCTCCTGCTCGTCATCCAGCAGCACACCACATCTTGTCTGCACAGGCACACATCCCACCTGCTACAGCGAGCGTGGACCAGCCTGCACGACTCCTGACAGTGAGTACCTGATTGTGTCTCCTGTCCAGATTGTGTTAAAAACGTTTTAACAACCTCACACAGACAAGACTCAAGTCATTACTATTGCTTCAGACAAAATCATTTCCAAGGTTGTTCAGTGTTTAACTGTATGGTCTAATCTTAGAAATATTGGTGTTATTTTGATCAGGCTATGTCCTTTGATCAAGTTAAGTCATTGTCCTGTACATGCCACCCCCCCCCCACACCCATTTTAGAAACAAACACTCAGGTCTGTTGTGTCACACAGATTATTATTGATGCCTTTTGTATCATCCCACCTGGAGTACTGTAATTCCCTTTTGACATGCCTCACCACACAGGTGACACTGAGTGGCTCTCTACTGGGGTGTCTGGTATGGCCATCCACAGTGAGGGAAACATACCTGCTCCTTGCCCAAAAAAAGAGAGATGGCATGACCTTTATAAGGTAAGATTATATGGCTTATCCATGTTCAAGTTAACAACATGACCCTAACACAATACACTGTAACATCAGGTACAGTATGTGATGGTACATGTATGCAAGTCCAGTTAAGTTACCGTATGTGCATTGTGTGTTTCAGACTGCCACAGCCAGGTATCTGCACAGCTCAGGGATTACTGAAGTATCCCAGCAAGATGGAGCAAGGTGACCCTCTACTCCAAGCAGGGCTTCAGGTATGACCTCACCTTCACCCACTCATGCCTCCTTGGCCAACAAGGTGAAATAGTCATATTTAATTTCACTGGGACTTATTTTTCCCTCTGTGTATCTTTCTCAAGGTGAGCGCCTACACTCCAGACAGCGTGTCCCAGGCATTGGAGTATCTGAAGGAGCTCCTGCTCGTCATCCAGCAGCACACCACATCTTGTCTGCACAGGCACACATCCCACCTGCTACAGCGAGCGTGGACCAGCCTGCACGACTCCTGACAGTGAGTACCTGATTGTGTCTCCTGTCCAGATTGTGTTAAAAACGTTTTAACAACCTCACACAGACAAGACTCAAGTCATTACTATTGCTTCAGACAAAATCATTTCCAAGGTTGTTCAGTGTTTAACTGTATGGTCTAATCTTAGAAATATTGGTGTTATTTTGATCAGGCTATGTCCTTTGATCAAGTTAAGTCATTGTCCTGTACATGCCACCCCCCCCCCCCACACCCATTTTAGAAACAAACACTCAGGTCTGTTGTGTCACACAGATTATTATTGATGCCTTTTGTATCATCCCACCTGGAGTACTGTAATTCCCTTTTGACATGCCTCACCACACAGGTGACACTGAGTGGCTCTCTACTGGGGTGTCTGGTATGGCCATCCACAGTGAGGGAAACATACCTGCTCCTTGCCCAAAAAAAGAGAGATGGCATGACCTTTATAAGGTAAGATTATATGGCTTATCCATGTTCAAGTTAACAACATGACCCTAACACAATACACTGTAACATCAGGTACAGTATGTGATGGTACATGTATGCAAGTCCAGTTAAGTTACCGTATGTGCATTGTGTGTTTCAGACTGCCACAGCCAGGTATCTGCACAGCTCAGGGATTACTGAAGTATCCCAGCAAGATGGAGCAAGGTGACCCTCTACTCCAAGCAGGGCTTCAGGTATGACCTCACCTTCACCCACTCATGCCTCCTTGGCCAACAAGGTGAAATAGTCATATTTAATTTCACTGGGACTTATTTTTCCCTCTGTGTATCTTTCTCAAGGTGAGCGCCTACACTCCAGACAGCGTGTCCCAGGCATTGGAGTATCTGAAGGAGCTCCTGCTCGTCATCCAGCAGCACACCACATCTTGTCTGCACAGGCACACATCCCACCTGCTACAGCGAGCGTGGACCAGCCTGCACGACTCCTGACAGTGAGTACCTGATTGTGTCTCCTGTCCAGATTGTGTTAAAAACGTTTTAACAACCTCACACAGACAAGACTCAAGTCATTACTATTGCTTCAGACAAAATCATTTCCAAGGTTGTTCAGTGTTTAACTGTATGGTCTAATCTTAGAAATATTGGTGTTATTTTGATCAGGCTATGTCCTTTGATCAAGTTAAGTCATTGTCCTGTACATGCCACCCCCCCACCCCCCCCCCACACCCATTTTAGAAACAAACACTCAGGTCTGTTGTGTCACACAGATTATTATTGATGCCTTTTGTATCATCCCACCTGGAGTACTGTAATTCCCTTTTGACATGCCTCACCACACAGGTGACACTGAGTGGCTCTCTACTGGGGTGTCTGGTATGGCCATCCACAGTGAGGGAAACATACCTGCTCCTTGCCCAAAAAAAGAGAGATGGCATGACCTTTATAAGGTAAGATTATATGGCTTATCCATGTTCAAGTTAACAACATGACCCTAACACAATACACTGTAACATCAGGTACAGTATGTGATGGTACATGTATGCAAGTCCAGTTAAGTTACCGTATGTGCATTGTGTGTTTCAGACTGCCACAGCCAGGTATCTGCACAGCTCAGGGATTACTGAAGTATCCCAGCAAGATGGAGCAAGGTGACCCTCTACTCCAAGCAGGGCTTCAGGTATGACCTCACCTTCACCCACTCATGCCTCCTTGGCCAACAAGGTGAAATAGTCATATTTAATTTCACTGGGACTTATTTTTCCCTCTGTGTATCTTTCTCAAGGTGAGCGCCTACACTCCAGACAGCGTGTCCCAGGCATTGGAGTATCTGAAGGAGCTCCTGCTCGTCATCCAGCAGCACACCACATGTGCTCGCCTCCAACACAACCCACCATCATCAAGACCTGGACCCAGGAGCTGCTGACGCCAGCATGATGGCAGCATACAGATGCCAGCTTTTTGCACACCACACACACTCGACACTGATCTACACAAAGTTACACTCACCACACACACTCGACACTGATCTACACAAAGTTACACTCACACTGACCCTTTCTGATGCTGCCATTTGGTTGTGTCAGCTCCTGCTCTCTAGCTGTGATTGGACACTCTGGGGTCAGACAAGTGAACTCTCATTCAAAGGACCCTCTCTGTCTCTTTTCTTCTTTTTCTTCTTTTCATTGCTGTTTATTATTATTCATTGTCCACTGTGTTCTTTATTTGATTTAGATTGCACATTGTCTAATCGTTTTGTTTTTGTAAATGATGAATTTATTTGAAATGTATTCTCTCTTCGTGTCTTTGATAATACCATGATATTTAAATCTACTACATAATACATTATAGCCAATACGTTTTATACTTGACTGAATGACCAATAAAGTGCTCAAATCAGTTATCACTCATTCAATCATTACTTTCAACTTTTCTTTAGGGCATTACCCACTTTTGAGATAGCCTAAAAAAACTAAATATTTAAAGTGCATACGGTACTTTCTTTCCCTATTACAATAATAAAGACCCAGTTTTAAAACCATGCATTGCATATTTACCAACATGCTTGAGGTGGGATTGTAAACCTGTCTCTTCCATTTTACACAAGTAGCCTAATGTGATGGTGCATTAAAAGTTGATCAAAATCACATTATAGTTTAATTAGATTTGAGTTGCAGCACATTGACATCGTTTCAGAGCACCAAGGCAATAACTGAATGACATTGGACAAAATTCAAGTAAGTCCACAGCTGGATTCGAACCTGCGTCCTCCCAATTTTTCTTCCTTTTCCTCCTCCTTTTCCCCCCCTTCTTCCCCCTTCCTCCCCTTTCCTCCCCTTCCCCCCCCCCTTCTTTACGGACTAGTCGACGAATCACAGGGCGAAGTCAATCTTTCTAAAGCCAACCACATGCCGAGCCTAATCTTTCAAGAACCAACCACATGGCGAGCCTAATAATTCAGGAGCCTATCAAATGACCAAGTGAATCTTTCACAAAGCCATCCAATCAGAAGGCGAATCCAATCTTTCATTCAGCCAATCCCAGCGAATCCGACGGCCGAGAGGTCACCGCCCTCTTCTTCTTCACCGGAAGTACCCCAGTGTGTGGTTTGTTTGGCTAACGGATAGCTAGCCATTAGCTCTTATTATTATCCCTACACAACGTTACAGGTAAGCAACTGCCGATCCTTTTCATGTTTTAATTAAATACACATATTTCACGTCCACTTTGGCCATATCGTTGATATTTGCGCATATTTTTGATCGCGGTCTTTGACGTAAATATCACAGCATAACGTAACGAGAAGCTAACTAGCGTTAGCTGTGGCTGTGTTTTCGCTATCTGAACCCAAGTTCACGTTAACGTTAACAGCTAAGAAATAGTAAACCTTGTTATCAGTAATCTGCATAATGAGAAACTCATACACAGATAAAAGTAACAGCAGGTAGGCCTACTGATATAAACATTAAATGCCTGTCTATGCCTGTGTTTCTGTTTGTATGTTTTTAGTATCTAATGTATGTTTGTTTATTGCTGTAAGTATAATTTAGTCTACTGTACATAATTTCAGATGTCATTACGAAACAACAAGGCTATGGCAGGTGACACTGAGTGGCTCTCTACTGGGGTGTCTGGTATGGCCATCCACAGTGAGGGAAACATACCTGCTCCTTGCCCAAAAAAAGAGAGATGGCATGACCTTTATAAGGTAAGATTATATGGCTTATCCATGTTCAAGTTAACAACATGACCCTAACACAATACACTGTAACATCAGGTACAGTATGTGATGGTACATGTATGCAAGTCCAGTTAAGTTACCGTATGTGCATTGTGTGTTTCAGACTGCCACAGCCAGGTATCTGCACAGCTCAGGGATTACTGAAGTATCCCAGCAAGATGGAGCAAGGTGACCCTCTACTCCAAGCAGGGCTTCAGGTATGACCTCACCTTCACCCACTCATGCCTCCTTGGCCAACAAGGTGAAATAGTCATATTTAATTTCACTGGGACTTATTTTTCCCTCTGTGTATCTTTCTCAAGGTGAGCGCCTACACTCCAGACAGCGTGTCCCAGGCATTGGAGTATCTGAAGGAGCTCCTGCTCGTCATCCAGCAGCACACCACATCTTGTCTGCACAGGCACACATCCCACCTGCTACAGCGAGCGTGGACCAGCCTGCACGACTCCTGACAGTGAGTACCTGATTGTGTCTCCTGTCCAGATTGTGTTAAAAACGTTTTAACAACCTCACACAGACAAGACTCAAGTCATTACTATTGCTTCAGACAAAATCATTTCCAAGGTTGTTCAGTGTTTAACTGTATGGTCTAATCTTAGAAATATTGGTGTTATTTTGATCAGGCTATGTCCTTTGATCAAGTTAAGTCATTGTCCTGTACATGCCACCCCCCCCCCCACACCCATTTTAGAAACAAACACTCAGGTCTGTTGTGTCACACAGATTATTATTGATGCCTTTTGTATCATCCCACCTGGAGTACTGTAATTCCCTTTTGACATGCCTCACCACACAGGTGACACTGAGTGGCTCTCTACTGGGGTGTCTGGTATGGCCATCCACAGTGAGGGAAACATACCTGCTCCTTGCCCAAAAAAAGAGAGATGGCATGACCTTTATAAGGTAAGATTATATGGCTTATCCATGTTCAAGTTAACAACATGACCCTAACACAATACACTGTAACATCAGGTACAGTATGTGATGGTACATGTATGCAAGTCCAGTTAAGTTACCGTATGTGCATTGTGTGTTTCAGACTGCCACAGCCAGGTATCTGCACAGCTCAGGGATTACTGAAGTATCCCAGCAAGATGGAGCAAGGTGACCCTCTACTCCAAGCAGGGCTTCAGGTATGACCTCACCTTCACCCACTCATGCCTCCTTGGCCAACAAGGTGAAATAGTCATATTTAATTTCACTGGGACTTATTTTTCCCTCTGTGTATCTTTCTCAAGGTGAGCGCCTACACTCCAGACAGCGTGTCCCAGGCATTGGAGTATCTGAAGGAGCTCCTGCTCGTCATCCAGCAGCACACCACATCTTGTCTGCACAGGCACACATCCCACCTGCTACAGCGAGCGTGGACCAGCCTGCACGACTCCTGACAGTGAGTACCTGATTGTGTCTCCTGTCCAGATTGTGTTAAAAACGTTTTAACAACCTCACACAGACAAGACTCAAGTCATTACTATTGCTTCAGACAAAATCATTTCCAAGGTTGTTCAGTGTTTAACTGTATGGTCTAATCTTAGAAATATTGGTGTTATTTTGATCAGGCTATGTCCTTTGATCAAGTTAAGTCATTGTCCTGTACATGCCACCCCCCCACCCCCCCCCCACACCCATTTTAGAAACAAACACTCAGGTCTGTTGTGTCACACAGATTATTATTGATGCCTTTTGTATCATCCCACCTGGAGTACTGTAATTCCCTTTTGACATGCCTCACCACACAGGTGACACTGAGTGGCTCTCTACTGGGGTGTCTGGTATGGCCATCCACAGTGAGGGAAACATACCTGCTCCTTGCCCAAAAAAAGAGAGATGGCATGACCTTTATAAGGTAAGATTATATGGCTTATCCATGTTCAAGTTAACAACATGACCCTAACACAATACACTGTAACATCAGGTACAGTATGTGATGGTACATGTATGCAAGTCCAGTTAAGTTACCGTATGTGCATTGTGTGTTTCAGACTGCCACAGCCAGGTATCTGCACAGCTCAGGGATTACTGAAGTATCCCAGCAAGATGGAGCAAGGTGACCCTCTACTCCAAGCAGGGCTTCAGGTATGACCTCACCTTCACCCACTCATGCCTCCTTGGCCAACAAGGTGAAATAGTCATATTTAATTTCACTGGGACTTATTTTTCCCTCTGTGTATCTTTCTCAAGGTGAGCGCCTACACTCCAGACAGCGTGTCCCAGGCATTGGAGTATCTGAAGGAGCTCCTGCTCGTCATCCAGCAGCACACCACATGTGCTCGCCTCCAACACAACCCACCATCATCAAGACCTGGACCCAGGAGCTGCTGACGCCAGCATGATGGCAGCATACAGATGCCAGCTTTTTGCACACCACACACACTCGACACTGATCTACACAAAGTTACACTCACCACACACACTCGACACTGATCTACACAAAGTTACACTCACACTGACCCTTTCTGATGCTGCCATTTGGTTGTGTCAGCTCCTGCTCTCTAGCTGTGATTGGACACTCTGGGGTCAGACAAGTGAACTCTCATTCAAAGGACCCTCTCTGTCTCTTTTCTTCTTTTTCTTCTTTTCATTGCTGTTTATTATTATTCATTGTCCACTGTGTTCTTTATTTGATTTAGATTGCACATTGTCTAATCGTTTTGTTTTTGTAAATGATGAATTTATTTGAAATGTATTCTCTCTTCGTGTCTTTGATAATACCATGATATTTAAATCTACTACATAATACATTATAGCCAATACGTTTTATACTTGACTGAATGACCAATAAAGTGCTCAAATCAGTTATCACTCATTCAATCATTACTTTCAACTTTTCTTTAGGGCATTACCCACTTTTGAGATAGCCTAAAAAAACTAAATATTTAAAGTGCATACGGTACTTTCTTTCCCTATTACAATAATAAAGACCCAGTTTTAAAACCATGCATTGCATATTTACCAACATGCTTGAGGTGGGATTGTAAACCTGTCTCTTCCATTTTACACAAGTAGCCTAATGTGATGGTGCATTAAAAGTTGATCAAAATCACATTATAGTTTAATTAGATTTGAGTTGCAGCACATTGACATCGTTTCAGAGCACCAAGGCAATAACTGAATGACATTGGACAAAATTCAAGTAAGTCCACAGCTGGATTCGAACCTGCGTCCTCCCAATTTTTCTTCCTTTTCCTCCTCCTTTTCCCCCCCTTCTTCCCCCTTCCTCCCCTTTCCTCCCCTTCCCCCCCCCCTTCTTTACGGACTAGTCGACGAATCACAGGGCGAAGTCAATCTTTCTAAAGCCAACCACATGCCGAGCCTAATCTTTCAAGAACCAACCACATGGCGAGCCTAATAATTCAGGAGCCTATCAAATGACCAAGTGAATCTTTCACAAAGCCATCCAATCAGAAGGCGAATCCAATCTTTCATTCAGCCAATCCCAGCGAATCCGACGGCCGAGAGGTCACCGCCCTCTTCTTCTTCACCGGAAGTACCCCAGTGTGTGGTTTGTTTGGCTAACGGATAGCTAGCCATTAGCTCTTATTATTATCCCTACACAACGTTACAGGTAAGCAACTGCCGATCCTTTTCATGTTTTAATTAAATACACATATTTCACGTCCACTTTGGCCATATCGTTGATATTTGCGCATATTTTTGATCGCGGTCTTTGACGTAAATATCACAGCATAACGTAACGAGAAGCTAACTAGCGTTAGCTGTGGCTGTGTTTTCGCTATCTGAACCCAAGTTCACGTTAACGTTAACAGCTAAGAAATAGTAAACCTTGTTATCAGTAATCTGCATAATGAGAAACTCATACACAGATAAAAGTAACAGCAGGTAGGCCTACTGATATAAACATTAAATGCCTGTCTATGCCTGTGTTTCTGTTTGTATGTTTTTAGTATCTAATGTATGTTTGTTTATTGCTGTAAGTATAATTTAGTCTACTGTACATAATTTCAGATGTCATTACGAAACAACAAGGCTATGGCAGGTGACACTGAGTGGCTCTCTACTGGGGTGTCTGGTATGGCCATCCACAGTGAGGGAAACATACCTGCTCCTTGCCCAAAAAAAGAGAGATGGCATGACCTTTATAAGGTAAGATTATATGGCTTATCCATGTTCAAGTTAACAACATGACCCTAACACAATACACTGTAACATCAGGTACAGTATGTGATGGTACATGTATGCAAGTCCAGTTAAGTTACCGTATGTGCATTGTGTGTTTCAGACTGCCACAGCCAGGTATCTGCACAGCTCAGGGATTACTGAAGTATCCCAGCAAGATGGAGCAAGGTGACCCTCTACTCCAAGCAGGGCTTCAGGTATGACCTCACCTTCACCCACTCATGCCTCCTTGGCCAACAAGGTGAAATAGTCATATTTAATTTCACTGGGACTTATTTTTCCCTCTGTGTATCTTTCTCAAGGTGAGCGCCTACACTCCAGACAGCGTGTCCCAGGCATTGGAGTATCTGAAGGAGCTCCTGCTCGTCATCCAGCAGCACACCACATCTTGTCTGCACAGGCACACATCCCACCTGCTACAGCGAGCGTGGACCAGCCTGCACGACTCCTGACAGTGAGTACCTGATTGTGTCTCCTGTCCAGATTGTGTTAAAAACGTTTTAACAACCTCACACAGACAAGACTCAAGTCATTACTATTGCTTCAGACAAAATCATTTCCAAGGTTGTTCAGTGTTTAACTGTATGGTCTAATCTTAGAAATATTGGTGTTATTTTGATCAGGCTATGTCCTTTGATCAAGTTAAGTCATTGTCCTGTACATGCCACCCCCCCCCCCCCCCACACCCATTTTAGAAACAAACACTCAGGTCTGTTGTGTCACACAGATTATTATTGATGCCTTTTGTATCATCCCACCTGGAGTACTGTAATTCCCTTTTGACATGCCTCACCACACAGGTGACACTGAGTGGCTCTCTACTGGGGTGTCTGGTATGGCCATCCACAGTGAGGGAAACATACCTGCTCCTTGCCCAAAAAAAGAGAGATGGCATGACCTTTATAAGGTAAGATTATATGGCTTATCCATGTTCAAGTTAACAACATGACCCTAACACAATACACTGTAACATCAGGTACAGTATGTGATGGTACATGTATGCAAGTCCAGTTAAGTTACCGTATGTGCATTGTGTGTTTCAGACTGCCACAGCCAGGTATCTGCACAGCTCAGGGATTACTGAAGTATCCCAGCAAGATGGAGCAAGGTGACCCTCTACTCCAAGCAGGGCTTCAGGTATGACCTCACCTTCACCCACTCATGCCTCCTTGGCCAACAAGGTGAAATAGTCATATTTAATTTCACT
This sequence comes from Poromitra crassiceps, assembly GCF_964638095.1. Lineage (NCBI taxonomy): Eukaryota > Metazoa > Chordata > Actinopteri > Beryciformes > Melamphaidae > Poromitra > Poromitra crassiceps. The sequence goes on from NC_139624.1 coordinate 36,730,172, forward strand.
GGGACTTATTTTTCCCTCTGTGTATCTTTCTCAAGGTGAGCGCCTACACTCCAGACAGCGTGTCCCAGGCATTGGAGTATCTGAAGGAGCTCCTGCTCGTCATCCAGCAGCACACCACATCTTGTCTGCACAGGCACACATCCCACCTGCTACAGCGAGCGTGGACCAGCCTGCACGACTCCTGACAGTGAGTACCTGATTGTGTCTCCTGTCCAGATTGTGTTAAAAACGTTTTAACAACCTCACACAGACAAGACTCAAGTCATTACTATTGCTTCAGACAAAATCATTTCCAAGGTTGTTCAGTGTTTAACTGTATGGTCTAATCTTAGAAATATTGGTGTTATTTTGATCAGGCTATGTCCTTTGATCAAGTTAAGTCATTGTCCTGTACATGCCACCCCCCCCCCACACCCATTTTAGAAACAAACACTCAGGTCTGTTGTGTCACACAGATTATTATTGATGCCTTTTGTATCATCCCACCTGGAGTACTGTAATTCCCTTTTGACATGCCTCACCACACAGGTGACACTGAGTGGCTCTCTACTGGGGTGTCTGGTATGGCCATCCACAGTGAGGGAAACATACCTGCTCCTTGCCCAAAAAAAGAGAGATGGCATGACCTTTATAAGGTAAGATTATATGGCTTATCCATGTTCAAGTTAACAACATGACCCTAACACAATACACTGTAACATCAGGTACAGTATGTGATGGTACATGTATGCAAGTCCAGTTAAGTTACCGTATGTGCATTGTGTGTTTCAGACTGCCACAGCCAGGTATCTGCACAGCTCAGGGATTACTGAAGTATCCCAGCAAGATGGAGCAAGGTGACCCTCTACTCCAAGCAGGGCTTCAGGTATGACCTCACCTTCACCCACTCATGCCTCCTTGGCCAACAAGGTGAAATAGTCATATTTAATTTCACTGGGACTTATTTTTCCCTCTGTGTATCTTTCTCAAGGTGAGCGCCTACACTCCAGACAGCGTGTCCCAGGCATTGGAGTATCTGAAGGAGCTCCTGCTCGTCATCCAGCAGCACACCACATCTTGTCTGCACAGGCACACATCCCACCTGCTACAGCGAGCGTGGACCAGCCTGCACGACTCCTGACAGTGAGTACCTGATTGTGTCTCCTGTCCAGATTGTGTTAAAAACGTTTTAACAACCTCACACAGACAAGACTCAAGTCATTACTATTGCTTCAGACAAAATCATTTCCAAGGTTGTTCAGTGTTTAACTGTATGGTCTAATCTTAGAAATATTGGTGTTATTTTGATCAGGCTATGTCCTTTGATCAAGTTAAGTCATTGTCCTGTACATGCCACCCCCCCCCCCCCCCCACACCCATTTTAGAAACAAACACTCAGGTCTGTTGTGTCACACAGATTATTATTGATGCCTTTTGTATCATCCCACCTGGAGTACTGTAATTCCCTTTTGACATGCCTCACCACACAGGTGACACTGAGTGGCTCTCTACTGGGGTGTCTGGTATGGCCATCCACAGTGAGGGAAACATACCTGCTCCTTGCCCAAAAAAAGAGAGATGGCATGACCTTTATAAGGTAAGATTATATGGCTTATCCATGTTCAAGTTAACAACATGACCCTAACACAATACACTGTAACATCAGGTACAGTATGTGATGGTACATGTATGCAAGTCCAGTTAAGTTACCGTATGTGCATTGTGTGTTTCAGACTGCCACAGCCAGGTATCTGCACAGCTCAGGGATTACTGAAGTATCCCAGCAAGATGGAGCAAGGTGACCCTCTACTCCAAGCAGGGCTTCAGGTATGACCTCACCTTCACCCACTCATGCCTCCTTGGCCAACAAGGTGAAATAGTCATATTTAATTTCACTGGGACTTATTTTTCCCTCTGTGTATCTTTCTCAAGGTGAGCGCCTACACTCCAGACAGCGTGTCCCAGGCATTGGAGTATCTGAAGGAGCTCCTGCTCGTCATCCAGCAGCACACCACATCTTGTCTGCACAGGCACACATCCCACCTGCTACAGCGAGCGTGGACCAGCCTGCACGACTCCTGACAGTGAGTACCTGATTGTGTCTCCTGTCCAGATTGTGTTAAAAACGTTTTAACAACCTCACACAGACAAGACTCAAGTCATTACTATTGCTTCAGACAAAATCATTTCCAAGGTTGTTCAGTGTTTAACTGTATGGTCTAATCTTAGAAATATTGGTGTTATTTTGATCAGGCTATGTCCTTTGATCAAGTTAAGTCATTGTCCTGTACATGCCACCCCCCCCCCACACCCATTTTAGAAACAAACACTCAGGTCTGTTGTGTCACACAGATTATTATTGATGCCTTTTGTATCATCCCACCTGGAGTACTGTAATTCCCTTTTGACATGCCTCACCACACAGGTGACACTGAGTGGCTCTCTACTGGGGTGTCTGGTATGGCCATCCACAGTGAGGGAAACATACCTGCTCCTTGCCCAAAAAAAGAGAGATGGCATGACCTTTATAAGGTAAGATTATATGGCTTATCCATGTTCAAGTTAACAACATGACCCTAACACAATACACTGTAACATCAGGTACAGTATGTGATGGTACATGTATGCAAGTCCAGTTAAGTTACCGTATGTGCATTGTGTGTTTCAGACTGCCACAGCCAGGTATCTGCACAGCTCAGGGATTACTGAAGTATCCCAGCAAGATGGAGCAAGGTGACCCTCTACTCCAAGCAGGGCTTCAGGTATGACCTCACCTTCACCCACTCATGCCTCCTTGGCCAACAAGGTGAAATAGTCATATTTAATTTCACTGGGACTTATTTTTCCCTCTGTGTATCTTTCTCAAGGTGAGCGCCTACACTCCAGACAGCGTGTCCCAGGCATTGGAGTATCTGAAGGAGCTCCTGCTCGTCATCCAGCAGCACACCACATCTTGTCTGCACAGGCACACATCCCACCTGCTACAGCGAGCGTGGACCAGCCTGCACGACTCCTGACAGTGAGTACCTGATTGTGTCTCCTGTCCAGATTGTGTTAAAAACGTTTTAACAACCTCACACAGACAAGACTCAAGTCATTACTATTGCTTCAGACAAAATCATTTCCAAGGTTGTTCAGTGTTTAACTGTATGGTCTAATCTTAGAAATATTGGTGTTATTTTGATCAGGCTATGTCCTTTGATCAAGTTAAGTCATTGTCCTGTACATGCCACCCCCCCCCCACACCCATTTTAGAAACAAACACTCAGGTCTGTTGTGTCACACAGATTATTATTGATGCCTTTTGTATCATCCCACCTGGAGTACTGTAATTCCCTTTTGACATGCCTCACCACACAGGTGACACTGAGTGGCTCTCTACTGGGGTGTCTGGTATGGCCATCCACAGTGAGGGAAACATACCTGCTCCTTGCCCAAAAAAAGAGAGATGGCATGACCTTTATAAGGTAAGATTATATGGCTTATCCATGTTCAAGTTAACAACATGACCCTAACACAATACACTGTAACATCAGGTACAGTATGTGATGGTACATGTATGCAAGTCCAGTTAAGTTACCGTATGTGCATTGTGTGTTTCAGACTGCCACAGCCAGGTATCTGCACAGCTCAGGGATTACTGAAGTATCCCAGCAAGATGGAGCAAGGTGACCCTCTACTCCAAGCAGGGCTTCAGGTATGACCTCACCTTCACCCACTCATGCCTCCTTGGCCAACAAGGTGAAATAGTCATATTTAATTTCACTGGGACTTATTTTTCCCTCTGTGTATCTTTCTCAAGGTGAGCGCCTACACTCCAGACAGCGTGTCCCAGGCATTGGAGTATCTGAAGGAGCTCCTGCTCGTCATCCAGCAGCACACCACATCTTGTCTGCACAGGCACACATCCCACCTGCTACAGCGAGCGTGGACCAGCCTGCACGACTCCTGACAGTGAGTACCTGATTGTGTCTCCTGTCCAGATTGTGTTAAAAACGTTTTAACAACCTCACACAGACAAGACTCAAGTCATTACTATTGCTTCAGACAAAATCATTTCCAAGGTTGTTCAGTGTTTAACTGTATGGTCTAATCTTAGAAATATTGGTGTTATTTTGATCAGGCTATGTCCTTTGATCAAGTTAAGTCATTGTCCTGTACATGCCACCCCCCCCCCACACCCATTTTAGAAACAAACACTCAGGTCTGTTGTGTCACACAGATTATTATTGATGCCTTTTGTATCATCCCACCTGGAGTACTGTAATTCCCTTTTGACATGCCTCACCACACAGGTGACACTGAGTGGCTCTCTACTGGGGTGTCTGGTATGGCCATCCACAGTGAGGGAAACATACCTGCTCCTTGCCCAAAAAAAGAGAGATGGCATGACCTTTATAAGGTAAGATTATATGGCTTATCCATGTTCAAGTTAACAACATGACCCTAACACAATACACTGTAACATCAGGTACAGTATGTGATGGTACATGTATGCAAGTCCAGTTAAGTTACCGTATGTGCATTGTGTGTTTCAGACTGCCACAGCCAGGTATCTGCACAGCTCAGGGATTACTGAAGTATCCCAGCAAGATGGAGCAAGGTGACCCTCTACTCCAAGCAGGGCTTCAGGTATGACCTCACCTTCACCCACTCATGCCTCCTTGGCCAACAAGGTGAAATAGTCATATTTAATTTCACTGGGACTTATTTTTCCCTCTGTGTATCTTTCTCAAGGTGAGCGCCTACACTCCAGACAGCGTGTCCCAGGCATTGGAGTATCTGAAGGAGCTCCTGCTCGTCATCCAGCAGCACACCACATGTGCTCGCCTCCAACACAACCCACCATCATCAAGACCTGGACCCAGGAGCTGCTGACGCCAGCATGATGGCAGCATACAGATGCCAGCTTTTTGCACACCACACACACTCGACACTGATCTACACAAAGTTACACTCACCACACACACTCGACACTGATCTACACAAAGTTACACTCACACTGACCCTTTCTGATGCTGCCATTTGGTTGTGTCAGCTCCTGCTCTCTAGCTGTGATTGGACACTCTGGGGTCAGACAAGTGAACTCTCATTCAAAGGACCCTCTCTGTCTCTTTTCTTCTTTTTCTTCTTTTCATTGCTGTTTATTATTATTCATTGTCCACTGTGTTCTTTATTTGATTTAGATTGCACATTGTCTAATCGTTTTGTTTTTGTAAATGATGAATTTATTTGAAATGTATTCTCTCTTCGTGTCTTTGATAATACCATGATATTTAAATCTACTACATAATACATTATAGCCAATACGTTTTATACTTGACTGAATGACCAATAAAGTGCTCAAATCAGTTATCACTCATTCAATCATTACTTTCAACTTTTCTTTAGGGCATTACCCACTTTTGAGATAGCCTAAAAAAACTAAATATTTAAAGTGCATACGGTACTTTCTTTCCCTATTACAATAATAAAGACCCAGTTTTAAAACCATGCATTGCATATTTACCAACATGCTTGAGGTGGGATTGTAAACCTGTCTCTTCCATTTTACACAAGTAGCCTAATGTGATGGTGCATTAAAAGTTGATCAAAATCACATTATAGTTTAATTAGATTTGAGTTGCAGCACATTGACATCGTTTCAGAGCACCAAGGCAATAACTGAATGACATTGGACAAAATTCAAGTAAGTCCACAGCTGGATTCGAACCTGCGTCCTCCCAATTTTTCTTCCTTTTCCTCCTCCTTTTCCCCCCCTTCTTCCCCCTTCCTCCCCTTCCCCCCCCCCTTCTTTACGGACTAGTCGACGAATCACAGGGCGAAGTCAATCTTTCTAAAGCCAACCACATGCCGAGCCTAATCTTTCAAGAACCAACCACATGGCGAGCCTAATAATTCAGGAGCCTATCAAATGACCAAGTGAATCTTTCACAAAGCCATCCAATCAGAAGGCGAATCCAATCTTTCATTCAGCCAATCCCAGCGAATCCGACGGCCGAGAGGTCACCGCCCTCTTCTTCTTCACCGGAAGTACCCCAGTGTGTGGTTTGTTTGGCTAACGGATAGCTAGCCATTAGCTCTTATTATTATCCCTACACAACGTTACAGGTAAGCAACTGCCGATCCTTTTCATGTTTTAATTAAATACACATATTTCACGTCCACTTTGGCCATATCGTTGATATTTGCGCATATTTTTGATCGCGGTCTTTGACGTAAATATCACAGCATAACGTAACGAGAAGCTAACTAGCGTTAGCTGTGGCTGTGTTTTCGCTATCTGAACCCAAGTTCACGTTAACGTTAACAGCTAAGAAATAGTAAACCTTGTTATCAGTAATCTGCATAATGAGAAACTCATACACAGATAAAAGTAACAGCAGGTAGGCCTACTGATATAAACATTAAATGCCTGTCTATGCCTGTGTTTCTGTTTGTATGTTTTTAGTATCTAATGTATGTTTGTTTATTGCTGTAAGTATAATTTAGTCTACTGTACATAATTTCAGATGTCATTACGAAACAACAAGGCTATGGCAGGTGACACTGAGTGGCTCTCTACTGGGGTGTCTGGTATGGCCATCCACAGTGAGGGAAACATACCTGCTCCTTGCCCAAAAAAAGAGAGATGGCATGACCTTTATAAGGTAAGATTATATGGCTTATCCATGTTCAAGTTAACAACATGACCCTAACACAATACACTGTAACATCAGGTACAGTATGTGATGGTACATGTATGCAAGTCCAGTTAAGTTACCGTATGTGCATTGTGTGTTTCAGACTGCCACAGCCAGGTATCTGCACAGCTCAGGGATTACTGAAGTATCCCAGCAAGATGGAGCAAGGTGACCCTCTACTCCAAGCAGGGCTTCAGGTATGACCTCACCTTCACCCACTCATGCCTCCTTGGCCAACAAGGTGAAATAGTCATATTTAATTTCACTGGGACTTATTTTTCCCTCTGTGTATCTTTCTCAAGGTGAGCGCCTACACTCCAGACAGCGTGTCCCAGGCATTGGAGTATCTGAAGGAGCTCCTGCTCGTCATCCAGCAGCACACCACATCTTGTCTGCACAGGCACACATCCCACCTGCTACAGCGAGCGTGGACCAGCCTGCACGACTCCTGACAGTGAGTACCTGATTGTGTCTCCTGTCCAGATTGTGTTAAAAACGTTTTAACAACCTCACACAGACAAGACTCAAGTCATTACTATTGCTTCAGACAAAATCATTTCCAAGGTTGTTCAGTGTTTAACTGTATGGTCTAATCTTAGAAATATTGGTGTTATTTTGATCAGGCTATGTCCTTTGATCAAGTTAAGTCATTGTCCTGTACATGCCACCCCCCCCCCCCCCCCACACCCATTTTAGAAACAAACACTCAGGTCTGTTGTGTCACACAGATTATTATTGATGCCTTTTGTATCATCCCACCTGGAGTACTGTAATTCCCTTTTGACATGCCTCACCACACAGGTGACACTGAGTGGCTCTCTACTGGGGTGTCTGGTATGGCCATCCACAGTGAGGGAAACATACCTGCTCCTTGCCCAAAAAAAGAGAGATGGCATGACCTTTATAAGGTAAGATTATATGGCTTATCCATGTTCAAGTTAACAACATGACCCTAACACAATACACTGTAACATCAGGTACAGTATGTGATGGTACATGTATGCAAGTCCAGTTAAGTTACCGTATGTGCATTGTGTGTTTCAGACTGCCACAGCCAGGTATCTGCACAGCTCAGGGATTACTGAAGTATCCCAGCAAGATGGAGCAAGGTGACCCTCTACTCCAAGCAGGGCTTCAGGTATGACCTCACCTTCACCCACTCATGCCTCCTTGGCCAACAAGGTGAAATAGTCATATTTAATTTCACTGGGACTTATTTTTCCCTCTGTGTATCTTTCTCAAGGTGAGCGCCTACACTCCAGACAGCGTGTCCCAGGCATTGGAGTATCTGAAGGAGCTCCTGCTCGTCATCCAGCAGCACACCACATCTTGTCTGCACAGGCACACATCCCACCTGCTACAGCGAGCGTGGACCAGCCTGCACGACTCCTGACAGTGAGTACCTGATTGTGTCTCCTGTCCAGATTGTGTTAAAAACGTTTTAACAACCTCACACAGACAAGACTCAAGTCATTACTATTGCTTCAGACAAAATCATTTCCAAGGTTGTTCAGTGTTTAACTGTATGGTCTAATCTTAGAAATATTGGTGTTATTTTGATCAGGCTATGTCCTTTGATCAAGTTAAGTCATTGTCCTGTACATGCCACCCCCCCCCCCCCCCCACACCCATTTTAGAAACAAACATTCAGGTCTGTTGTGTCACACAGATTATTATTGATGCCTTTTGTATCATCCCACCTGGAGTACTGTAATTCCCTTTTGACATGCCTCACCACACAGGTGACACTGAGTGGCTCTCTACTGGGGTGTCTGGTATGGCCATCCACAGTGAGGGAAACATACCTGCTCCTTGCCCAAAAAAAGAGAGATGGCATGACCTTTATAAGGTAAGATTATATGGCTTATCCATGTTCAAGTTAACAACATGACCCTAACACAATACACTGTAACATCAGGTACAGTATGTGATGGTACATGTATGCAAGTCCAGTTAAGTTACCGTATGTGCATTGTGTGTTTCAGACTGCCACAGCCAGGTATCTGCACAGCTCAGGGATTACTGAAGTATCCCAGCAAGATGGAGCAAGGTGACCCTCTACTCCAAGCAGGGCTTCAGGTATGACCTCACCTTCACCCACTCATGCCTCCTTGGCCAACAAGGTGAAATAGTCATATTTAATTTCACTGGGACTTATTTTTCCCTCTGTGTATCTTTCTCAAGGTGAGCGCCTACACTCCAGACAGCGTGTCCCAGGCATTGGAGTATCTGAAGGAGCTCCTGCTCGTCATCCAGCAGCACACCACATCTTGTCTGCACAGGCACACATCCCACCTGCTACAGCGAGCGTGGACCAGCCTGCACGACTCCTGACAGTGAGTACCTGATTGTGTCTCCTGTCCAGATTGTGTTAAAAACGTTTTAACAACCTCACACAGACAAGACTCAAGTCATTACTATTGCTTCAGACAAAATCATTTCCAAGGTTGTTCAGTGTTTAACTGTATGGTCTAATCTTAGAAATATTGGTGTTATTTTGATCAGGCTATGTCCTTTGATCAAGTTAAGTCATTGTCCTGTACATGCCACCCCCCCCCCACACCCATTTTAGAAACAAACACTCAGGTCTGTTGTGTCACACAGATTATTATTGATGCCTTTTGTATCATCCCACCTGGAGTACTGTAATTCCCTTTTGACATGCCTCACCACACAGGTGACACTGAGTGGCTCTCTACTGGGGTGTCTGGTATGGCCATCCACAGTGAGGGAAACATACCTGCTCCTTGCCCAAAAAAAGAGAGATGGCATGACCTTTATAAGGTAAGATTATATGGCTTATCCATGTTCAAGTTAACAACATGACCCTAACACAATACACTGTAACATCAGGTACAGTATGTGATGGTACATGTATGCAAGTCCAGTTAAGTTACCGTATGTGCATTGTGTGTTTCAGACTGCCACAGCCAGGTATCTGCACAGCTCAGGGATTACTGAAGTATCCCAGCAAGATGGAGCAAGGTGACCCTCTACTCCAAGCAGGGCTTCAGGTATGACCTCACCTTCACCCACTCATGCCTCCTTGGCCAACAAGGTGAAATAGTCATATTTAATTTCACTGGGACTTATTTTTCCCTCTGTGTATCTTTCTCAAGGTGAGCGCCTACACTCCAGACAGCGTGTCCCAGGCATTGGAGTATCTGAAGGAGCTCCTGCTCGTCATCCAGCAGCACACCACATCTTGTCTGCACAGGCACACATCCCACCTGCTACAGCGAGCGTGGACCAGCCTGCACGACTCCTGATAGTGAGTACCTGATTGTGTCTCCTGTCCAGATTGTGTTAAAAACGTTTTAACAACCTCACACAGACAAGACTCAAGTCATTACTATTGCTTCAGACAAAATCATTTCCAAGGTTGTTCAGTGTTTAACTGTATGGTCTAATCTTAGAAATATTGGTGTTATTTTGATCAGGCTATGTCCTTTGATCAAGTTAAGTCATTGTCCTGTACATGCCACCCCCCCCCCCCACACCCATTTTAGAAACAAACACTCAGGTCTGTTGTGTCACACAGATTATTATTGATGCCTTTTGTATCATCCCACCTGGAGTACTGTAATTCCCTTTTGACATGCCTCACCACACAGGTGACACTGAGTGGCTCTCTACTGGGGTGTCTGGTATGGCCATCCACAGTGAGGGAAACATACCTGCTCCTTGCCCAAAAAAAGAGAGATGGCATGACCTTTATAAGGTAAGATTATATGGCTTATCCATGTTCAAGTTAACAACATGACCCTAACACAATACACTGTAACATCAGGTACAGTATGTGATGGTACATGTATGCAAGTCCAGTTAAGTTACCGTATGTGCATTGTGTGTTTCAGACTGCCACAGCCAGGTATCTGCACAGCTCAGGGATTACTGAAGTATCCCAGCAAGATGGAGCAAGGTGACCCTCTACTCCAAGCAGGGCTTCAGGTATGACCTCACCTTCACCCACTCATGCCTCCTTGGCCAACAAGGTGAAATAGTCATATTTAATTTCACTGGGACTTATTTTTCCCTCTGTGTATCTTTCTCAAGGTGAGCGCCTACACTCCAGACAGCGTGTCCCAGGCATTGGAGTATCTGAAGGAGCTCCTGCTCGTCATCCAGCAGCACACCACATCTTGTCTGCACAGGCACACATCCCACCTGCTACAGCGAGCGTGGACCAGCCTGCACGACTCCTGACAGTGAGTACCTGATTGTGTCTCCTGTCCAGATTGTGTTAAAAACGTTTTAACAACCTCACACAGACAAGACTCAAGTCATTACTATTGCTTCAGACAAAATCATTTCCAAGGTTGTTCAGTGTTTAACTGTATGGTCTAATCTTAGAAATATTGGTGTTATTTTGATCAGGCTATGTCCTTTGATCAAGTTAAGTCATTGTCCTGTACATGCCACCCCCCCCCCACACCCATTTTAGAAACAAACACTCAGGTCTGTTGTGTCACACAGATTATTATTGATGCCTTTTGTATCATCCCACCTGGAGTACTGTAATTCCCTTTTGACATGCCTCACCACACAGGTGACACTGAGTGGCTCTCTACTGGGGTGTCTGGTATGGCCATCCACAGTGAGGGAAACATACCTGCTCCTTGCCCAAAAAAAGAGAGATGGCATGACCTTTATAAGGTAAGATTATATGGCTTATCCATGTTCAAGTTAACAACATGACCCTAACACAATACACTGTAACATCAGGTACAGTATGTGATGGTACATGTATGCAAGTCCAGTTAAGTTACCGTATGTGCATTGTGTGTTTCAGACTGCCACAGCCAGGTATCTGCACAGCTCAGGGATTACTGAAGTATCCCAGCAAGATGGAGCAAGGTGACCCTCTACTCCAAGCAGGGCTTCAGGTATGACCTCACCTTCACCCACTCATGCCTCCTTGGCCAACAAGGTGAAATAGTCATATTTAATTTCACTGGGACTTATTTTTCCCTCTGTGTATCTTTCTCAAGGTGAGCGCCTACACTCCAGACAGCGTGTCCCAGGCATTGGAGTATCTGAAGGAGCTCCTGCTCGTCATCCAGCAGCACACCACATCTTGTCTGCACAGGCACACATCCCACCTGCTACAGCGAGCGTGGACCAGCCTGCACGACTCCTGACAGTGAGTACCTGATTGTGTCTCCTGTCCAGATTGTGTTAAAAACGTTTTAACAACCTCACACAGACAAGACTCAAGTCATTACTATTGCTTCAGACAAAATCATTTCCAAGGTTGTTCAGTGTTTAACTGTATGGTCTAATCTTAGAAATATTGGTGTTATTTTGATCAGGCTATGTCCTTTGATCAAGTTAAGTCATTGTCCTGTACATGCCACCCCCCCCCCCCCCCCCACACCCATTTTAGAAACAAACACTCAGGTCTGTTGTGTCACACAGATTATTATTGATGCCTTTTGTATCATCCCACCTGGAGTACTGTAATTCCCTTTTGACATGCCTCACCACACAGGTGACACTGAGTGGCTCTCTACTGGGGTGTCTGGTATGGCCATCCACAGTGAGGGAAACATACCTGCTCCTTGCCCAAAAAAAGAGAGATGGCATGACCTTTATAAGGTAAGATTATATGGCTTATCCATGTTCAAGTTAACAACATGACCCTAACACAATACACTGTAACATCAGGTACAGTATGTGATGGTACATGTATGCAAGTCCAGTTAAGTTACCGTATGTGCATTGTGTGTTTCAGACTGCCACAGCCAGGTATCTGCACAGCTCAGGGATTACTGAAGTATCCCAGCAAGATGGAGCAAGGTGACCCTCTACTCCAAGCAGGGCTTCAGGTATGACCTCACCTTCACCCACTCATGCCTCCTTGGCCAACAAGGTGAAATAGTCATATTTAATTTCACTGGGACTTATTTTTCCCTCTGTGTATCTTTCTCAAGGTGAGCGCCTACACTCCAGACAGCGTGTCCCAGGCATTGGAGTATCTGAAGGAGCTCCTGCTCGTCATCCAGCAGCACACCACATCTTGTCTGCACAGGCACACATCCCACCTGCTACAGCGAGCGTGGACCAGCCTGCACGACTCCTGACAGTGAGTACCTGATTGTGTCTCCTGTCCAGATTGTGTTAAAAACGTTTTAACAACCTCACACAGACAAGACTCAAGTCATTACTATTGCTTCAGACAAAATCATTTCCAAGGTTGTTCAGTGTTTAACTGTATGGTCTAATCTTAGAAATATTGGTGTTATTTTGATCAGGCTATGTCCTTTGATCAAGTTAAGTCATTGTCCTGTACATGCCACCCCCCCCCCCCCCCCCACACCCATTTTAGAAACAAACACTCAGGTCTGTTGTGTCACACAGATTATTATTGATGCCTTTTGTATCATCCCACCTGGAGTACTGTAATTCCCTTTTGACATGCCTCACCACACAGGTGACACTGAGTGGCTCTCTACTGGGGTGTCTGGTATGGCCATCCACAGTGAGGGAAACATACCTGCTCCTTGCCCAAAAAAAGAGAGATGGCATGACCTTTATAAGGTAAGATTATATGGCTTATCCATGTTCAAGTTAACAACATGACCCTAACACAATACACTGTAACATCAGGTACAGTATGTGATGGTACATGTATGCAAGTCCAGTTAAATTACCGTATGTGCATTGTGTGTTTCAGACTGCCACAGCCAGGTATCTGCACAGCTCAGGGATTACTGAAGTATCCCAGCAAGATGGAGCAAGGTGACCCTCTACTCCAAGCAGGGCTTCAGGTATGACCTCACCTTCACCCACTCATGCCTCCTTGGCCAACAAGGTGAAATAGTCATATTTAATTTCACTGGGACTTATTTTTCCCTCTGTGTATCTTTCTCAAGGTGAGCGCCTACACTCCAGACAGCGTGTCCCAGGCATTGGAGTATCTGAAGGAGCTCCTGCTCGTCATCCAGCAGCACACCACATCTTGTCTGCACAGGCACACATCCCACCTGCTACAGCGAGCGTGGACCAGCCTGCACGACTCCTGACAGTGAGTACCTGATTGTGTCTCCTGTCCAGATTGTGTTAAAAACGTTTTAACAACCTCACACAGACAAGACTCAAGTCATTACTATTGCTTCAGACAAAATCATTTCCAAGGTTGTTCAGTGTTTAACTGTATGGTCTAATCTTAGAAATATTGGTGTTATTTTGATCAGGCTATGTCCTTTGATCAAGTTAAGTCATTGTCCTGTACATGCCACCCCCCCCCCCCCCCCCACACCCATTTTAGAAACAAACACTCAGGTCTGTTGTGTCACACAGATTATTATTGATGCCTTTTGTATCATCCCACCTGGAGTACTGTAATTCCCTTTTGACATGCCTCACCACACAGGTGACACTGAGTGGCTCTCTACTGGGGTGTCTGGTATGGCCATCCACAGTGAGGGAAACATACCTGCTCCTTGCCCAAAAAAAGAGAGATGGCATGACCTTTATAAGGTAAGATTATATGGCTTATCCATGTTCAAGTTAACAACATGACCCTAACACAATACACTGTAACATCAGGTACAGTATGTGATGGTACATGTATGCAAGTCCAGTTAAATTACCGTATGTGCATTGTGTGTTTCAGACTGCCACAGCCAGGTATCTGCACAGCTCAGGGATTACTGAAGTATCCCAGCAAGATGGAGCAAGGTGACCCTCTACTCCAAGCAGGGCTTCAGGTATGACCTCACCTTCACCCACTCATGCCTCCTTGGCCAACAAGGTGAAATAGTCATATTTAATTTCACTGGGACTTATTTTTCCCTCTGTGTATCTTTCTCAAGGTGAGCGCCTACACTCCAGACAGCGTGTCCCAGGCATTGGAGTATCTGAAGGAGCTCCTGCTCGTCATCCAGCAGCACACCACATCTTGTCTGCACAGGCACACATCCCACCTGCTACAGCGAGCGTGGACCAGCCTGCACGACTCCTGACAGTGAGTACCTGATTGTGTCTCCTGTCCAGATTGTGTTAAAAACGTTTTAACAACCTCACACAGACAAGACTCAAGTCATTACTATTGCTTCAGACAAAATCATTTCCAAGGTTGTTCAGTGTTTAACTGTATGGTCTAATCTTAGAAATATTGGTGTTATTTTGATCAGGCTATGTCCTTTGATCAAGTTAAGTCATTGTCCTGTACATGCCACCCCCCCCCCCCCCCCCCCCCCCCACCACACCCATTTTAGAAACAAACACTCAGGTCTGTTGTGTCACACAGATTATTATTGATGCCTTTTGTATCATCCCACCTGGAGTACTGTAATTCCCTTTTGACATGCCTCACCACACAGGTGACACTGAGTGGCTCTCTACTGGGGTGTCTGGTATGGCCATCCACAGTGAGGGAAACATACCTGCTCCTTGCCCAAAAAAAGAGAGATGGCATGACCTTTATAAGGTAAGATTATATGGCTTATCCATGTTCAAGTTAACAACATGACCCTAACACAATACACTGTAACATCAGGTACAGTATGTGATGGTACATGTATGCAAGTCCAGTTAAGTTACCGTATGTGCATTGTGTGTTTCAGACTGCCACAGCCAGGTATCTGCACAGCTCAGGGATTACTGAAGTATCCCAGCAAGATGGAGCAAGGTGACCCTCTACTCCAAGCAGGGCTTCAGGTATGACCTCACCTTCACCCACTCATGCCTCCTTGGCCAACAAGGTGAAATAGTCATATTTAATTTCACTGGGACTTATTTTTCCCTCTGTGTATCTTTCTCAAGGTGAGCGCCTACACTCCAGACAGCGTGTCCCAGGCATTGGAGTATCTGAAGGAGCTCCTGCTCGTCATCCAGCAGCACACCACATCTTGTCTGCACAGGCACACATCCCACCTGCTACAGCGAGCGTGGACCAGCCTGCACGACTCCTGACAGTGAGTACCTGATTGTGTCTCCTGTCCAGATTGTGTTAAAAACGTTTTAACAACCTCACACAGACAAGACTCAAGTCATTACTATTGCTTCAGACAAAATCATTTCCAAGGTTGTTCAGTGTTTAACTGTATGGTCTAATCTTAGAAATATTGGTGTTATTTTGATCAGGCTATGTCCTTTGATCAAGTTAAGTCATTGTCCTGTACATGCCACCCCCCCCCCCCCCCCACACCCATTTTAGAAACAAACACTCAGGTCTGTTGTGTCACACAGATTATTATTGATGCCTTTTGTATCATCCCACCTGGAGTACTGTAATTCCCTTTTGACATGCCTCACCACACAGGTGACACTGAGTGGCTCTCTACTGGGGTGTCTGGTATGGCCATCCACAGTGAGGGAAACATACCTGCTCCTTGCCCAAAAAAAGAGAGATGGCATGACCTTTATAAGGTAAGATTATATGGCTTATCCATGTTCAAGTTAACAACATGACCCTAACACAATACACTGTAACATCAGGTACAGTATGTGATGGTACATGTATGCAAGTCCAGTTAAGTTACCGTATGTGCATTGTGTGTTTCAGACTGCCACAGCCAGGTATCTGCACAGCTCAGGGATTACTGAAGTATCCCAGCAAGATGGAGCAAGGTGACCCTCTACTCCAAGCAGGGCTTCAGGTATGACCTCACCTTCACCCACTCATGCCTCCTTGGCCAACAAGGTGAAATAGTCATATTTAATTTCACTGGGACTTATTTTTCCCTCTGTGTATCTTTCTCAAGGTGAGCGCCTACACTCCAGACAGCGTGTCCCAGGCATTGGAGTATCTGAAGGAGCTCCTGCTCGTCATCCAGCAGCACACCACATCTTGTCTGCACAGGCACACATCCCACCTGCTACAGCGAGCGTGGACCAGCCTGCACGACTCCTGACAGTGAGTACCTGATTGTGTCTCCTGTCCAGATTGTGTTAAAAACGTTTTAACAACCTCACACAGACAAGACTCAAGTCATTACTATTGCTTCAGACAAAATCATTTCCAAGGTTGTTCAGTGTTTAACTGTATGGTCTAATCTTAGAAATATTGGTGTTATTTTGATCAGGCTATGTCCTTTGATCAAGTTAAGTCATTGTCCTGTACATGCCACCCCCCCCCCCCCCCCCACACCCATTTTAGAAACAAACACTCAGGTCTGTTGTGTCACACAGATTATTATTGATGCCTTTTGTATCATCCCACCTGGAGTACTGTAATTCCCTTTTGACATGCCTCACCACACAGGTGACACTGAGTGGCTCTCTACTGGGGTGTCTGGTATGGCCATCCACAGTGAGGGAAACATACCTGCTCCTTGCCCAAAAAAAGAGAGATGGCATGACCTTTATAAGGTAAGATTATATGGCTTATCCATGTTCAAGTTAACAACATGACCCTAACACAATACACTGTAACATCAGGTACAGTATGTGATGGTACATGTATGCAAGTCCAGTTAAGTTACCGTATGTGCATTGTGTGTTTCAGACTGCCACAGCCAGGTATCTGCACAGCTCAGGGATTACTGAAGTATCCCAGCAAGATGGAGCAAGGTGACCCTCTACTCCAAGCAGGGCTTCAGGTATGACCTCACCTTCACCCACTCATGCCTCCTTGGCCAACAAGGTGAAATAGTCATATTTAATTTCACTGGGACTTATTTTTCCCTCTGTGTATCTTTCTCAAGGTGAGCGCCTACACTCCAGACAGCGTGTCCCAGGCATTGGAGTATCTGAAGGAGCTCCTGCTCGTCATCCAGCAGCACACCACATCTTGTCTGCACAGGCACACATCCCACCTGCTACAGCGAGCGTGGACCAGCCTGCACGACTCCTGACAGTGAGTACCTGATTGTGTCTCCTGTCCAGATTGTGTTAAAAACGTTTTAACAACCTCACACAGACAAGACTCAAGTCATTACTATTGCTTCAGACAAAATCATTTCCAAGGTTGTTCAGTGTTTAACTGTATGGTCTAATCTTAGAAATATTGGTGTTATTTTGATCAGGCTATGTCCTTTGATCAAGTTAAGTCATTGTCCTGTACATGCCCCCCCCCCCCCCCCACCACACCCATTTTAGAAACAAACACTCAGGTCTGTTGTGTCACACAGATTATTATTGATGCCTTTTGTATCATCCCACCTGGAGTACTGTAATTCCCTTTTGACATGCCTCACCACACAGGTGACACTGAGTGGCTCTCTACTGGGGTGTCTGGTATGGCCATCCACAGTGAGGGAAACATACCTGCTCCTTGCCCAAAAAAAGAGAGATGGCATGACCTTTATAAGGTAAGATTATATGGCTTATCCATGTTCAAGTTAACAACATGACCCTAACACAATACACTGTAACATCAGGTACAGTATGTGATGGTACATGTATGCAAGTCCAGTTAAGTTACCGTATGTGCATTGTGTGTTTCAGACTGCCACAGCCAGGTATCTGCACAGCTCAGGGATTACTGAAGTATCCCAGCAAGATGGAGCAAGGTGACCCTCTACTCCAAGCAGGGCTTCAGGTATGACCTCACCTTCACCCACTCATGCCTCCTTGGCCAACAAGGTGAAATAGTCATATTTAATTTCACTGGGACTTATTTTTCCCTCTGTGTATCTTTCTCAAGGTGAGCGCCTACACTCCAGACAGCGTGTCCCAGGCATTGGAGTATCTGAAGGAGCTCCTGCTCGTCATCCAGCAGCACACCACATCTTGTCTGCACAGGCACACATCCCACCTGCTACAGCGAGCGTGGACCAGCCTGCACGACTCCTGACAGTGAGTACCTGATTGTGTCTCCTGTCCAGATTGTGTTAAAAACGTTTTAACAACCTCACACAGACAAGACTCAAGTCATTACTATTGCTTCAGACAAAATCATTTCCAAGGTTGTTCAGTGTTTAACTGTATGGTCTAATCTTAGAAATATTGGTGTTATTTTGATCAGGCTATGTCCTTTGATCAAGTTAAGTCATTGTCCTGTACATGCCACCCCCCCCCCCCCCCCCCACACCCATTTTAGAAACAAACACTCAGGTCTGTTGTGTCACACAGATTATTATTGATGCCTTTTGTATCATCCCACCTGGAGTACTGTAATTCCCTTTTGACATGCCTCACCACACAGGTGACACTGAGTGGCTCTCTACTGGGGTGTCTGGTATGGCCATCCACAGTGAGGGAAACATACCTGCTCCTTGCCCAAAAAAAGAGAGATGGCATGACCTTTATAAGGTAAGATTATATGGCTTATCCATGTTCAAGTTAACAACATGACCCTAACACAATACACTGTAACATCAGGTACAGTATGTGATGGTACATGTATGCAAGTCCAGTTAAGTTACCGTATGTGCATTGTGTGTTTCAGACTGCCACAGCCAGGTATCTGCACAGCTCAGGGATTACTGAAGTATCCCAGCAAGATGGAGCAAGGTGACCCTCTACTCCAAGCAGGGCTTCAGGTATGACCTCACCTTCACCCACTCATGCCTCCTTGGCCAACAAGGTGAAATAGTCATATTTAATTTCACTGGGACTTATTTTTCCCTCTGTGTATCTTTCTCAAGGTGAGCGCCTACACTCCAGACAGCGTGTCCCAGGCATTGGAGTATCTGAAGGAGCTCCTGCTCGTCATCCAGCAGCACACCACATCTTGTCTGCACAGGCACACATCCCACCTGCTACAGCGAGCGTGGACCAGCCTGCACGACTCCTGACAGTGAGTACCTGATTGTGTCTCCTGTCCAGATTGTGTTAAAAACGTTTTAACAACCTCACACAGACAAGACTCAAGTCATTACTATTGCTTCAGACAAAATCATTTCCAAGGTTGTTCAGTGTTTAACTGTATGGTCTAATCTTAGAAATATTGGTGTTATTTTGATCAGGCTATGTCCTTTGATCAAGTTAAGTCATTGTCCTGTACATGCCCCCCCCCCCCCCCCACCACACCCATTTTAGAAACAAACACTCAGGTCTGTTGTGTCACACAGATTATTATTGATGCCTTTTGTATCATCCCACCTGGAGTACTGTAATTCCCTTTTGACATGCCTCACCACACAGGTGACACTGAGTGGCTCTCTACTGGGGTGTCTGGTATGGCCATCCACAGTGAGGGAAACATACCTGCTCCTTGCCCAAAAAAAGAGAGATGGCATGACCTTTATAAGGTAAGATTATATGGCTTATCCATGTTCAAGTTAACAACATGACCCTAACACAATACACTGTAACATCAGGTACAGTATGTGATGGTACATGTATGCAAGTCCAGTTAAGTTACCGTATGTGCATTGTGTGTTTCAGACTGCCACAGCCAGGTATCTGCACAGCTCAGGGATTACTGAAGTATCCCAGCAAGATGGAGCAAGGTGACCCTCTACTCCAAGCAGGGCTTCAGGTATGACCTCACCTTCACCCACTCATGCCTCCTTGGCCAACAAGGTGAAATAGTCATATTTAATTTCACTGGGACTTATTTTTCCCTCTGTGTATCTTTCTCAAGGTGAGCGCCTACACTCCAGACAGCGTGTCCCAGGCATTGGAGTATCTGAAGGAGCTCCTGCTCGTCATCCAGCAGCACACCACATCTTGTCTGCACAGGCACACATCCCACCTGCTACAGCGAGCGTGGACCAGCCTGCACGACTCCTGACAGTGAGTACCTGATTGTGTCTCCTGTCCAGATTGTGTTAAAAACGTTTTAACAACCTCACACAGACAAGACTCAAGTCATTACTATTGCTTCAGACAAAATCATTTCCAAGGTTGTTCAGTGTTTAACTGTATGGTCTAATCTTAGAAATATTGGTGTTATTTTGATCAGGCTATGTCCTTTGATCAAGTTAAGTCATTGTCCTGTACATGCCACCCCCCCCCCCCCCCCCCACACCCATTTTAGAAACAAACACTCAGGTCTGTTGTGTCACACAGATTATTATTGATGCCTTTTGTATCATCCCACCTGGAGTACTGTAATTCCCTTTTGACATGCCTCACCACACAGGTGACACTGAGTGGCTCTCTACTGGGGTGTCTGGTATGGCCATCCACAGTGAGGGAAACATACCTGCTCCTTGCCCAAAAAAAGAGAGATGGCATGACCTTTATAAGGTAAGATTATATGGCTTATCCATGTTCAAGTTAACAACATGACCCTAACACAATACACTGTAACATCAGGTACAGTATGTGATGGTACATGTATGCAAGTCCAGTTAAGTTACCGTATGTGCATTGTGTGTTTCAGACTGCCACAGCCAGGTATCTGCACAGCTCAGGGATTACTGAAGTATCCCAGCAAGATGGAGCAAGGTGACCCTCTACTCCAAGCAGGGCTTCAGGTATGACCTCACCTTCACCCACTCATGCCTCCTTGGCCAACAAGGTGAAATAGTCATATTTAATTTCACTGGGACTTATTTTTCCCTCTGTGTATCTTTCTCAAGGTGAGCGCCTACACTCCAGACAGCGTGTCCCAGGCATTGGAGTATCTGAAGGAGCTCCTGCTCGTCATCCAGCAGCACACCACATCTTGTCTGCACAGGCACACATCCCACCTGCTACAGCGAGCGTGGACCAGCCTGCACGACTCCTGACAGTGAGTACCTGATTGTGTCTCCTGTCCAGATTGTGTTAAAAACGTTTTAACAACCTCACACAGACAAGACTCAAGTCATTACTATTGCTTCAGACAAAATCATTTCCAAGGTTGTTCAGTGTTTAACTGTATGGTCTAATCTTAGAAATATTGGTGTTATTTTGATCAGGCTATGTCCTTTGATCAAGTTAAGTCATTGTCCTGTACATGCCACCCCCCCCCCACACCCATTTTAGAAACAAACACTCAGGTCTGTTGTGTCACACAGATTATTATTGATGCCTTTTGTATCATCCCACCTGGAGTACTGTAATTCCCTTTTGACATGCCTCACCACACAGGTGACACTGAGTGGCTCTCTACTGGGGTGTCTGGTATGGCCATCCACAGTGAGGGAAACATACCTGCTCCTTGCCCAAAAAAAGAGAGATGGCATGACCTTTATAAGGTAAGATTATATGGCTTATCCATGTTCAAGTTAACAACATGACCCTAACACAATACACTGTAACATCAGGTACAGTATGTGATGGTACATGTATGCAAGTCCAGTTAAGTTACCGTATGTGCATTGTGTGTTTCAGACTGCCACAGCCAGGTATCTGCACAGCTCAGGGATTACTGAAGTATCCCAGCAAGATGGAGCAAGGTGACCCTCTACTCCAAGCAGGGCTTCAGGTATGACCTCACCTTCACCCACTCATGCCTCCTTGGCCAACAAGGTGAAATAGTCATATTTAATTTCACTGGGACTTATTTTTCCCTCTGTGTATCTTTCTCAAGGTGAGCGCCTACACTCCAGACAGCGTGTCCCAGGCATTGGAGTATCTGAAGGAGCTCCTGCTCGTCATCCAGCAGCACACCACATCTTGTCTGCACAGGCACACATCCCACTGCTACAGCGAGCGTGGACCAGCCTGCAGCTGCTACAGTGGTACTGATCTGTGTCCTCCTGTCAGTGTGTAAAACGTACTCCTGACAGTGAGTACCTGATTGTGTCCTCCTGTCCAGATTGTGTTAAAAACGTTTTAACAACCTCACACAGACAAGACTCAAGTCATTACTATTGCTTCAGACAAAATCATTTCCAAGGTTGTTCAGTGTTTAACTGTATGGTCTAATCTTAGAAATATTGGTGTTATTTTGATCAGGCTATGTCCTTTGATCAAGTTAAGTCATTGTCCTGTACATGCCACCCCCCCCCCACACCCATTTTAGAAACAAACACTCAGGTCTGTTGTGTCACACAGATTATTATTGATGCCTTTTGTATCATCCCACCTGGAGTACTGTAATTCCCTTTTGACATGCCTCACCACACAGGTGACACTGAGTGGCTCTCTACTGGGGTGTCTGGTATGGCCATCCACAGTGAGGGAAACATACCTGCTCCTTGCCCAAAAAAAGAGAGATGGCATGACCTTTATAAGGTAAGATTATATGGCTTATCCATGTTCAAGTTAACAACATGACCCTAACACAATACACTGTAACATCAGGTACAGTATGTGATGGTACATGTATGCAAGTCCAGTTAAGTTACCGTATGTGCATTGTGTGTTTCAGACTGCCACAGCCAGGTATCTGCACAGCTCAGGGATTACTGAAGTATCCCAGCAAGATGGAGCAAGGTGACCCTCTACTCCAAGCAGGGCTTCAGGTATGACCTCACCTTCACCCACTCATGCCTCCTTGGCCAACAAGGTGAAATAGTCATATTTAATTTCACTGGGACTTATTTTTCCCTCTGTGTATCTTTCTCAAGGTGAGCGCCTACACTCCAGACAGCGTGTCCCAGGCATTGGAGTATCTGAAGGAGCTCCTGCTCGTCATCCAGCAGCACACCACATGTGCTCGCCTCCAACACAACCCACCATCATCAAGACCTGGACCCAGGAGCTGCTGACGCCAGCATGATGGCAGCATACAGATGCCAGCTTTTTGCACACCACACACACTCGACACTGATCTACACAAAGTTACACTCACCACACACACTCGACACTGATCTACACAAAGTTACACTCACACTGACCCTTTCTGATGCTGCCATTTGGTTGTGTCAGCTCCTGCTCTCTAGCTGTGATTGGACACTCTGGGGTCAGACAAGTGAACTCTCATTCAAAGGACCCTCTCTGTCTCTTTTCTTCTTTTTCTTCTTTTCATTGCTGTTTATTATTATTCATTGTCCACTGTGTTCTTTATTTGATTTAGATTGCACATTGTCTAATCGTTTTGTTTTTGTAAATGATGAATTTATTTGAAATGTATTCTCTCTTCGTGTCTTTGATAATACCATGATATTTAAATCTACTACATAATACATTATAGCCAATACGTTTTATACTTGACTGAATGACCAATAAAGTGCTCAAATCAGTTATCACTCATTCAATCATTACTTTCAACTTTTCTTTAGGGCATTACCCACTTTTGAGATAGCCTAAAAAAACTAAATATTTAAAGTGCATACGGTACTTTCTTTCCCTATTACAATAATAAAGACCCAGTTTTAAAACCATGCATTGCATATTTACCAACATGCTTGAGGTGGGATTGTAAACCTGTCTCTTCCATTTTACACAAGTAGCCTAATGTGATGGTGCATTAAAAGTTGATCAAAATCACATTATAGTTTAATTAGATTTGAGTTGCAGCACATTGACATCGTTTCAGAGCACCAAGGCAATAACTGAATGACATTGGACAAAATTCAAGTAAGTCCACAGCTGGATTCGAACCTGCGTCCTCCCAATTTTTCTTCCTTTTCCTCCTCCTTTTCCCCCCCTTCTTCCCCCTTCCTCCCCTTTCCTCCCCTTCCCCCCCCCCTTCTTTACGGACTAGTCGACGAATCACAGGGCGAAGTCAATCTTTCTAAAGCCAACCACATGCCGAGCCTAATCTTTCAAGAACCAACCACATGGCGAGCCTAATAATTCAGGAGCCTATCAAATGACCAAGTGAATCTTTCACAAAGCCATCCAATCAGAAGGCGAATCCAATCTTTCATTCAGCCAATCCCAGCGAATCCGACGGCCGAGAGGTCACCGCCCTCTTCTTCTTCACCGGAAGTACCCCAGTGTGTGGTTTGTTTGGCTAACGGATAGCTAGCCATTAGCTCTTATTATTATCCCTACACAACGTTACAGGTAAGCAACTGCCGATCCTTTTCATGTTTTAATTAAATACACATATTTCACGTCCACTTTGGCCATATCGTTGATATTTGCGCATATTTTTGATCGCGGTCTTTGACGTAAATATCACAGCATAACGTAACGAGAAGCTAACTAGCGTTAGCTGTGGCTGTGTTTTCGCTATCTGAACCCAAGTTCACGTTAACGTTAACAGCTAAGAAATAGTAAACCTTGTTATCAGTAATCTGCATAATGAGAAACTCATACACAGATAAAAGTAACAGCAGGTAGGCCTACTGATATAAACATTAAATGCCTGTCTATGCCTGTGTTTCTGTTTGTATGTTTTTAGTATCTAATGTATGTTTGTTTATTGCTGTAAGTATAATTTAGTCTACTGTACATAATTTCAGATGTCATTACGAAACAACAAGGCTATGGCAGGTGACACTGAGTGGCTCTCTACTGGGGTGTCTGGTATGGCCATCCACAGTGAGGGAAACATACCTGCTCCTTGCCCAAAAAAAGAGAGATGGCATGACCTTTATAAGGTAAGATTATATGGCTTATCCATGTTCAAGTTAACAACATGACCCTAACACAATACACTGTAACATCAGGTACAGTATGTGATGGTACATGTATGCAAGTCCAGTTAAGTTACCGTATGTGCATTGTGTGTTTCAGACTGCCACAGCCAGGTATCTGCACAGCTCAGGGATTACTGAAGTATCCCAGCAAGATGGAGCAAGGTGACCCTCTACTCCAAGCAGGGCTTCAGGTATGACCTCACCTTCACCCACTCATGCCTCCTTGGCCAACAAGGTGAAATAGTCATATTTAATTTCACTGGGACTTATTTTTCCCTCTGTGTATCTTTCTCAAGGTGAGCGCCTACACTCCAGACAGCGTGTCCCAGGCATTGGAGTATCTGAAGGAGCTCCTGCTCGTCATCCAGCAGCACACCACATCTTGTCTGCACAGGCACACATCCCACCTGCTACAGCGAGCGTGGACCAGCCTGCACGACTCCTGACAGTGAGTACCTGATTGTGTCTCCTGTCCAGATTGTGTTAAAAACGTTTTAACAACCTCACACAGACAAGACTCAAGTCATTACTATTGCTTCAGACAAAATCATTTCCAAGGTTGTTCAGTGTTTAACTGTATGGTCTAATCTTAGAAATATTGGTGTTATTTTGATCAGGCTATGTCCTTTGATCAAGTTAAGTCATTGTCCTGTACATGCCACCCCCCCCCCCACACCCATTTTAGAAACAAACACTCAGGTCTGTTGTGTCACACAGATTATTATTGATGCCTTTTGTATCATCCCACCTGGAGTACTGTAATTCCCTTTTGACATGCCTCACCACACAGGTGACACTGAGTGGCTCTCTACTGGGGTGTCTGGTATGGCCATCCACAGTGAGGGAAACATACCTGCTCCTTGCCCAAAAAAAGAGAGATGGCATGACCTTTATAAGGTAAGATTATATGGCTTATCCATGTTCAAGTTAACAACATGACCCTAACACAATACACTGTAACATCAGGTACAGTATGTGATGGTACATGTATGCAAGTCCAGTTAAGTTACCGTATGTGCATTGTGTGTTTCAGACTGCCACAGCCAGGTATCTGCACAGCTCAGGGATTACTGAAGTATCCCAGCAAGATGGAGCAAGGTGACCCTCTACTCCAAGCAGGGCTTCAGGTATGACCTCACCTTCACCCACTCATGCCTCCTTGGCCAACAAGGTGAAATAGTCATATTTAATTTCACTGGGACTTATTTTTCCCTCTGTGTATCTTTCTCAAGGTGAGCGCCTACACTCCAGACAGCGTGTCCCAGGCATTGGAGTATCTGAAGGAGCTCCTGCTCGTCATCCAGCAGCACACCACATCTTGTCTGCACAGGCACACATCCCACCTGCTACAGCGAGCGTGGACCAGCCTGCACGACTCCTGACAGTGAGTACCTGATTGTGTCTCCTGTCCAGATTGTGTTAAAAACGTTTTAACAACCTCACACAGACAAGACTCAAGTCATTACTATTGCTTCAGACAAAATCATTTCCAAGGTTGTTCAGTGTTTAACTGTATGGTCTAATCTTAGAAATATTGGTGTTATTTTGATCAGGCTATGTCCTTTGATCAAGTTAAGTCATTGTCCTGTACATGCCACCCCCCCCCCACACCCATTTTAGAAACAAACACTCAGGTCTGTTGTGTCACACAGATTATTATTGATGCCTTTTGTATCATCCCACCTGGAGTACTGTAATTCCCTTTTGACATGCCTCACCACACAGGTGACACTGAGTGGCTCTCTACTGGGGTGTCTGGTATGGCCATCCACAGTGAGGGAAACATACCTGCTCCTTGCCCAAAAAAAGAGAGATGGCATGACCTTTATAAGGTAAGATTATATGGCTTATCCATGTTCAAGTTAACAACATGACCCTAACACAATACACTGTAACATCAGGTACAGTATGTGATGGTACATGTATGCAAGTCCAGTTAAGTTACCGTATGTGCATTGTGTGTTTCAGACTGCCACAGCCAGGTATCTGCACAGCTCAGGGATTACTGAAGTATCCCAGCAAGATGGAGCAAGGTGACCCTCTACTCCAAGCAGGGCTTCAGGTATGACCTCACCTTCACCCACTCATGCCTCCTTGGCCAACAAGGTGAAATAGTCATATTTAATTTCACTGGGACTTATTTTTCCCTCTGTGTATCTTTCTCAAGGTGAGCGCCTACACTCCAGACAGCGTGTCCCAGGCATTGGAGTATCTGAAGGAGCTCCTGCTCGTCATCCAGCAGCACACCACATCTTGTCTGCACAGGCACACATCCCACCTGCTACAGCGAGCGTGGACCAGCCTGCACGACTCCTGACAGTGAGTACCTGATTGTGTCTCCTGTCCAGATTGTGTTAAAAACGTTTTAACAACCTCACACAGACAAGACTCAAGTCATTACTATTGCTTCAGACAAAATCATTTCCAAGGTTGTTCAGTGTTTAACTGTATGGTCTAATCTTAGAAATATTGGTGTTATTTTGATCAGGCTATGTCCTTTGATCAAGTTAAGTCATTGTCCTGTACATGCCACCCCCCCCCCCCCCCCACACCCATTTTAGAAACAAACACTCAGGTCTGTTGTGTCACACAGATTATTATTGATGCCTTTTGTATCATCCCACCTGGAGTACTGTAATTCCCTTTTGACATGCCTCACCACACAGGTGACACTGAGTGGCTCTCTACTGGGGTGTCTGGTATGGCCATCCACAGTGAGGGAAACATACCTGCTCCTTGCCCAAAAAAAGAGAGATGGATGACCTTTATAAGGTAAGATTATATGGCTTATCCATGTTCAAGTTAACAACATGACCCTAACACAATACACTGTAACATCAGGTACAGTATGTGATGGTACATGTATGCAAGTCCAGTTAAGTTACCGTATGTGCATTGTGTGTTTCAGACTGCCACAGCCAGGTATCTGCACAGCTCAGGGATTACTGAAGTATCCCAGCAAGATGGAGCAAGGTGACCCTCTACTCCAAGCAGGGCTTCAGGTATGACCTCACCTTCACCCACTCATGCCTCCTTGGCCAACAAGGTGAAATAGTCATATTTAATTTCACTGGGACTTATTTTTCCCTCTGTGTATCTTTCTCAAGGTGAGCGCCTACACTCCAGACAGCGTGTCCCAGGCATTGGAGTATCTGAAGGAGCTCCTGCTCGTCATCCAGCAGCACACCACATCTTGTCTGCACAGGCACACATCCCACCTGCTACAGCGAGCGTGGACCAGCCTGCACGACTCCTGACAGTGAGTACCTGATTGTGTCTCCTGTCCAGATTGTGTTAAAAACGTTTTAACAACCTCACACAGACAAGACTCAAGTCATTACTATTGCTTCAGACAAAATCATTTCCAAGGTTGTTCAGTGTTTAACTGTATGGTCTAATCTTAGAAATATTGGTGTTATTTTGATCAGGCTATGTCCTTTGATCAAGTTAAGTCATTGTCCTGTACATGCCACCCCCCCCCCCCCCACACCCATTTTAGAAACAAACACTCAGGTCTGTTGTGTCACACAGATTATTATTGATGCCTTTTGTATCATCCCACCTGGAGTACTGTAATTCCCTTTTGACATGCCTCACCACACAGGTGACACTGAGTGGCTCTCTACTGGGGTGTCTGGTATGGCCATCCACAGTGAGGGAAACATACCTGCTCCTTGCCCAAAAAAAGAGAGATGGCATGACCTTTATAAGGTAAGATTATATGGCTTATCCATGTTCAAGTTAACAACATGACCCTAACACAATACACTGTAACATCAGGTACAGTATGTGATGGTACATGTATGCAAGTCCAGTTAAGTTACCGTATGTGCATTGTGTGTTTCAGACTGCCACAGCCAGGTATCTGCACAGCTCAGGGATTACTGAAGTATCCCAGCAAGATGGAGCAAGGTGACCCTCTACTCCAAGCAGGGCTTCAGGTATGACCTCACCTTCACCCACTCATGCCTCCTTGGCCAACAAGGTGAAATAGTCATATTTAATTTCACTGGGACTTATTTTTCCCTCTGTGTATCTTTCTCAAGGTGAGCGCCTACACTCCAGACAGCGTGTCCCAGGCATTGGAGTATCTGAAGGAGCTCCTGCTCGTCATCCAGCAGCACACCACATCTTGTCTGCACAGGCACACATCCCACCTGCTACAGCGAGCGTGGACCAGCCTGCACGACTCCTGACAGTGAGTACCTGATTGTGTCTCCTGTCCAGATTGTGTTAAAAACGTTTTAACAACCTCACACAGACAAGACTCAAGTCATTACTATTGCTTCAGACAAAATCATTTCCAAGGTTGTTCAGTGTTTAACTGTATGGTCTAATCTTAGAAATATTGGTGTTATTTTGATCAGGCTATGTCCTTTGATCAAGTTAAGTCATTGTCCTGTACATGCCACCCCCCCCCCCCCCCCCCACACCCATTTTAGAAACAAACACTCAGGTCTGTTGTGTCACACAGATTATTATTGATGCCTTTTGTATCATCCCACCTGGAGTACTGTAATTCCCTTTTGACATGCCTCACCACACAGGTGACACTGAGTGGCTCTCTACTGGGGTGTCTGGTATGGCCATCCACAGTGAGGGAAACATACCTGCTCCTTGCCCAAAAAAAGAGAGATGGCATGACCTTTATAAGGTAAGATTATATGGCTTATCCATGTTCAAGTTAACAACATGACCCTAACACAATACACTGTAACATCAGGTACAGTATGTGATGGTACATGTATGCAAGTCCAGTTAAGTTACCGTATGTGCATTGTGTGTTTCAGACTGCCACAGCCAGGTATCTGCACAGCTCAGGGATTACTGAAGTATCCCAGCAAGATGGAGCAAGGTGACCCTCTACTCCAAGCAGGGCTTCAGGTATGACCTCACCTTCACCCACTCATGCCTCCTTGGCCAACAAGGTGAAATAGTCATATTTAATTTCACTGGGACTTATTTTTCCCTCTGTGTATCTTTCTCAAGGTGAGCGCCTACACTCCAGACAGCGTGTCCCAGGCATTGGAGTATCTGAAGGAGCTCCTGCTCGTCATCCAGCAGCACACCACATGTGCTCGCCTCCAACACAACCCACCATCATCAAGACCTGGACCCAGGAGCTGCTGACGCCAGCATGATGGCAGCATACAGATGCCAGCTTTTTGCACACCACACACACTCGACACTGATCTACACAAAGTTACACTCACCACACACACTCGACACTGATCTACACAAAGTTACACTCACACTGACCCTTTCTGATGCTGCCATTTGGTTGTGTCAGCTCCTGCTCTCTAGCTGTGATTGGACACTCTGGGGTCAGACAAGTGAACTCTCATTCAAAGGACCCTCTCTGTCTCTTTTCTTCTTTTTCTTCTTTTCATTGCTGTTTATTATTATTCATTGTCCACTGTGTTCTTTATTTGATTTAGATTGCACATTGTCTAATCGTTTTGTTTTTGTAAATGATGAATTTATTTGAAATGTATTCTCTCTTCGTGTCTTTGATAATACCATGATATTTAAATCTACTACATAATACATTATAGCCAATACGTTTTATACTTGACTGAATGACCAATAAAGTGCTCAAATCAGTTATCACTCATTCAATCATTACTTTCAACTTTTCTTTAGGGCATTACCCACTTTTGAGATAGCCTAAAAAAACTAAATATTTAAAGTGCATACGGTACTTTCTTTCCCTATTACAATAATAAAGACCCAGTTTTAAAACCATGCATTGCATATTTACCAACATGCTTGAGGTGGGATTGTAAACCTGTCTCTTCCATTTTACACAAGTAGCCTAATGTGATGGTGCATTAAAAGTTGATCAAAATCACATTATAGTTTAATTAGATTTGAGTTGCAGCACATTGACATCGTTTCAGAGCACCAAGGCAATAACTGAATGACATTGGACAAAATTCAAGTAAGTCCACAGCTGGATTCGAACCTGCGTCCTCCCAATTTTTCTTCCTTTTCCTCCTCCTTTTCCCCCCCTTCTTCCCCCTTCCTCCCCTTTCCTCCCCTTCCCCCCCCCCTTCTTTACGGACTAGTCGACGAATCACAGGGCGAAGTCAATCTTTCTAAAGCCAACCACATGCCGAGCCTAATCTTTCAAGAACCAACCACATGGCGAGCCTAATAATTCAGGAGCCTATCAAATGACCAAGTGAATCTTTCACAAAGCCATCCAATCAGAAGGCGAATCCAATCTTTCATTCAGCCAATCCCAGCGAATCCGACGGCCGAGAGGTCACCGCCCTCTTCTTCTTCACCGGAAGTACCCCAGTGTGTGGTTTGTTTGGCTAACGGATAGCTAGCCATTAGCTCTTATTATTATCCCTACACAACGTTACAGGTAAGCAACTGCCGATCCTTTTCATGTTTTAATTAAATACACATATTTCACGTCCACTTTGGCCATATCGTTGATATTTGCGCATATTTTTGATCGCGGTCTTTGACGTAAATATCACAGCATAACGTAACGAGAAGCTAACTAGCGTTAGCTGTGGCTGTGTTTTCGCTATCTGAACCCAAGTTCACGTTAACGTTAACAGCTAAGAAATAGTAAACCTTGTTATCAGTAATCTGCATAATGAGAAACTCATACACAGATAAAAGTAACAGCAGGTAGGCCTACTGATATAAACATTAAATGCCTGTCTATGCCTGTGTTTCTGTTTGTATGTTTTTAGTATCTAATGTATGTTTGTTTATTGCTGTAAGTATAATTTAGTCTACTGTACATAATTTCAGATGTCATTACGAAACAACAAGGCTATGGCAGGTGACACTGAGTGGCTCTCTACTGGGGTGTCTGGTATGGCCATCCACAGTGAGGGAAACATACCTGCTCCTTGCCCAAAAAAAGAGAGATGGCATGACCTTTATAAGGTAAGATTATATGGCTTATCCATGTTCAAGTTAACAACATGACCCTAACACAATACACTGTAACATCAGGTACAGTATGTGATGGTACATGTATGCAAGTCCAGTTAAGTTACCGTATGTGCATTGTGTGTTTCAGACTGCCACAGCCAGGTATCTGCACAGCTCAGGGATTACTGAAGTATCCCAGCAAGATGGAGCAAGGTGACCCTCTACTCCAAGCAGGGCTTCAGGTATGACCTCACCTTCACCCACTCATGCCTCCTTGGCCAACAAGGTGAAATAGTCATATTTAATTTCACTGGGACTTATTTTTCCCTCTGTGTATCTTTCTCAAGGTGAGCGCCTACACTCCAGACAGCGTGTCCCAGGCATTGGAGTATCTGAAGGAGCTCCTGCTCGTCATCCAGCAGCACACCACATCTTGTCTGCACAGGCACACATCCCACCTGCTACAGCGAGCGTGGACCAGCCTGCACGACTCCTGACAGTGAGTACCTGATTGTGTCTCCTGTCCAGATTGTGTTAAAAACGTTTTAACAACCTCACACAGACAAGACTCAAGTCATTACTATTGCTTCAGACAAAATCATTTCCAAGGTTGTTCAGTGTTTAACTGTATGGTCTAATCTTAGAAATATTGGTGTTATTTTGATCAGGCTATGTCCTTTGATCAAGTTAAGTCATTGTCCTGTACATGCCACCCCCCCCCCACACCCATTTTAGAAACAAACACTCAGGTCTGTTGTGTCACACAGATTATTATTGATGCCTTTTGTATCATCCCACCTGGAGTACTGTAATTCCCTTTTGACATGCCTCACCACACAGGTGACACTAAGTGGCTCTCTACTGGGGTGTCTGGTATGGCCATCCACAGTGAGGGAAACATACCTGCTCCTTGCCCAAAAAAAGAGAGATGGCATGACCTTTATAAGGTAAGATTATATGGCTTATCCATGTTCAAGTTAACAACATGACCCTAACACAATACACTGTAACATCAGGTACAGTATGTGATGGTACATGTATGCAAGTCCAGTTAAGTTACCGTATGTGCATTGTGTGTTTCAGACTGCCACAGCCAGGTATCTGCACAGCTCAGGGATTACTGAAGTATCCCAGCAAGATGGAGCAAGGTGACCCTCTACTCCAAGCAGGGCTTCAGGTATGACCTCACCTTCACCCACTCATGCCTCCTTGGCCAACAAGGTGAAATAGTCATATTTAATTTCACTGGGACTTATTTTTCCCTCTGTGTATCTTTCTCAAGGTGAGCGCCTACACTCCAGACAGCGTGTCCCAGGCATTGGAGTATCTGAAGGAGCTCCTGCTCGTCATCCAGCAGCACACCACATCTTGTCTGCACAGGCACACATCCCACCTGCTACAGCGAGCGTGGACCAGCCTGCACGACTCCTGACAGTGAGTACCTGATTGTGTCTCCTGTCCAGATTGTGTTAAAAACGTTTTAACAACCTCACACAGACAAGACTCAAGTCATTACTATTGCTTCAGACAAAATCATTTCCAAGGTTGTTCAGTGTTTAACTGTATGGTCTAATCTTAGAAATATTGGTGTTATTTTGATCAGGCTATGTCCTTTGATCAAGTTAAGTCATTGTCCTGTACATGCCACCCCCCCCCCACACCCATTTTAGAAACAAACACTCAGGTCTGTTGTGTCACACAGATTATTATTGATGCCTTTTGTATCATCCCACCTGGAGTACTGTAATTCCCTTTTGACATGCCTCACCACACAGGTGACACTGAGTGGCTCTCTACTGGGGTGTCTGGTATGGCCATCCACAGTGAGGGAAACATACCTGCTCCTTGCCCAAAAAAAGAGAGATGGCATGACCTTTATAAGGTAAGATTATATGGCTTATCCATGTTCAAGTTAACAACATGACCCTAACACAATACACTGTAACATCAGGTACAGTATGTGATGGTACATGTATGCAAGTCCAGTTAAGTTACCGTATGTGCATTGTGTGTTTCAGACTGCCACAGCCAGGTATCTGCACAGCTCAGGGATTACTGAAGTATCCCAGCAAGATGGAGCAAGGTGACCCTCTACTCCAAGCAGGGCTTCAGGTATGACCTCACCTTCACCCACTCATGCCTCCTTGGCCAACAAGGTGAAATAGTCATATTTAATTTCACTGGGACTTATTTTTCCCTCTGTGTATCTTTCTCAAGGTGAGCGCCTACACTCCAGACAGCGTGTCCCAGGCATTGGAGTATCTGAAGGAGCTCCTGCTCGTCATCCAGCAGCACACCACATCTTGTCTGCACAGGCACACATCCCACCTGCTACAGCGAGCGTGGACCAGCCTGCACGACTCCTGACAGTGAGTACCTGATTGTGTCTCCTGTCCAGATTGTGTTAAAAACGTTTTAACAACCTCACACAGACAAGACTCAAGTCATTACTATTGCTTCAGACAAAATCATTTCCAAGGTTGTTCAGTGTTTAACTGTATGGTCTAATCTTAGAAATATTGGTGTTATTTTGATCAGGCTATGTCCTTTGATCAAGTTAAGTCATTGTCCTGTACATGCCACCCCCCCCCCCCCCCCCACACCCATTTTAGAAACAAACACTCAGGTCTGTTGTGTCACACAGATTATTATTGATGCCTTTTGTATCATCCCACCTGGAGTACTGTAATTCCCTTTTGACATGCCTCACCACACAGGTGACACTGAGTGGCTCTCTACTGGGGTGTCTGGTATGGCCATCCACAGTGAGGGAAACATACCTGCTCCTTGCCCAAAAAAAGAGAGATGGCATGACCTTTATAAGGTAAGATTATATGGCTTATCCATGTTCAAGTTAACAACATGACCCTAACACAATACACTGTAACATCAGGTACAGTATGTGATGGTACATGTATGCAAGTCCAGTTAAGTTACCGTATGTGCATTGTGTGTTTCAGACTGCCACAGCCAGGTATCTGCACAGCTCAGGGATTACTGAAGTATCCCAGCAAGATGGAGCAAGGTGACCCTCTACTCCAAGCAGGGCTTCAGGTATGACCTCACCTTCACCCACTCATGCCTCCTTGGCCAACAAGGTGAAATAGTCATATTTAATTTCACTGGGACTTATTTTTCCCTCTGTGTATCTTTCTCAAGGTGAGCGCCTACACTCCAGACAGCGTGTCCCAGGCATTGGAGTATCTGAAGGAGCTCCTGCTCGTCATCCAGCAGCACACCACATGTGCTCGCCTCCAACACAACCCACCATCATCAAGACCTGGACCCAGGAGCTGCTGACGCCAGCATGATGGCAGCATACAGATGCCAGCTTTTTGCACACCACACACACTCGACACTGATCTACACAAAGTTACACTCACCACACACACTCGACACTGATCTACACAAAGTTACACTCACACTGACCCTTTCTGATGCTGCCATTTGGTTGTGTCAGCTCCTGCTCTCTAGCTGTGATTGGACACTCTGGGGTCAGACAAGTGAACTCTCATTCAAAGGACCCTCTCTGTCTCTTTTCTTCTTTTTCTTCTTTTCATTGCTGTTTATTATTATTCATTGTCCACTGTGTTCTTTATTTGATTTAGATTGCACATTGTCTAATCGTTTTGTTTTTGTAAATGATGAATTTATTTGAAATGTATTCTCTCTTCGTGTCTTTGATAATACCATGATATTTAAATCTACTACATAATACATTATAGCCAATACGTTTTATACTTGACTGAATGACCAATAAAGTGCTCAAATCAGTTATCACTCATTCAATCATTACTTTCAACTTTTCTTTAGGGCATTACCCACTTTTGAGATAGCCTAAAAAAACTAAATATTTAAAGTGCATACGGTACTTTCTTTCCCTATTACAATAATAAAGACCCAGTTTTAAAACCATGCATTGCATATTTACCAACATGCTTGAGGTGGGATTGTAAACCTGTCTCTTCCATTTTACACAAGTAGCCTAATGTGATGGTGCATTAAAAGTTGATCAAAATCACATTATAGTTTAATTAGATTTGAGTTGCAGCACATTGACATCGTTTCAGAGCACCAAGGCAATAACTGAATGACATTGGACAAAATTCAAGTAAGTCCACAGCTGGATTCGAACCTGCGTCCTCCCAATTTTTCTTCCTTTTCCTCCTCCTTTTCCCCCCCTTCTTCCCCCTTCCTCCCCTTTCCTCCCCTTCCCCCCCCCCTTCTTTACGGACTAGTCGACGAATCACAGGGCGAAGTCAATCTTTCTAAAGCCAACCACATGCCGAGCCTAATCTTTCAAGAACCAACCACATGGCGAGCCTAATAATTCAGGAGCCTATCAAATGACCAAGTGAATCTTTCACAAAGCCATCCAATCAGAAGGCGAATCCAATCTTTCATTCAGCCAATCCCAGCGAATCCGACGGCCGAGAGGTCACCGCCCTCTTCTTCTTCACCGGAAGTACCCCAGTGTGTGGTTTGTTTGGCTAACGGATAGCTAGCCATTAGCTCTTATTATTATCCCTACACAACGTTACAGGTAAGCAACTGCCGATCCTTTTCATGTTTTAATTAAATACACATATTTCACGTCCACTTTGGCCATATCGTTGATATTTGCGCATATTTTTGATCGCGGTCTTTGACGTAAATATCACAGCATAACGTAACGAGAAGCTAACTAGCGTTAGCTGTGGCTGTGTTTTCGCTATCTGAACCCAAGTTCACGTTAACGTTAACAGCTAAGAAATAGTAAACCTTGTTATCAGTAATCTGCATAATGAGAAACTCATACACAGATAAAAGTAACAGCAGGTAGGCCTACTGATATAAACATTAAATGCCTGTCTATGCCTGTGTTTCTGTTTGTATGTTTTTAGTATCTAATGTATGTTTGTTTATTGCTGTAAGTATAATTTAGTCTACTGTACATAATTTCAGATGTCATTACGAAACAACAAGGCTATGGCAGGTGACACTGAGTGGCTCTCTACTGGGGTGTCTGGTATGGCCATCCACAGTGAGGGAAACATACCTGCTCCTTGCCCAAAAAAAGAGAGATGGCATGACCTTTATAAGGTAAGATTATATGGCTTATCCATGTTCAAGTTAACAACATGACCCTAACACAATACACTGTAACATCAGGTACAGTATGTGATGGTACATGTATGCAAGTCCAGTTAAGTTACCGTATGTGCATTGTGTGTTTCAGACTGCCACAGCCAGGTATCTGCACAGCTCAGGGATTACTGAAGTATCCCAGCAAGATGGAGCAAGGTGACCCTCTACTCCAAGCAGGGCTTCAGGTATGACCTCACCTTCACCCACTCATGCCTCCTTGGCCAACAAGGTGAAATAGTCATATTTAATTTCACTGGGACTTATTTTTCCCTCTGTGTATCTTTCTCAAGGTGAGCGCCTACACTCCAGACAGCGTGTCCCAGGCATTGGAGTATCTGAAGGAGCTCCTGCTCGTCATCCAGCAGCACACCACATCTTGTCTGCACAGGCACACATCCCACCTGCTACAGCGAGCGTGGACCAGCCTGCACGACTCCTGACAGTGAGTACCTGATTGTGTCTCCTGTCCAGATTGTGTTAAAAACGTTTTAACAACCTCACACAGACAAGACTCAAGTCATTACTATTGCTTCAGACAAAATCATTTCCAAGGTTGTTCAGTGTTTAACTGTATGGTCTAATCTTAGAAATATTGGTGTTATTTTGATCAGGCTATGTCCTTTGATCAAGTTAAGTCATTGTCCTGTACATGCCACCCCCCCCCCCCCCCCCACACCCATTTTAGAAACAAACACTCAGGTCTGTTGTGTCACACAGATTATTATTGATGCCTTTTGTATCATCCCACCTGGAGTACTGTAATTCCCTTTTGACATGCCTCACCACACAGGTGACACTGAGTGGCTCTCTACTGGGGTGTCTGGTATGGCCATCCACAGTGAGGGAAACATACCTGCTCCTTGCCCAAAAAAAGAGAGATGGCATGACCTTTATAAGGTAAGATTATATGGCTTATCCATGTTCAAGTTAACAACATGACCCTAACACAATACACTGTAACATCAGGTACAGTATGTGATGGTACATGTATGCAAGTCCAGTTAAGTTACCGTATGTGCATTGTGTGTTTCAGACTGCCACAGCCAGGTATCTGCACAGCTCAGGGATTACTGAAGTATCCCAGCAAGATGGAGCAAGGTGACCCTCTACTCCAAGCAGGGCTTCAGGTATGACCTCACCTTCACCCACTCATGCCTCCTTGGCCAACAAGGTGAAATAGTCATATTTAATTTCACTGGGACTTATTTTTCCCTCTGTGTATCTTTCTCAAGGTGAGCGCCTACACTCCAGACAGCGTGTCCCAGGCATTGGAGTATCTGAAGGAGCTCCTGCTCGTCATCCAGCAGCACACCACATCTTGTCTGCACAGGCACACATCCCACCTGCTACAGCGAGCGTGGACCAGCCTGCACGACTCCTGACAGTGAGTACCTGATTGTGTCTCCTGTCCAGATTGTGTTAAAAACGTTTTAACAACCTCACACAGACAAGACTCAAGTCATTACTATTGCTTCAGACAAAATCATTTCCAAGGTTGTTCAGTGTTTAACTGTATGGTCTAATCTTAGAAATATTGGTGTTATTTTGATCAGGCTATGTCCTTTGATCAAGTTAAGTCATTGTCCTGTACATGCCACCCCCCCCCCCCACACCCATTTTAGAAACAAACACTCAGGTCTGTTGTGTCACACAGATTATTATTGATGCCTTTTGTATCATCCCACCTGGAGTACTGTAATTCCCTTTTGACATGCCTCACCACACAGGTGACACTGAGTGGCTCTCTACTGGGGTGTCTGGTATGGCCATCCACAGTGAGGGAAACATACCTGCTCCTTGCCCAAAAAAAGAGAGATGGCATGACCTTTATAAGGTAAGATTATATGGCTTATCCATGTTCAAGTTAACAACATGACCCTAACACAATACACTGTAACATCAGGTACAGTATGTGATGGTACATGTATGCAAGTCCAGTTAAGTTACCGTATGTGCATTGTGTGTTTCAGACTGCCACAGCCAGGTATCTGCACAGCTCAGGGATTACTGAAGTATCCCAGCAAGATGGAGCAAGGTGACCCTCTACTCCAAGCAGGGCTTCAGGTATGACCTCACCTTCACCCACTCATGCCTCCTTGGCCAACAAGGTGAAATAGTCATATTTAATTTCACTGGGACTTATTTTTCCCTCTGTGTATCTTTCTCAAGGTGAGCGCCTACACTCCAGACAGCGTGTCCCAGGCATTGGAGTATCTGAAGGAGCTCCTGCTCGTCATCCAGCAGCACACCACATCTTGTCTGCACAGGCACACATCCCACCTGCTACAGCGAGCGTGGACCAGCCTGCACGACTCCTGACAGTGAGTACCTGATTGTGTCTCCTGTCCAGATTGTGTTAAAAACGTTTTAACAACCTCACACAGACAAGACTCAAGTCATTACTATTGCTTCAGACAAAATCATTTCCAAGGTTGTTCAGTGTTTAACTGTATGGTCTAATCTTAGAAATATTGGTGTTATTTTGATCAGGCTATGTCCTTTGATCAAGTTAAGTCATTGTCCTGTACATGCCACCCCCCCCCCCCCCCCCCCCCCCCCATTTTAGAAACAAACACTCAGGTCTGTTGTGTCACACAGATTATTATTGATGCCTTTTGTATCATCCCACCTGGAGTACTGTAATTCCCTTTTGACATGCCTCACCACACAGGTGACACTGAGTGGCTCTCTACTGGGGTGTCTGGTATGGCCATCCACAGTGAGGGAAACATACCTGCTCCTTGCCCAAAAAAAGAGAGATGGCATGACCTTTATAAGGTAAGATTATATGGCTTATCCATGTTCAAGTTAACAACATGACCCTAACACAATACACTGTAACATCAGGTACAGTATGTGATGGTACATGTATGCAAGTCCAGTTAAGTTACCGTATGTGCATTGTGTGTTTCAGACTGCCACAGCCAGGTATCTGCACAGCTCAGGGATTACTGAAGTATCCCAGCAAGATGGAGCAAGGTGACCCTCTACTCCAAGCAGGGCTTCAGGTATGACCTCACCTTCACCCACTCATGCCTCCTTGGCCAACAAGGTGAAATAGTCATATTTAATTTCACTGGGACTTATTTTTCCCTCTGTGTATCTTTCTCAAGGTGAGCGCCTACACTCCAGACAGCGTGTCCCAGGCATTGGAGTATCTGAAGGAGCTCCTGCTCGTCATCCAGCAGCACACCACATCTTGTCTGCACAGGCACACATCCCACCTGCTACAGCGAGCGTGGACCAGCCTGCACGACTCCTGACAGTGAGTACCTGATTGTGTCTCCTGTCCAGATTGTGTTAAAAACGTTTTAACAACCTCACACAGACAAGACTCAAGTCATTACTATTGCTTCAGACAAAATCATTTCCAAGGTTGTTCAGTGTTTAACTGTATGGTCTAATCTTAGAAATATTGGTGTTATTTTGATCAGGCTATGTCCTTTGATCAAGTTAAGTCATTGTCCTGTACATGCCACCCCCCCCCCCACACCCATTTTAGAAACAAACACTCAGGTCTGTTGTGTCACACAGATTATTATTGATGCCTTTTGTATCATCCCACCTGGAGTACTGTAATTCCCTTTTGACATGCCTCACCACACAGGTGACACTGAGTGGCTCTCTACTGGGGTGTCTGGTATGGCCATCCACAGTGAGGGAAACATACCTGCTCCTTGCCCAAAAAAAGAGAGATGGCATGACCTTTATAAGGTAAGATTATATGGCTTATCCATGTTCAAGTTAACAACATGACCCTAACACAATACACTGTAACATCAGGTACAGTATGTGATGGTACATGTATGCAAGTCCAGTTAAGTTACCGTATGTGCATTGTGTGTTTCAGACTGCCACAGCCAGGTATCTGCACAGCTCAGGGATTACTGAAGTATCCCAGCAAGATGGAGCAAGGTGACCCTCTACTCCAAGCAGGGCTTCAGGTATGACCTCACCTTCACCCACTCATGCCTCCTTGGCCAACAAGGTGAAATAGTCATATTTAATTTCACTGGGACTTATTTTTCCCTCTGTGTATCTTTCTCAAGGTGAGCGCCTACACTCCAGACAGCGTGTCCCAGGCATTGGAGTATCTGAAGGAGCTCCTGCTCGTCATCCAGCAGCACACCACATCTTGTCTGCACAGGCACACATCCCACCTGCTACAGCGAGCGTGGACCAGCCTGCACGACTCCTGACAGTGAGTACCTGATTGTGTCTCCTGTCCAGATTGTGTTAAAAACGTTTTAACAACCTCACACAGACAAGACTCAAGTCATTACTATTGCTTCAGACAAAATCATTTCCAAGGTTGTTCAGTGTTTAACTGTATGGTCTAATCTTAGAAATATTGGTGTTATTTTGATCAGGCTATGTCCTTTGATCAAGTTAAGTCATTGTCCTGTACATGCCACCCCCCCCCCCCCCCCCCCCCCCCCCCCACACCCATTTTAGAAACAAACACTCAGGTCTGTTGTGTCACACAGATTATTATTGATGCCTTTTGTATCATCCCACCTGGAGTACTGTAATTCCCTTTTGACATGCCTCACCACACAGGTGACACTGAGTGGCTCTCTACTGGGGTGTCTGGTATGGCCATCCACAGTGAGGGAAACATACCTGCTCCTTGCCCAAAAAAAGAGAGATGGCATGACCTTTATAAGGTAAGATTATATGGCTTATCCATGTTCAAGTTAACAACATGACCCTAACACAATACACTGTAACATCAGGTACAGTATGTGATGGTACATGTATGCAAGTCCAGTTAAGTTACCGTATGTGCATTGTGTGTTTCAGACTGCCACAGCCAGGTATCTGCACAGCTCAGGGATTACTGAAGTATCCCAGCAAGATGGAGCAAGGTGACCCTCTACTCCAAGCAGGGCTTCAGGTATGACCTCACCTTCACCCACTCATGCCTCCTTGGCCAACAAGGTGAAATAGTCATATTTAATTTCACTGGGACTTATTTTTCCCTCTGTGTATCTTTCTCAAGGTGAGCGCCTACACTCCAGACAGCGTGTCCCAGGCATTGGAGTATCTGAAGGAGCTCCTGCTCGTCATCCAGCAGCACACCACATCTTGTCTGCACAGGCACACATCCCACCTGCTACAGCGAGCGTGGACCAGCCTGCACGACTCCTGACAGTGAGTACCTGATTGTGTCTCCTGTCCAGATTGTGTTAAAAACGTTTTAACAACCTCACACAGACAAGACTCAAGTCATTACTATTGCTTCAGACAAAATCATTTCCAAGGTTGTTCAGTGTTTAACTGTATGGTCTAATCTTAGAAATATTGGTGTTATTTTGATCAGGCTATGTCCTTTGATCAAGTTAAGTCATTGTCCTGTACATGCCACCCCCCCCCCCCCCCCCACACCCATTTTAGAAACAAACACTCAGGTCTGTTGTGTCACACAGATTATTATTGATGCCTTTTGTATCATCCCACCTGGAGTACTGTAATTCCCTTTTGACATGCCTCACCACACAGGTGACACTGAGTGGCTCTCTACTGGGGTGTCTGGTATGGCCATCCACAGTGAGGGAAACATACCTGCTCCTTGCCCAAAAAAAGAGAGATGGCATGACCTTTATAAGGTAAGATTATATGGCTTATCCATGTTCAAGTTAACAACATGACCCTAACACAATACACTGTAACATCAGGTACAGTATGTGATGGTACATGTATGCAAGTCCAGTTAAGTTACCGTATGTGCATTGTGTGTTTCAGACTGCCACAGCCAGGTATCTGCACAGCTCAGGGATTACTGAAGTATCCCAGCAAGATGGAGCAAGGTGACCCTCTACTCCAAGCAGGGCTTCAGGTATGACCTCACCTTCACCCACTCATGCCTCCTTGGCCAACAAGGTGAAATAGTCATATTTAATTTCACTGGGACTTATTTTTCCCTCTGTGTATCTTTCTCAAGGTGAGCGCCTACACTCCAGACAGCGTGTCCCAGGCATTGGAGTATCTGAAGGAGCTCCTGCTCGTCATCCAGCAGCACACCACATCTTGTCTGCACAGGCACACATCCCACCTGCTACAGCGAGCGTGGACCAGCCTGCACGACTCCTGACAGTGAGTACCTGATTGTGTCTCCTGTCCAGATTGTGTTAAAAACGTTTT
Source organism: Poromitra crassiceps (assembly GCF_964638095.1). Classification (NCBI taxonomy): domain Eukaryota; kingdom Metazoa; phylum Chordata; class Actinopteri; order Beryciformes; family Melamphaidae; genus Poromitra; species Poromitra crassiceps. Next base: position 36,773,304 of record NC_139624.1, read on the forward strand.
AACAACCTCACACAGACAAGACTCAAGTCATTACTATTGCTTCAGACAAAATCATTTCCAAGGTTGTTCAGTGTTTAACTGTATGGTCTAATCTTAGAAATATTGGTGTTATTTTGATCAGGCTATGTCCTTTGATCAAGTTAAGTCATTGTCCTGTACATGCCACCCCCCCCCCCCCCCCCCCCCCCACACCCATTTTAGAAACAAACACTCAGGTCTGTTGTGTCACACAGATTATTATTGATGCCTTTTGTATCATCCCACCTGGAGTACTGTAATTCCCTTTTGACATGCCTCACCACACAGGTGACACTGAGTGGCTCTCTACTGGGGTGTCTGGTATGGCCATCCACAGTGAGGGAAACATACCTGCTCCTTGCCCAAAAAAAGAGAGATGGCATGACCTTTATAAGGTAAGATTATATGGCTTATCCATGTTCAAGTTAACAACATGACCCTAACACAATACACTGTAACATCAGGTACAGTATGTGATGGTACATGTATGCAAGTCCAGTTAAGTTACCGTATGTGCATTGTGTGTTTCAGACTGCCACAGCCAGGTATCTGCACAGCTCAGGGATTACTGAAGTATCCCAGCAAGATGGAGCAAGGTGACCCTCTACTCCAAGCAGGGCTTCAGGTATGACCTCACCTTCACCCACTCATGCCTCCTTGGCCAACAAGGTGAAATAGTCATATTTAATTTCACTGGGACTTATTTTTCCCTCTGTGTATCTTTCTCAAGGTGAGCGCCTACACTCCAGACAGCGTGTCCCAGGCATTGGAGTATCTGAAGGAGCTCCTGCTCGTCATCCAGCAGCACACCACATGTGCTCGCCTCCAACACAACCCACCATCATCAAGACCTGGACCCAGGAGCTGCTGACGCCAGCATGATGGCAGCATACAGATGCCAGCTTTTTGCACACCACACACACTCGACACTGATCTACACAAAGTTACACTCACCACACACACTCGACACTGATCTACACAAAGTTACACTCACACTGACCCTTTCTGATGCTGCCATTTGGTTGTGTCAGCTCCTGCTCTCTAGCTGTGATTGGACACTCTGGGGTCAGACAAGTGAACTCTCATTCAAAGGACCCTCTCTGTCTCTTTTCTTCTTTTTCTTCTTTTCATTGCTGTTTATTATTATTCATTGTCCACTGTGTTCTTTATTTGATTTAGATTGCACATTGTCTAATCGTTTTGTTTTTGTAAATGATGAATTTATTTGAAATGTATTCTCTCTTCGTGTCTTTGATAATACCATGATATTTAAATCTACTACATAATACATTATAGCCAATACGTTTTATACTTGACTGAATGACCAATAAAGTGCTCAAATCAGTTATCACTCATTCAATCATTACTTTCAACTTTTCTTTAGGGCATTACCCACTTTTGAGATAGCCTAAAAAAACTAAATATTTAAAGTGCATACGGTACTTTCTTTCCCTATTACAATAATAAAGACCCAGTTTTAAAACCATGCATTGCATATTTACCAACATGCTTGAGGTGGGATTGTAAACCTGTCTCTTCCATTTTACACAAGTAGCCTAATGTGATGGTGCATTAAAAGTTGATCAAAATCACATTATAGTTTAATTAGATTTGAGTTGCAGCACATTGACATCGTTTCAGAGCACCAAGGCAATAACTGAATGACATTGGACAAAATTC
>NC_139624.1:36777501-36925521 GCF_964638095.1 Poromitra crassiceps
ACGAGCAAACTCACGGTTTCCTCAAGTGCTGCTGATAAAAATCGCAAGTTTGCTTTGCACATGCGGAGAGCTGATCATGAAGAAACTGCCGCAAGCGTATTGCGAGAATTCTCGCAGCGACAGAGAAGTCCTCTGCAGGTTGTAAAGCTTATTATTATGTCCGTTAATTTAGCCACTAATATCAACATCATTTCAGCATAATTAACCTACTAGAACCTCAATTGATTTGCCATGGAGTATTTAATGGGCAGCTTTCATTTATTTGTCTGAACACTTTATGGAGCGCATCGTCTCAAAGCTCACAACACGCAACAAGGGATTTCGTTCTCAGATGTAGGCTACAGGTAACACAATATTCTTACCTTTTGCCCTTCAGTTGAAAGTAAAGCAAATATTCTCATGTTGTGAAGTAGGCTATAAGTCCGTTCTGAAAGCGAGTTGGATGCCCGCGTGTCAACCAGCTGCAGTCCCTCGTCATCGTGTCAATATAGACCGCTTCATAAAATATATAGGCTATAAAGTTTGACTGACTCCACGTCTCATCTCTGGCTTGTTGCAGGTAGGCAACTTCTTCATTTAGATTATCTTTCAAGTTATTTAATTTCATGTTCTTCGATGCAAACACAGCAAAATCTGTGGTGTGAATTAGTGTTAATTTTTCAGTGAAAATTATTCTGAGTTAATGAGTGTTGATTTGGGTGTACTTTGCACACCTGCAGTGTTTAAAATCGTCTGTAGGTAGTGCTTAGTCTGGGCACCTTCCACCCCGCTTTTTGTCATGGGGGCGTAAACCCCGGACCCAGAATTAACACCGGATGGCAATGCGCCTAACAACGTCTTTGTTGCCGTTAGCTTGACGCGGTGATGTTACCTAAACTAGAGTCTGATCAAAACAAAGCTAGCGTTACATAAAACAAAACGTTTATGCAATATGGCATCTCCGCCACCACCGCCTGACACACCGGTCAAAACGGTGAAAGAGGATTCTGATACTTGGGTCAAATTGTCAAGTTAACGTGAAAGTTGACGAGCTAGAAACGCTGCCATCCGGTCTAGGGCGGGCTCTAGGCGGGAACCAGTAGGGTGACAAAATCAATTGTGGGCGGGAGCCAGGCTCTTTCTCGCCGAGAAGAGCCTGGTGACGCGAGGTAGTGCTATCTGAGCGAGTTGAGGGTGGACACCTGGTTGAGTCAATTTCACATCCGGTCTGGTAACCTCCATCTTTCTTTTCCGAAAATACACTGAACCATTAGCAGCGATTAGCATGGCTAACGTCTACAATGTTTTGCTTTATAAAGGTACGTTTAGGTGAATGTATTTACTTATAAGGGCAAACTCGTACATAAAACAATGTATTAACGGTTAGCGCAATGTTAGCCGTTCAAATGTGGCAATGTACTGTAAAAGCTAGCGTTAGATGCTTATGGATTTGCTAAATGACGACGAGCTAACGCTAGCTAAGACACACGTGAAGCCAACAGCTAACATTACATTTGTCTCGATAGAATGTAATGAGGTGAGCACAATGTTATGGTCGAATGCGTCAATGTAATTCAACGTTAGATGCTCATGGCTTTGCTAGCATTAATTGCTAATGCTAGTTGAATGCACATGTACGGTAGTTTACTTATGGCAGGCTAGACTGTTACAACACACTCATGCTGACGGTGGCCGGTGAAAAAAGGGGCAGGCCAGGGGCAGTGGTCGCTTTGTACGCAAGGTAATACCCGTTTCTCTTTCAGTACATGGTGATGTCTCAACTTGCCTGAGTGCTTCGGGAATTTAAGGTAAAAACGTAGTTAGTAGTGAGTGCATTTAGCTCATAGTAATGTACCTCTGGTAATAGCAGAGCTACAGTATCATGTGGGTGAGAGGCTAATGCTAGCTGCTCCAGGCAACATAGAAAGTCAATTACAAAACCTCTGGCTCATTGTTCTAATTAAACAGACTCAATAGCTTGAGTTTTGTTTCTAGCATTAAACAAGATGAAGCAATGATTCCACTATGCATAGTTGATTGGGGGAAAACATCTTTATGTAGGAAAAGAATGTAAAAAGGTCAAGCAAGCTTCAGAATAATTTCGACTTATGGTCAGAATGTTTTAAAATGAAAGCTTTGATTTAAACTTGATAAACCCTGCGAAAACACGCTTTTCTTGAACGTGACTTTATTGCTTTTTTAAGATGATCATTGTATTGTAAACCTGTGCGTTACCTTGTACCATTACTTCTATTTTAAATCATGCTCTTCAAAGTAACCAAGAAGCTCCTTTTTTCACTGTTTATTATATTGTTTATATTCCAAACACCTATGGCTACTGCCTTTGTGCATTCAAAGTAAGTGAATGGCTTTTGTCCTCCACCCCTCCAGACTTGGACAGTGGCATGGCCTCCCTGCTGCTCCTTCTCCATCTCTTGCCATCCACAGGATGGAACGGGGCGAAGAGAAGTCCCAGTGATGCAGTGGACAAAATGGTGCACTTTCACAAGGTATGTCTGTTAAAATATTTTTTATAATAAATAAATTGGCTCGGCAGTGTCTGTCCGTCACAATTTGACCAGCCCGGGTTTACACACACACACCAGTGGTCTGGGAAGGGGCTACAGAGGTCCTTGAATGGGTTTTCTCTTTAACTCATTGAGTGCCAGCCACTTTTGGAGAACGGACGCTCCCAGTGCCAGAGTTTCCGAGCGTTTTCAGTGATTTCTCGAGGCCCACAGAATATTGTGTGATATTGTAAACACCGAACACGCACAAAGAACAAGGAGACGAGAGGGGGTTGTATCATTTTTTAGTGGTCTGTACAGACCATTGGTCAGTACCACTAGGGGGTGCTAAAGCGAATGGTCCGGACCAGTTGGTGTGGTCCGTCACTGTACCACGGACCACTGGTGTGTGGTCGGTCAGGTGGTCAGTGTGGTCTGTCACGTGGTCCGTCAGTGTTCCTTCTCATTTTAATACATGGTCAGTCAGCACAGACGCTCTGACCATGGTCCGGACCACTTAGTGTGTGGTCGGTCAGGTGGTCGGTGTGGTCTGTCACGTGGTCCGTCAGTGTTCCTTCTCATTTTAATGCATGGTCAGTCAGCACAGACGCTCTGACCATGGTCCGGACCACTGGTGTGTGGTCGGTCAGGTGGTCAGTGTGGTCTGTCACGTGGTCCGTCAGTGTTCCTTCTCATTTTAATGCATGGTCAGTCAGCACAGACGCTCTGACCATGGTCCGGACCACTTAGTGTGTGGTCGGTCAGGTGGTCAGTGTGGTCTGTCACGTGGTCCGTCAGTGTTCTTTCTCATTTTAATGCATGGTCAGTCAGCACAGACGCTCTGACCATGGTCCGGACCACTGGTGTGTGGTCGGTCAGGTGGTCAGTGTGGTCTGTCACGTGGTCCGTCAGTGTTCCTTCTCATTTTAATGCATGGTCAGTCAGCACAGACGCTCTGACCATGGTCCGGACCACTGGTGTGTGGTCGGTCAGGTGGTCAGTGTGGTCTGTCACGTGGTCCGTCAGTGTTCCTTCTCATTTTAATGCATGGTCAGTCAGCACAGACGCTCTGACCATGGTCCGGACCATTTAGTGTGTGGTCGGTCAGGTGGTCTGTCACGTGGTCCGTCAGTGTTCCTTCTCCTCTTAATGCATCGCAGTCAGCGTACAGACGCTCTGACCATGGTCCAGACCATCAGTGTGTGGTCAGTCAGCTGGTCAGTGTGGTCTGTCACGTGGTCCGTCAGCGTTCCTTCTCGTCACAATGCATCAGTCAGCGTACAGACGCTCTGACCATGGTCCGGACCACCAGTGTGTGGTCTGTCACGTAGGCTACGTGATCCGTCAGTGTTCCTTCTCCTCTTAATGCATCGCAGTCAGCGTACAGACGCTCTGACCACGGTCCGGCCGTGGTCGGCCAGCTGGTCTGTGGTCTGTAGCCTACGTGGTCCGTGTTCCTTCTCGTCTTAATGCATGTCAATGACCATCATTGTTGGGCAGTTTACGTTACTAAATAACGTTACTAAATTAATAATATCAATATAATAATAATAATGTTGTAATACTATATATAATAATTGTCTAAATAAACAGACATAAGTTTGACTGGTATACGACGTGCGTCCATCTTTATTTGTGACATGGAGTAACTGGGCGTCGCACAGTGATACGTCATCAACAATGGCCGATGGCCTCAATGTAAACATACACTGGATATTACAGTAACCGAGCGTTTTGGGTTCTTTATTGTTTATGGCCGCTTGTTGTTGGGAGCGGCTGCCACTCATTTACTTGGTCAGGGGCGAGAGCATGGGCGAGAGAGATATTGAACCAACTGTCCACTTCCTCTTCCGGATTTCACAATAAGAGTCCACAATAACATACAGAACAGTCTGTTACAATAATAATAATAATAATAATAATAATAATAATAATAATAATTAATAAAAATAGTGAATCATCAAATATAATTATATAGATTTGATCGATATAGCCTATAATCCTTCATCAAAACTATTGGAGAATGGGCTCCTCAATATAGGCTGGGTTTCTCATTGGCCCATGCTACACCCTTCCACCAATTTTCATAAAATCAGTAAAACGCGAAACCATAGCATGCTTTACACCGTCGGTAAGAATATTTCAGTGGTAGGCTTCCATCATCTGCCATCATTGTCTATCAGTGTTATAGGATTTCCCCCGACCATGCTGACCCATTGACCATGCGTGGAGACACCGCCTGAATGGCTCTGGCAAAGACAACATGTTGAAAGGCATGTGAATATAATGTTTATCGGATTTAGATTTAGAGATTTGTTTTTAGATTTCAATCAAGCTTCACAACAGGGTATGTGTGACATGGGCAGACCATCATCTGTGACAGCCTGTCGCTGTCCATCGACGGTGGTGTTGAAATGTTCATCAATCAATGCATATCCTTGCTGTCCTTGGCTGAAACATCTGAAGCGTCACTGTCCGCTTTCTTAGACATCGCCTAAGCCTACTGTATCACTTGGCTCAAATTGTTTATGGATATGACATACCTTTCTAGACATGAGGAGTCTTTGTTTTTTTTTGCCGAAGGTGAGTAGAGCGGGCGGGGGCGGTGGGGAGGAGTGGGGTGGGCCTATCAGACAATTCATAAACGCCTCTGCAATCCTCAATTCTTAATGGATTTCTTATGTTTAAATGGCCCTGTAATCTATGGATTGAGGCAGTAAATTTGGCATGTCAACCATGCTTCTATCACTTAGATCAGTGGTTCCCAACCTTTTTTGTGCCGTGTACCCCTTGAGCTGTTTTGCCATGCCAAGTGTACCCCCTGACAGCGTGTTGATCATTCTCCCAAATTTGTTCCATTGATCTCATTCAACTTTTACTATCCAACACAACTGATTATTAAATTAAAACAATATAAAATTAAAATCGTTTTGAATGACTCCCCTTTAATACAAATAGCTATACACTTATTGAGAATGAACAAAATATTATATATAGCCTATATAGAGATAGATATATTCAGACTCACACAGTAACAGTTTCAACTATTTTTATTTAGTCACTTGGCACCTTTAAAAAGACACCTGAGCTAGTTTGTCTTTCATAAGCTTTGACAGTTCTGGGGACAGCTGTTACCAGGCAAAATATCACACATAAGATAAGTAGATCCAAAAAGCAAAAGTTCAAATCAGTGCACATCACACCAAAATAGCACACAAAAATAGCACACATATTAGATCCAAAAGGCAAAAGTCCAGTGCACATTTCCCAGTTCAGGATATTCCCTTTCAACCTCATAGTAAAACACTGCCAAGAATGAAGACAACTGACTATTAAACTAAAATCATTTGAATGACAAAACTCTTATGATTCAGTTATTTGGCAGCTTTAATGAGACACCTGAGCTTGTTTGTCTTTCATAAGCTTTGATAGTTCTGGGGGCAGTGTGGCAACAGCTGTTACCAGACTGTTCTCCACATTCAGTCTGTTCCTCTGCTTGTTTTTGATGTGGGTCAGAGCTGAGAAGGTCACCTCACACATATAAGTAGATCCAAAAGGCAAAAGTTCATTCAGTGCACATTTCCCCAGCTCAGGATATTCCTTTTCAACATCACACCAAAACTCTGTCAATGACTTTTCAGCATGTGCCATCTTCAGCCCACGATCAGAGGACATGTTAGGGCTGCTCGATTATGGCAAAAATCATAATCACGATTATTTTGATTGATATTGAGATCACGATTATTTAACACGATTACTCATTGACATTGAGAACATCATGAATTTATTGAACATTTACACTGCCTTTTTATTTAACATTGGATGTCTTTGGATTTTAGATATAATTGAAAATAAATAAGTGAAAATAAATAATAAAAGTGCAAAGATTTAGAAATAAAATAAAAACTAAAATAAATATACAGTATAGGCCTACTATGTTGCAGTGAACTGCCACAACCAACTGCAAGTATTAATCTACATTCAATATGTTGGTAAACATGAACTAGTAGTCCTTAAACCTCAAAACTAACCAAATGAGAACACTAGTAACGTTCGTTTACATTACATTAAATTACTTATTTGGCAGATGCTTTTATCCAAAGCGACTTACGTCGTTTAGGTTCATAATAGGCTATTGTTAATGTTTATCTGTGAGCTCGTTAGCTGTTGAATATGCGGTCGCATTGTAAAGAGTGTCCTGAATCGATGACTGTATGCGGTGGCAGTAACTAGATGGGGCTTTGTATTTTTGTTCGTTTGGCGTTTATTGCTTGGTCATAGACCACTTTGTGAGTGGATTTCAAGTGATAGGTTGTGTTGCGGAGTGCTGCCACGACCGCGGCGCGCATATCTTGCACTGTTTGTTCCAAGTCTGTGGCTGTGATTGACAGGTGGGTCAAAACTCGCATCGCAATTCCGTGCTGTATATTCGCATCGCTCTTGATGTGTGGACCTTTAAACTCGGCGAAACCATAGTGTTTCCACCTCACATACGTTGTTTTACCTCTCCTCTCGACCAGCGGCTCTCTTTCTGTGACTTCTCTCATCTTATTCTTGTGCTACCACGGAAATAAGCGGGGAGGAGAAGTGCAGTGGCTCTCTGTTCACATGACAGTCATTCCCAACTCGAGCGGTGTGTGTGTGTGTGTGTTTTGGGCTTTGGGGGAGGGGCCGAGCACACCGCTGCAAAGGAAAGGGTGCGCTCGATTTACAACACAAGACAGAACGAGAGTGACAAGAGCCGCAAAATCGTATTAATCCTCAATCTTTCCGCGTACCCCCTGCAATGTGCTCGCGTACCCCTAGGGGTCCGCGTACCCCCGGTTGGGAAACACTGATCAAAGGCCAGAACTGAAATGCAAGTGTCGGGTCTTACAGTCTATGCCCACTGGTTTACCATAAAGAAAAGTGCCACAGCAAGCTGAGAGAGAAGGTGTAGCCTATACCCGATCGGACTGTTGACTGACTGCAGGTCTAATCTCTGGCTTGTTGCAGATAGGAAACTTCTTAATTTAGATTATCTTCCAAGTTATTTAATTTCACGTTCTTGGATGGAAAGAGACATTTAGGCCCGCCAGTGTCTTTCTTTAGGCTTAATTAAACGGGAATAGTAGCCTATATGACAAACTCAGTTCTCAAAGTTTGTGATGAGTTCATTCACTACAATAAAATACATTTGTTGGATGATTGGATGATAGCTTTTGTTTTTTGTGTTTTATTGATTAATGTTAATATAAATCCAATGATTATTATTATTATTATAACAACACTGATTCAACCTGGAACAAAATTCATGCATCATTCGGAATCCAAATCACTTTTATTGCCACAATATGCAAGATTTGTGTCCGTATGCAGCGTGTAGCCTAGGTCATGTCAACATTTAGAGACACAGTAGGAAAGACAAACAACATTGCAAGTGGAGTCCAAGATATACACAAGTGGAGGAGTGTTTATTAGGCATAAATTCAGAGTTAAATGGGCTGGTAATTTTTATGAATTTACAGTGAGTTAAATCAGTATTAAAATAAGTATGAGTTACAGTCTAAGCAGTGCACAATGTAGTTGGCAAGAGCAATCCAGTTCTGGTAAGACGAGCACCCACAATACCTGGGTGTGTGGGAACTTTTTAGAGTGACATGAGTGTTTTACATGAAAACCTGTGGGAAGCGACTGCATGTCAGAGGAAAAGCGGACACTTTAAAAAGCCTGAAATGGTTAAAATGGACCTGGGAATATTCTGTGATATAGATGTTTTTTTAAAACCTCAATGGAAGACCATTGGTTGGTTAGAAAGGGGGGGGGAAAGGGAGAGGAAAAGGAAGAAAAATTGGGAGGACGCAGGTTCGAATCCAGCTGTGGACTTTCTTGAATTTTGTCCAATGTCATTCAGTTATTGCCTTGGTGCTCTGAAACGATGTCAATGTGCTGAAACTCAAATCTAATTAAACTATAATGTGATTTTGATCAACTTTTAATGCACCATCACATTAGGCTACTTGTGTAAAATGGAAGAGACAGGTTTACAATCCCACCTCAAGCATGTTAGTAAATATGCAATGCATGGTTTTAAAATTGGGTCTTTATTATTGTAATAGGGAAAGAAAGTATGCACTTTAAATATTTAGTTTTTTTAGGCTATCTCAAAAGCGGGTAATGCCCTAAAGACAAGTTGAAAGTAATGATTGAATGAGTGATAACTGATTTGAGCACTTTATTGGTCATTCAGTCAAGTATAAAACGTATTGGCTATAATGTATTATGTAGTAGATTTAAATATCATGGTATTATCAAAGACACGAAGAGAGAATACATTTCAAATAAATTAATCATTTACAAAAACAAAACGATTAGACAATGAATGAGAGTTCACTTGTCTGACCCCAGAGTGTCCAATCACAGCTAGAGAGCAGGAGCTGACACAACCAAATGGCAGCATCAAAAAGGGTTAGTGTGAGCGTAACTTTGTGTAGATCAGTGTCGAGTGTGTGTGGTGAGTGTAACTATTATAAAGTGTGAAGTTTTAGTGGTGGTGGCAGACTGTCGTCATGGGTACATCTGTTAGAATGCAGGTTTTGAAATGATTGTCCAGGAAACTTCTTTGTGAACAAGTTGACAGTATTTATTTTGCTGATGGATTGACAGGGGGGAAACACATGGGGGGGAAACACACATGGGCTGCCTTGTCCGTGTTGCTTGTGCTCTGGCCGCCCCATGCAAGGATGTGATTGGGGGGAGTGCAGACTCTAAATAATGAGTGAGGGAACCCAGGTGGGGCAATCAGGGAAGGGACCAACAGGTGAACATCATAAGTAATCAGTGAGGTGTAAAGCTAAAGAAATAAGTGAGAAAAAGGAAGTGAACCAAGTGAGGAGGGGAAGTGGAAAAGTAAAATATGTAAAGTAAAAGCTGATAATTCATAACAGTAACTTTGTGTAGATCAGTGTCGAGTGTGTGTGGTGTGCAAAAAGCTGGCATCTGTATGCTGCCGTCATGCTGGCGTCAGCAGCTCCTGGGTCCAGGTCTTGATGATGGTGGGTTGTGTTGGAGGCGAGCAGGCTCTGCAGACACTACACTGACACTTCACCACTGTAGGGAAAACACAAACATGGGACACATCAGACTGATAGATACACGTTGTAGATGATAGATGAAAAGAGACATAGTTAACATGGATTAAACAGGATGAATCACATTTTTGATGTAGATCCTGGACCTGTTTTAATGCCAGGTGTACAGGACAATGACTTAACTTGATCAAAGGACATAGCCTGATCAAAATAACACCAATATTTCTAAGATTAGACCATACAGTTAAACACTGAGCAACCTTGGAAATGATTTTGTCTGAAGCAATAGTAATGACTTGAGTCTTGTCTGTGTGAGGTTGTATAAAATGTTTTTAACACAATCTGGACAGGAGACACAATCAGGTACTCACTGTCAAGAGTCGTGCATGCTGGTCCACGCTCGCTGTAGCAGGTGGGATGTGTGCCCGTGCAGACAGGATGTGGTTGTGCTGCTGGATGACGAGCAGGAGCTCCTTCAGATACTCCAATGCCTGGGACACACTGTCTGGAGTGTAGGCGCTCACCTTGAGAAAGATACACAGAGGGAAAAATAAGTCCCAGTGAAATTAAATATGACTATTTCACCTTGTTGGCCAAGGAGGCATGAGTGGGTGAAGGTGAGGTCATACCTGAAGCCCTGCTTGGAGTAGAGGGTCACCTTGCTCCATCTTGCTGGGATACTTCAGTAATCCCTGAGCTGTGCAGATACCTGGCTGTGGCAGTCTGAAACACACAATGCACATACGGTAACTTAACTGGACTCACATACATGTACCATCACATACTGTACCTGATGTTACAGTGTATTGTGTTAGGGTCATGTTGTTAACTTGAACATGGATAAGCCATATAATCTTACCTTATGAAGGTCATGCCATCTCTCTTTTTTTGGGCAAGGAGGCAGGTATGTTTCCCTCACTGGATGGCCATACCAGACGCCCCAGTAGAGAGCCACTCAGTGTCACCTGCCATAGCCTTGTTGTTTCGTAATGACATCTGAAACAGTAGACTAAATTATACTTACAGCAATAAACAAACATACATTAGATACTAAAAACATACAAACAGAAACACAGGCATAGACAGGCATTTACTGTTTATATCAGTACCTGCTGTTACTTTTATCTGTGTATGAGTTTCTCATTATGCAGATGACTGATAACAAGGTTTACTATTTCTTATTTAGCTGTTAACGTTAACGTGAACTTGGGTTCAGATAGCGAAAACACAGCCACAGCTAACGCTAGTTAGCTTCTCGTTACGTTATGCTGTGATATTTACGTCAAAGACCGCGATCAAAAATATGCGCAAATATCAACGATATGGCCAAAGTGGACGTGAAATATCTGTATTAAAACATGAAAAGGATCGGCAGTTGCTTTCCTGTAACGTTGTGTAGGGATAATAATAAGAGCTAATGGCTAGCTATCCGTTAGCCAAACAAACCACACACTGGGGTACTTCCGTGGTGAAGAAGAAGAGGGCGGTGACCTCTCGGCGGTCGGATTCGCTGGGATTGGCTGAATGAAAGATTGGATTCGCCTTCTGATTGGATGGCTTTGTGAAAGATTCACTTGGTCATTTGATAGGCTTCTGAATTATTAGGCTCGCCATGTGGTTGGTTCTTGAAAGATTGGGCTCGGCATGTGGTTGGCTTTAGAAAGATTGACTTCGCCCTGTGATTCGTCGACTTGTGGTCCGGACCATGGTCAGAGCGTCTATACGCTGACTGATGCATTGTGACGAGAAGGAACGCTGATCGGACCACGTGACAGACCACACTGACCAGCTGACTGACCACACACTGATGGTCCGGACCATGGTCAGAGCGTCTGTACGCTGACTGCGATGCATTAAGAGGAGAAGGAACACTGACGGACCACGTGACAGACCACACTGACCACCTGACCGACCACACACTAAGTGGTCCGGACCATGGTCAGAGCATCTGTGCTGACTGACCATGCATTAAAATGAGAAGGAACACTGACGGACCACGTGACAGACCACACTGACCACCTGACCGACCACACACCAGTGGTCCGGACCATGGTCAGAGCGTCTGTGCTGACTGACCATGCATTAAAATGAGAAGGAACACTGACGGACCACGTGACAGACCACACTGACCACCTGACCGACCACACACTAAGTGGTCCGGACCATGGTCAGAGCGTCTGTGCTGACTGACCATGCATTAAAATGAGAAGGAACACTGACGGACCACGTGACAGACCACACTGACCACCTGACAGACCACACTAGTGGTCCGTGGTACAGTGACGGACCACACCAACTGGTCCGGACCATTCGCTTTAGCACCCCCTAGTGGTACTGACCAATGGTCTGTACAGACCACTAAAAAATGATACAACCCCTGCTGAAGGAGACTCTATTGTATCATCAGCAAAAAAAAGTTTATTGATACCATTTTCCGTTCTTTAGTTATGAGCCGGAGAAGATAGGTTGTTTTCAGCGTTTTCAGGCGTTTCAAATTAGAAGCTGAGTTATTCAGCCTTTTGTGAAATGAAGCATTTCAAGCACATTCACTGACTCTAGCTAATATTTTCTGATGTAGTGACGTGGTGTAGTTGTCATGGTGCCCTGCGTGCCCCACCCCCCTCAGCTGCAAACTCCTCCCCACACTAACACACAGCCTCACGCACCCAGGTCTATTTTCGGAGTGCTCCGTTTTTGTGCGCCGGCTCCCAGCGCGACACGGAAAAGCCAAACCGGACTGCTGAGAATGGTTTGGCTTTTCAGTGTCGGGTGCTGCTTTTCTGGCGGCTAATCGTGTGGAGAAACTATGCAGACAGACAGAGGCAGAGGGGCTCAGTTGTGGGAGCGGATTGACTGCTGTTCGCAGCCAACGCCAGCTGCAGCCAGAGCAATCTATATGGCTCTGGCTGCAGCATGAGCGGTTTCTCTTTCATCACGGGGCTTTTTCCTGCTGTTTTCCGGACCTTTCTCTAATCTGGAGAGCACTGTCGCCACCTAATGAGTCCGTAAAATAGGTTATACACCTTCAATAGCTACAATATTTGTACAGGAGATGCAGGAGGCTTTGATCCACGTCCCACCGTCAAAAAACGCATTTGACGTCGATCGACGTCGTTGGCACTCTACGTCACTATTTACTTTGACGTCGATCGACGTCGTTGGCACTCAATGAGTTAATTGTCTCTGAGTTCTACTATTTCTCATAAAAATTCTGAACCTTGGTCCAAGCCATGTTTGGTCCTTGAATTAGAGGGAATCGGGCCTTGAAAGTTCTTGAAATTTAATTTCAATTTGAAGGTGGTGTGGGAACCCGGGAAATGAATGCCTGCAAAACTGTTTACAGTTTTTTAATATACAACTGATTTTGTAATGGTTGAAAATCATGTGTTCTTTTACCTCGATTTGAAAAACCTTGCACAGGTATTTCTTAATCAGAGTGAGAGTGACATCACCATCACTCAGAGACAGACACACACTCACTCTTACAGACACACACAGACGGCGAAGACTCGTTTTTATTATCACCACACTTTTGACTTCAGGTTCCTTGAGAATTACAGTATAAAGTGTCCCCAATTTTTTTTTTACATGAAGGCTAAATCTGTTTTTGCATTGGTGTTTTTCAGTCATGCCACAGCATCGAGGAACACCTGCGTGTAAGAGAGGGGAAGCAACCATACATCCTAGCAGTTGGCCGAACCCAGGACAAGACTGATACATTCTACATCGTCGTGGACAAACAGCTCATCCCCTGCCAAGCAACCAGCTCCTTGGGGGCTTTTGATGAACTGTTCAAGTCCCACTACGTGTTCAACCTGTCCTACGATGAGGCCCTGATCCAGCTCTACACCTTTGTGCAAACAACAATCTACAACATTGATGTTGCAACAACCCAGGAGACCCCCGCACGAGCGTGTGAGGTACGGGCAAGAATCTTGTCCTCAGGCACATGTGGATAACCAGTCAATTGTTCCGCATCTATCCAAGCACCATGTTCAAGTTAGTTTGTGTACAAGATCATTGTAGGCCCAAGTTTTCTCAACGTTCCGGTTTTAAGAAACATCTTAAAGCTGGTCGGCATGTAAATGTTAGTTTAACTGTCTTTAACTGGGACTTGATCATAATTACCAGTTTAATTAGTTCGCTTTACTTCAACTGGCTCCACAATCCCCCATTTCTCATTGAAATATCTTATTCTTTTAGTTTCAGTATTAAAATCTACAACTGGGTTTTCAAAATTCTCAAATCTTTTTTTCTAGTGTAGCTCTTATAGGATCATCTTTAGGCACAGCAGACAGTATTTCATGCTAAACTTGGGAATGTACTCCTGTAGCAAGTTCTTCCAAATCACTAACAATTGTCGAAACAAGACTATTTGCAACACCACTTCCTTGGAGTTTAGCAATAATTGAAGCACAAATTTGTTTTGTATTTTTTTGATGACTATTTGATTCATTGTCCTCTAAACATTCAACATTAGCTTGAAATGCCTCACCACTTTCAGGAACATCCCTCTCATGAACAGTACTTAAATGCTTCTTGAAACCTGCATATGTACAAAACTGGCGCCTACAACGACCTTGTGCACAAATCAACTTAAACCTGGTGCTTGGATAGAAACTGTGATCAATTCTTAAATGGGTTATCAGCGACTGGTTACCCACATGTGCTTGTTGACAAATGAAACACCAACATTTAGTTGAAAAATCGACATGTGCTTGTTGACAAATGAAACACTTCAACATTTAGTGAAAAATCTCGCGGATTGTTGGGGTCTCATTGGCTGTTGCAACATCAATGTTGTAGATCGTTTGGGCCTCATCGTAGGACAGGTTGAACACATAGTGGGACTTGAACAGTTCATTAAAAGCCCCCAAGGAGCTGGTTGCTTCAAATAGCTCTTTTCCACGCAAGATGATCTTTGGGTCATCCTCACAGTAAACATGCTGAGCATCATTTTTTTCGATCAAACACAAACGGCAGAAATGTCGTCCACTAAAAGACTCTGTAAAACCTAGAATTCCGTGCATCTCCAAATTGTCCCCAGTTATCTGAGATATGGTGCCATGAACTTTTTCAGTGGAGAAAGGTAAATCAAGGCCATGAGTCTCCAGTGTTTTGATGTCATTAATCAGAGGCTGTAGAATTGGATCAAAGCCATATTTTTTCACATCTTCAGTATGAAACAGTGCAATCAAATGAATGTTCGTAAGAGCAGAGTTAAAATTTGTTGTTTTGTATTTTCTTGATGACTATTTGATTCATATATATGCGCTTTGTACATCAAATGGCCTGTACATTTGAAGACACTTTGCTTTTATCACATCTTTCTCATCACTGTCAAACACTTGATAGGCATGAAAATGTTCATTGAAATTGTCAACAAAAAGCTTGTTTACAAGGAAGTAGATGTCATGATCGAGTAAAATCTTTTTTTGAATTCTGCAAAACACAGGCATCTCATCTTCAATTTCACTGCATATCACTAGTCCTGTCCTGTACTCTGTCCCACTGATTTTAACCCAGTTGGTAGAGAAGATGTCTATTGGTACAGCTGCATTCAAGACTTGAGCAAACATGTCATCAGATTTCTATGTGGATACAACTGTTTGAACAATTCATGATGTTCCATTATCAAATGTTTCAAGTGTACAGTCATGCCTAGTGTCACAGATGGAGAAAATACAATGTTAAACACTATTTTCTTTTTTTGAAGTGCGACTAGTTTTTGGATTTCCTTGAGGACTATTTGATTCAATGTTTTCTAAATAACACCTCCAAGGTCGTTTGTACAAGCAGTCGAATACGACCATATAGCAGAGTTATAGGCTGAGTGGTTATGACAGGCGGCTGCCACGCCAGCAGCGCCGGTTCAAATCCTGCAGCACTTGAATATTTATTTTCACCAAACTTTGAGACTGGGCTGTTATTCACACGACCGCTAGAGAGGCACTTAAGGTTAAAATGTGATCTCAGGTCGTATTCGGCTGCTTGTACAAACGACATCCTGGGTCGTAAGATGAGAGGCTGTCTCTAAACACTCTCTGGGCTCAGCCTGCTACTGGTTGCAGTCTCTGCTCTGCCTGCTAGCCGGCAGGCTGGTAAACCAGCCGGTCATGTGAACTTTCATTTCGTTCTACCATTTTGTTCTGTAAGCGACCAATCAGAAACATCTAGCAAAACAATGACTGTCTCATTGCCTGTCTGGCTTGAGGCGTAATGTCAACGTGTGTCTAGTTTAAACAGCCATAAAGTGCAGTTATTGCAGAAATAGACTCAATAACACAACAATAACAATTTAGCAGGAGTGTGCAACCGTGGAATTTCTGTGCGGAAAATATGTTTACGCCGTTCTCCCAAGTGGATTTGGGTTTGACTGGATCCAACACTGATTAGCTGAAGGAGTTGTCAAGGCGAGTACACCTGCCCAACTTCCGCCCACTGCAAACACTGCGTGAAAGCTTAAGGCCAGATGGTCTGGTAGAACTAAATGAAATGTGAGTTTATGTTTTTGTACTTATTTTATTTTGTATTTGATACTTTACTCACATGTGTATGCAATAATGTTTGAATGTGTAATTTTCCAAAACATGTGCAATGGGTGGTTGGAAAATAAAAGTGATCAGTGATGATTTGTTTTATTTATGCTCACTTGTTCAATTCTGAAGCCTTGACTCAAGGAACAAATCAAAGTCCTAATCTTTTCGCTCTGCTGTAAAAACTTTGCCCCTTCACAGCTTGTTGATCTTTCCAGTGATGGTATTCTGTCAGATAATGTCACAAATCTAAGAGAAACCTGCTTCTGGACCACTTCCAACCTCCTGCTGTGGGTGCCTGGGATAACATGTTTTCCTCTGGGATCAATACATTAAAATCACATCTCCAAAAAGTTAATTTCTAGGTTTAGTTCAACACAATGGTGTATTTTGTCTCTTGTTATGTTGGTGTTTTTTCTCGTCTTTATCTAGGGACAGACACACAATTGGATTTTTTGTTTTATTGCTATTTTATAGTCAGTTCCGTTTGATTCCTGTAGTTGGCGGTAATGCAACATCTTAGATGCCACCCGCTGTAAAACCAATCAGAAGAAGAAGGCGCACACATTCACCTGGCTGTCTTCTGAATGTTTGCTGTTCTTTGGCTGTCTACTTCATCTTGTATCTGCAATTTTCGCTTTCTAAAGGTGAGGTTATGTAAATATATTTAAGGCAATTAATCGTGCTGTATCTAAACGTGTGTACCAACCAACACGTAAGGTTAGTGCAATTTTAGCCGTGTCAATGTAGCTAATTAGCATCCAATTATTGGATGCTAATGCTAGCTAAAATGCACACGTGTGTGTGTTTGTGTGTGCGTGCGCGCATGGCGAAATGTTTCTAGCTAAGATACCTAGCGTTATATATTGTAACTAGCATTAGCCATGAACAAAACCACAAACTATCAACATTGAAGGTTAGCGCAATGTTAACCGTTAGCTTAGTGCAATCTTAATCATCAGGGTTTTGTTAATGGGTAAGGCTTGGTAAAATTGACAACTTAGCATCTTTCTCTCCTAACGTTAGCATTTGTTTTTCGTGGGGCGTTGTCTCAACTTGTCTGAAGGAGTGATTCAGGATCAACATAAGAAGGTTGGGTGTAATGCAATACATTCGTAACGTTAATAGCTCATTTAACCTAGCTCCTTAATATGCTAGCAGGTAGTTTGTCTCAGTTTAGACAAGTCTCAACATGCCTGTCATGGAGATGGGCCAGAGGCGCGCGTATTAGCTGCTAGTGCATTGCTGCTCTAATCAGACTTTGGTTGATTTTTTTCACATTTTATGCAGTTTCTAGGATAAAACAATGAATCCAGTATGCAGAAAAAGATGTAGTATGCATTTTTGGTAGTTGGGCTTTACAGATAAGAAATTGCTTTCAGCAGTGACTGAGATTCTTTGAAAGTGAAGGCTTTCATTTAAACTCTTAACAGTAGTATTGCCTTATTTGGGGCCCATCACAAATCAAGTATGAATCAACGTGTTCAGTGACTGACTGTGTGCAAATAGAAGTATATACTTATCATTTTAATATGTCTTTATTGGAAATGTTTGGCCACTTGGCTGACAGTTTGCATCTGTGAATTACTAGACTTGGAGCAGTTTTGGAGAGATGCAACCATGTTCCCAAAGGTGAAATACCAGGGTACAAAGAAGTACATCAAATTACAACCAGGTTTCACGTATCTTGACTTCATTAATGAAGGTGAGTACTTGAGCTGTGTAGTAAATGGTACTATATACAGTATCTGCCTTATGTCGTTCATGCACAAATGTAGGGATGCACCAATCCACTTTTTTCACTTCCGATCCGATTCCGATACCTGAATTTGGATATCTGCCGATACCAATATTTTTCTTGAATATACAGTATAGGCAAAGATTTGGCCAATTAAAGTTTTATTTTTTTATATACCTTGCAAAAAGCAGACAAAATTAAGAAAATATACAAGGCAAAGAAGGATACTATTATACATTATTATACAAATTATGGCCAGCTGTGCGCTGGAATTGCAAAAAAAAAAAAAAAAAAAAAAATCAATTCCGATCCGATCCGTGAATTAGTGCCATATCGGCACCCGATACCGATATTGGATCGGATCGGCCCCATCCCTACACAAATGACATCACTGGCATCAACTCTCAATAACTGTGAAGTGTCAAATACGGCTGGGGGATCTAGCTAAAAAGTATATCAATGTCAAATATTTCATATCAGTCGATTAGGGGTGCACCGATCACGTTTTTTGCCACCGATCACCGATTGCCGATCACCTATGAGAAATATCTGCCCAACCGATCATCGACCGATCACCGATATATATATATATATATATATATTTATTTATTTATTTTGTAAGCAGCTATAACAGTTTCCATTTTACATATAGGCCTACATTTCATGCATCAAATTGAAAGTGCAGCACATTTTCTTTTTTTCTACATCAATATTTTATATTTTGTAGGCTAAAGGAAACCGCCAACATGATTTTTTTGTGTGTGAGATAATTGGAGCACAAGACTGTGTTGAACTAAATGGCTAGTAGTTCAGTCCAGTTCCCTCAGTTCAGTTTATAAAAGAACAAAACTGATTCCACTTCGGGATTTCCATGTTACCAGTTCAATGCAGTTCAGTTCACTCAACAAAAATACTCAATTTTCCGGGATTTCCCTGTTACACAAGAAAAATAACTTCGACCCAAGTTAACTATTTTATCGATTAAGCTAAAGCGGCTAAAGCTAACCGCGTGTTGGGAGGATACACGCACACGTTGGGAGGATACACCCAAGGATACACGCAAATATGGATCAAACACAGACTTAACAGCATGCAAATGCCTCGGTAGGCACCGGGCGGGAGGACTGGAGGTAACTTCTCTCTGCTGAGTCTGCTCATCACCAGCTGATGTGTGTGATTCAAAGACGCAAGGGGTGTGTTGACAGCATGACAGTCTTGTGTGGTGTGTGGACAAAAAATGTGCCTCGCGATTTGCTTGGAGCACTGTGCCACTACGCTCTATCAGCCACTACTGTAAAACACCCTCCCTCCTCCCACCCTCCCTCGCTCCGGGGGAAAAATGTCGGCGATTGAGCCAGAAACACAGTCTGAATGAAATTGAATGTAACGTTCCCAATTCTATGTATTACATTCTAAAAACTTAACGGCAACATTTTGGAAGGCTAAGCCACACAACTAGCTCGTTGTAATCTAACATCATGCTTCAAAAGATGGAGAACTGGCTGTGTTACGACGATGAGGATGCAAAACATGTAATTTGCATGTTTCGTTCCACCCATGTTTCGTCCGCGCTGCCAAATTCAATGGAATGAAACGAATCTTGTAGCCTTGGACATAGTGAAGTGTTTTTGATTGATTTGTTCATCGGACTCAAAACGGTCTCCGCTGATAAGACACGGAGATCTCTGTTACAGGCAGGCACTACGCCTCCTCCTGACCAGTTTTAAACATTAAAACACCTGCGGCTTAGTCCAGTGCGGCTTATATATGTAACAATCATTCAATTTAGCTGCTGCAGCTTATATTCAGGTGCGCCTTGGCTGACGAAAGCAAATCGTGTGCTTTGCAACACAATGATATAAACGTTAGAGCACAATATGAAAGTTAAACGATGGACATTGAAGACATGAAAATGGGCTGCCTCATGTTTCTCACGTGCAGCATGATCGGCTATGCGATCGGCGACAATAAAGGAATATCGGAAACAGCAGATCACATATTTGAGGTCCAAATCGGCCGATACAGATTGCGTGCCGATCGATCGGTGCACCCCTACAGTCGATATAGATGATTATTGATAATTAAATGTTTAATGACCTGTTTTCATTATTAAAAAACATGAAAAGAAAATTAGGTTTGCATTTAACCACTTAATTTTGAACTATCTTGTTTTCAAGGCACACATGTAGTAATTGTAATGAAAAACATTTGGTAACATGTATTTCATGCCACTTTTTAGTTAGGCTCATTTAGTTAGGCCACATCCCCCCCACATAACCAAGATACACCCTGCCTTTACCGACAGCCAGCTCATCTGTTTTAAGAGACTAGGTTTTGCACATTTCATAATATGCCGAAGCAATCCAAAGCTTTTCATATATTGGGCAATATATGAATATATATAAGGAGAATAAAACGAATAAAAACGGTGCATTGATGAATCAATTATGCATTATGTGCAGTTCTAATCCTGCTTCAATTATCTTATCTGGTGTCATGTTTATCGCCCTCTAGTCAAAAAACAAGTTTGGGCTTGCTGACACAGCTGAACTTGACATCTTTGATGAGACGGACACCGCAGTGGAGGAAGACATCCTTCCTGGACTGCTGGAGGCCCGTCCTGAGTTGTGCCTGACAATCCGGAACAGCATTTCAGATGAAGGTCTGTATACCTCTGTAATAATTGGTACTCAGTTTTTCCAAGAGTAGCTGGGCGCAGACAACCGCTGAGGTTACCTCAGCAGCGGAAGGTGGACCACAGACTTGGCCGACTCTGCTCAGTACGTGGGGTAGTCCACCGCATGGGGGACACCGCAGAGAGACTGTCGCTGCTCAGAGCTTGGGTCTCCCTGCGGCGTCACCATTGAGCCAGTCGGTCGGGCGGCATGTAGGCATCTCTTCCAAGCAGCAACCGTGTGGTTTTGTGGTTGTCTTTAGGCAAGTTGAATGGACAACTTGGTTAAGGTTAGAGTTATGGTTTGGGTTAGGACTAAATAACAAAAACCTTGCATGTGATTTTGGACATGAGTGATTGGTCATGGTCAGTTAGTGTATAAATACAGTGGTGTAGTCTACCTTTTTTCAGATTGTATACTGACTCTGACCCCCCACTCCCCCACATCTTGCTTCTTCGGTCGCTATTCTCTCTCCTGAAGATTTGTTTACCGACGGGGAGAAAGCCCCACATGATAGCCACCCGTCAATCTCTCTCTCTCTCTCTCTCTCTCTCTGCTCAACACTGTTGTAGTAACACAATTTTTTTTTTATTCAGTTGACTTTGCCATTTCCCACAGATATTGTCTCGTTTTTCTTTCATGGCTTGACAGAAAAAGTCTGCCTTCACGCGCCTAGTCGGCTTGAAAATAGAACTCACGTAAAAGTTGGCGCAGCTCAGGCGAGGTGTGGGTACACGGAAGGTTCACGTTGAGGTGCCCTGTGTACACCGCCTCATTGACTAAAAAGGATGCCTATTTAAAAGCGTGGGTAAAGGCAAGGCTTGGGTGCTGTGTGTGAACTTAGGGTAATACACAGAGCGCACAGGGTGAATTTTATGAATGGAAATTGAAAACGATACGTATCATAGCGCATTTCCCAGTGCGCATACGCAAATCTGAGTCATTTTGCAGTGTGTATACGGCGTATACCTGCGTATCACGTAGACAACACCACTGTATAAATATCAAGTTAACCCAATCGGAGGCAGAGTAGGTGGGTTATCCTGCGCAGGCGGCACGACTTTACAAAGCCAACTTCCGCTGCTGTGGTCACCTCCTTGCGAACGTCCCACCATTTTGCCTGCACCCAGGTCCCATGTGTTTTTCTGCTGCACATAATTGTTGAAGTGAGAATGCTTTTACTATTTTTCCGTTGGTGCTTTTGGCCGTGCCAAGCTAAATCATGTCATCTCCTATACAGGGTTCGTACTTTTATGAAAAACTTGAAAAAATAATGGAATTTAAAAATGGGTATTTCCTGACCTGGAAAGTAATGGGAAAAAATATTAATAACAAATATTGGTAACAACGTTACTGCTAGTGTGATCCCCATCACTGGCTTTTTCACCACAGCGACGACAACTGTTGGCGAGCAGCTGAATGACTCCCTTGGCTACCAAGCAGGAGCTGATGCTCTAACGATCTATGACATTTGTCCTAACTGTGGAGGTAACATAGGTAAAGACAGAGGTTGCGTTAGACTTTTGTAGTCTGTCATTTTGACAGACTGTCATTCCAATTATTACCTGTGTTATAGGGGTGTCACGATATTATAATTTCTACTCCAATACCCCCGAAAATATCTGTACTCGATACCATTTTCGATACCACAGGAGGGGCGGGATGACGAGACATCAAGAGGCATGAAAATACAGTTAGGCAGATGGACGGACAGATGAACACTTCTCTATAATCCAGGCCTGATAAAACTTAAATTTAGACATCAGAGCATGTTTAGCTTGTAGAAGAAACAGATAGCCAATGATAGATAGGGAGGGAAAATCTGAGTTTTCATTCAAAGAAAGCACTGATGGTATCAAAACTGTTGCAAATGAGTATTGTATCCCATTCAAAATTTGAGTATAGATACTTTTGACAACCCTACTGTGTTAAAATAACAGCCTTCAGATTTTTCTGTCATTGTCAAAACTGTAAAAGAGAAAATATTCGGTTGACGCGACCACTGGTTAAAGAGGACATGAAGGGGGGTACGGTGGTGCAGTGGTAAGTGCTGTCGCCTCACAGCTCGAAGGTCCTGGGTTCGATTCCCACCTGGGACGCTGTGAACGCTGAAGGAATGCGTGCCCATACGCATGTCCTCGAGTGCCCACCGCCCGGGTGGAGTCGTCAAAAGGGCCTTTCTGTGTGGCGTTTGCATGTTCTCCCCGTGCCTCCCTGGGGTTTCCTTCATATAGGAACCCCCTTCACCAAAACATGCAATATCCTAGTTGCTAATGTGGTTCCTCCTCTGGTCGTTAAGGGCGCCTGTTCGGAGGGAGGGGAACTGGTTGGAATAGCGTGAACCTCCCACATGCTATGTCCTACCGGTGAAGCTTCCCCTGTCAGGTGAAAAGAAGCGGCTGGCTAACTGCCCATGTCTCGGAGGAAGCATGGAGCCAGTTTCGGCTCTCCCCAGATCGGCAGAGGGTGGAGTAGCAACCAGGATAAATAAATTAAATTTGCACTAATGGGGGTTAAAAATGGGATAAAAAATCGGGGGGGAAATTATTATAAAAAAGAAAGCAAAACAAGGACATGAAACATGATCATATGACTAATTCATTTTCACCTCAGACAAGACATGATGCTGCTTTCAAACCTGAAATGTACCTAGATTTGCTAGAAAGAATAACATTTCAGCTTTTCGCCAAATAGTCCACTGCTAGATGATGTCAGTAGGTTGACAGTACTAGGGATGGCGAAAGTGATATTTTTGTGACCGACAACGACGCTTATTAACCGAAACAGAGAATAGGAAATTTACCATTTATAGCCCAATGCTGCCTGGCTGACAAAGTTGGCGCAACACTTCAACTTAAAGGGACAGATCACCCTAAAATCCAAAATACATATTTCTCCTCTCACCTGTAGTGCTAATAAGTTAAAGTAAAGGTTTAGTAAAAGTTTAGTTTAAAAGTGCCCACTCAGAGGCTCAATAGAGACATTCAAAAAGACCTGGAACTCTCTATTGGGATACTTCGATCTGCTCGATATCATTCCAGATACGGAAGAGGAGTGATTCCCCCCCCCCCCCCCCATGTCCTTTATCCTAACCCCGCTTATTTCTATCTCTCAGATTCCCCCCTCTCTCTATAATTTTTGTTGTTGCTTCTTTGTCTTGTGTTTTGTTTTTAGAGGCCTGAGGTTGTTGAGGGTGGGAGTGTAAAGGGTGGGTTTAAACAAGATTTGTAAGGGTTTATGTGGTACTGTCGATGTTAATATGTCTCGATGTTAATATTATATATAAAGATAATAAGATATATATTATATCTTTCATCTTGGATGATTCAACAGTCTGCTCTGCAAGTCTTGCTAGGGTTCAGAGAAAAGAAAGAAAAAACTCTGGTACACACTGTTATATATTGATGATGATGTATGATGATACTTATATTTCTGTACCAATAAAAAAAAGTTTATTGCCCGCTTTAATTTGGGCATTAAACGTGGCTAATCAATCGTCCAAGGGTAGGAGCCTGCTAGGTTAGGTGTGTTAGAGAGACTGGACATTGACATATTTTTTCTAAAATGTTTTACCTTCTTTTCAAGATTCTTCCCCTTTAGATAATTCAACGGCATCTTCCTTCACGGATACCATGTCACTTTCAAGTGACACTGACCATCGCATGGAAGTTGGGATTCCCATATGGAGCCATACATCCATCTCTGCAGTTGGGAACCAATCCAGCCCTGGAGTCAGGAACCAGTCTACCGCAGATAGTTCTCCGGCAGAGACTGCAAAACAGGTACCGTACTTGAAAGCAGTAGATACCTTTTACTTATTTTATTTTACGTCGAGCTGAAATGAACTCTGGTGCTAGCCTATAGTGCACCTATTTAACAATGTATACAAAAAAGGATTCTTTTGCTTTTTATATCTGCATTTTTTCTTCATTTAAAATTAAGTGCGCTTACATGTACTAGCCAATTTTAACCAATAATCTATGATGTGATGGCTGTCAATCGATCTTCATGGCTCGAAGAAAATTGAAGACTGGAATGCTTGCAACATGGCTGCCTATGGGCAAAAACTGCTAGCCCATAAATGTTCATGCAACTTAGCAAATAAGGGAACATAAAAATAAAGCGAATAGTAATGCCTTTGTTTAATGTAGATTTGGTAGACAGAATTGTACACTGAACATTCTGTTTCCTCTTGTGAATAGATGGTTGAAAATGTCTTGCTATGTAAAGCTGGAGGTGAGGAAGTCCTGGAAGAGTACAAGTCAGAAAAAACACTGGTGACCCGCAGCCGGAGAACACTCGTCAACATATTGGCTAGCCATATGACTGAGATGCATGGGTAAGTGTTCCTTGAACCCGCACTGTAAACTAAAAATGTTTTGTGTTGGTCACACCACAGAAAAATGTGATAACCACACAGCCAAATTTAAGTACGGTAACTACAAATGTAGAGGAATGTCTGCTGAAGTGCCCCCTCCATCTTCCCACAGTGCTGCACAATGTGATACATTGTGATGCATGTTTGGGATTCCGCAAGACTTTTTTCTAAATGGCCAATGCAGCCGGCAACATTCCAGAATTCCAGCCAAAAAGAATATTTATTGGCCCAGTCAAAATGTATTGGAAAAAGAAAGATGTAATTATTTCTTAAATACCGGTACATAACATAGCCAATTATTATATATTTCTAGCAAATTATATTATTTTTAAATCATCTTTGTTGGTGTTTTATTTTAAAATGGTTATCTAACTATTCACCATTGTCTGCGGAGGACCTACATTTTCCCCCAGCTTTCCTGTACAGCGTGCCTTTCCTGCCACGTCACTTCCTTGTCCACGTCAGTGTTGCACTGGTTAGTCTAAATATCAAATTGTGCTCTGTGACTTTACAATAATTTTCCACTGTTGTAAGACAAGTTGACATCTTATATGTCGTGTTTTTATGCATTAATGTTATTCGGAAATAGCTGAAATTGACAAGGAAAAGCCAACTGTTTTCACGTCTATTTTGGCAATTTACACTGTAAACAGTGGAGCACGAACGCGGACAGGAAAGTCATGGCGCCAGGAGAGGCGTACTGTACAGGAAGCTGATGCAAAATGTAGGTCCTCCCCGTAGAGTCTATTTACGTGCCGAAATAGACTAGCTTCACAGATTGAGATGAAATGGCAATAAACACACACACACAACGCTCACACAAAAACGCTATGATCCAATCATCCAACAAATTCATTTTATTGTAGTGAATGAACTCTTCAGAAACATTTTTTTTTTTTTTTAATTCTGAAGGAGGATTCCTACCCGTAAGCAGAAGGAGAAGTATGCCCTGGGAATCATCACACTCTTCCCATCACTGAAGGATCCCTATTCTCCAAATGGCTATGTAAGTTTAAAGTTAGGCTTACTTTCAGTTTTACAGATTTGAGCCTCTCTGAGTAACAAGTAGCAAACACAGCGACTTAGAAGGTTCTGGTTCCCTGCCTACCAACACGATGGTCGCAGGGTCGCACCCCCGTGTTACCTCCGACTTGGTCGCGCGTCCACACAGACACGATTGGCAGTGTCTGCGGGTGGGAAGCCGGATTAAGGGTATGCGTCCTGGTAAGAAAGAAACTCTGACGCTCTGAGTATGCCATACTACAACTTGCTATTGAAAATTGTCATGAAAATGCATTTGTGCATGGATGCACTGGTCCATACCATAATTCAAATAAACTCTCAATAACTGTCAAACTAGATGAATGCCTGCAAAACTTCACACTTTTCACATATGTGTGAGGTTATGTGCAAAATAAATCGGCATTGAAAATTGGCGGAATGTCCCTTAAGTGATGGTGAAGTGATTACATCAGATTGTAATTCCATGCTTGTAACACCATAATCGGCAATATCAATCAGTCCTAGTGCGTTCACAATGTGAATGCGAATTCACACATGTGAATGTGTCATTACACAAGTAAAACAATTCCCTCTGAGTTTGATCATTATCCCTTGAAGCCCTATCTCACATCAACAGCATGGCTATACAAATGCAAAAATAAAGTATTATGGTTGACATTTATACAATGTTCATTTCCAATGCACTGAACTTTCTTTGACACCAATGACAATGGACCATTGTTTAATGTTTTTAAAAACAACAGGAGCACTTCTATGATGGCGGAAAAGGCACAGGATACTTATCATGGCGCCTCAAAACCATATCCAGGAGAACCCGGAAGGATCAACGGCCAGCCAGAGAAGCCACAGATAGGCAGGCACAAGGACCAAACCGCCAAAGATCTGCAGCCACAGTGCCTCAGCAGCTTGAGGGAGATGCCTGCAGAGAAGCTATATCCTTCATGACTCACACTCCTGATGAAGCAAGTGTGCTTCAGAAGATGAAGATGACCTTCCAACATCGCAAAGGCCTAGTCCATGACTCGCAGACAACCACAGACATCTTCAAAACGTTCCCACATTTTTTAGATGTCAAAGGGCTAGTGAGTAGTGCATTTTTGTTATTTAAAATCCAGTCTTATATTTGTTTAGATGTAAACCCGTAAGGCTGTACTGGCCATTGCCTTGATGTTCCTGTATTTGCATGTGCTCAACAGCTGAATCAAGACTTCCTGCTGCTGTTTGGTGAGGAAACTGCTGCCAAGATGTTGGAGAAGTGGGACACAACATTCAAGCCCAAGGTTATCGAACAGGCAAAACAGCTGACTCGGTCAATTGAGCTGCGGAGACTGCTGAAAGCGGCTGCGGACGAGAATGATGATGACTCCTGTAAGCAAAAAAACCTTTTTTGTTTATATTTCAAACACCTAGGCTTTGTGCATTCAAAGTAATTTATTGGCTTTCCTCCTCCACCAACCCCCCCCCCCCCCCCTCCAGACTGGGACAGTGGCATGGCATCCCTGCTGCTGCTTCTCCATCTCTTGCCACCCCCAGCTGGACGGAAGAGGGTGAAGATCAGTCCAAGTGATGCAGTGGACAAAATGGTGCACTTTCACAAGGTATGTTTGTTAGAATCTTTTATAATAAAATTAGCTAGGTGGACGGTGTTTGTCAGTACCCACAGCAGATTTGGGCAGACCACGCCCTGTGCCTGCCTACGCAGCAGTCAAGTGCTGGGGTTGGTCAGGAGATGGCGTTTTGTTTCCTTTTTGAGGGAGTTACTTTATTAAAAACGTAGTCCTTTGGACATGAGGGGTAGAAAACTAATGTGTTTTTGCATGTTTTTGTTGTGTTTTTCAGTCATGCCGCAGCATCGAGGAACACCTGCGTGTAAGAGAGGTGAAGCAACCATACATCCTAGCAGTTGGCCGAACCCAGGACAAGACTGATACGTTCTACATCGTCGTGGACAAACAGCTCATCCCCTGCCAAGCAACCAGCTCCTTGGGGGCTTTTGATGAACTGTTCAAGTCCCACTACGTGTTCAACCTGTCCTACGATGAGGCCCTGATCCAGCTCTACACCTTTGTGCAAACAACGATCTTCAACATTGATGTTGCAACAGCCAATGAGACCCCAACAATCCGTGAGTTGCGGGCAAGATTTTTCAACTAAATGTTGGTGTTTCATTTGTCAACAAGCACATGTCGATTTTTCAACTAAATGTTTAAGTGTTTCATTTGTCAACAAGCACATGTGGGTAACCAGTCGCTGATAACCCATTTAAGAATTGATTTGTGCACAAGGTCGTTGTAGGCGCCAGTTTTGTACATATGCAGGTTTCAAGAAGCATTTAAGTACTGTTCATGAGAGGGATGTTCCTGAAAGTGGTGAGGCATTTCTAGCTAATTTCCATGGTCTCCACGATCCTACTGAAGTTGATGAAACAAGTGGCAGGCAGGTCTCAGAGGCTGCAGCAACTTGCTCAGCAACTGGCAGGCTGAGCTCAGAGGTTGAATGTTTAGAGGACAATGAATCAAATAGTCATCAAAAAAATACAAAACAAATTTGTGCTTCAATTATTGCTAAACTCCAAGGAAGTGGTGTTGCAAATAGTCTTGTTTCGACAATTGTTAGTGATTTGGAAGAACTTGCTACAGGAGTACATTCCCAAGTTAAGCATGAAATACTGTCTGCTGTGCCTAAAGATGATCCTATAAGAGCTACATTAGAAGAAAGATTTGAGAATTTTGAAAACCCAGTTGTAGATTTTAATACTGAAACTAAAAGAATAAGATATTTCAATGAGAAATGGGGGATTGTGGAGCCAGTGGAAGTAATGTTAGGAGTTCGATTTGATACAAGGCGAAATAAACAAACTGGTAATTATGATCAAGTCCCAGTTAAAGAAACATTCATGTACATTCCAATTTTGGAAACGATAAAATTTATGTGTCGAAATTCTGATATTTGCGAGCTGCTTCGGAAACCTCATGTATCAGAAACTGACAGATTTGATGATTTTTCTGATGGAAGTTATTTCAAAAGCCATCCATTGTTCTCTAAACAACAATCTGCCTTACAAATACAAATATTTTATGATGACTTTGAAACTGCGGGGGTGCTTGGCTCGAAACGAGGTGTTCACAAAGTAGGTGCAATCTATTTTGTCCTCAGAAATTTGCCACCAAATTTTAACTCTGCTCTTACGAACATTCATTTGATTGCACTGTTTCATACTGAAGATGTGAAAAAATATGGCTTTGATCCAATTCTACAGCCTCTGATTAATGACATCAAAACACTGGAGACTCATGGCCTTGATTTACCTTTCTCCACTGAAAAAGTTCATGGCACCATATCTCAGATAACTGGGGACAATTTGGGGATGCACGGAATTCTAGGTTTTACAGAGTCTTTTAGTGGACGACATTTCTGCCGTTTGTGTTTGATCGAAAAAAATGATGCTCAGCATGTTTACTGTGAGGATGACCCAAAGATCATCTTGCGTGGAAAAGAGCTCTTTGAAATGCATTGGAGGGAGTTGCAGTCAGACCCACAGAAGTTATCCGTGTTTGGTTTAAAGTAGGGATGCACCGATTGCGATTTTGTTGGCCGATTCCGATTTCCGATTTTTGAATAGTCTGACTTGCCGATACCGATTTTTGCCGATTCCGATTTTTTTTCTAAAAACAATAATTGACAGCTTACACAAACATTTTTGTAACTTAGCTTTAATAGAATTCTTGTTTTCAAGTAACAATTCTGAGGTAGGACCATCTCATTAAAACACATCTCAAAATAAAAGTGCTCCAGGTTACTGGACAGAGCTTTTCTTTTTTTGTGCAAATAATACAGTGAATATAATAATACAAATCTAGTAGGCCTACACAGCTATCAGTGCATTCACTTTTCCAAAATAAAACAGGTGCAACAGAACATCAAAATGTTCTCCATGGAGCCCAGCCATCTGTAATATAAATTAAAATAAATACAATATAGCCTACATTTTGTTTAGACTACAAATGCACCATTACAGGTCCTTAGCCTTCTTTGCTCTCTCCCTATTTTTTTTTTACATGGTCCAACTTTCTTCTTTCTTTTACAAAGCTCCAACAAAAAAAATTAAGTGCAGTATTTATTTTTGTATTTAGCAAAATCCAAATGAAAAGTGCAACTAGAAACTATAACAAGGCACTTTTAACAGGCATACTACTGCCTAAGGCTAAGGCCTCACTTGGACAGTCACATTAATGACAAGTTTTTCTTCAGGAACAGAAGCATCTCTGCCTTGTCACCAGCTAGTCGGTTTCTTCGTGCATCTATCACATGTCCAGCCAAGCTAAACAACCGCTCGCTGTCAACGCTTGTGCATGGGGCAGAGAGGTAGGCACGGGCAAGTGGAGCAAGTGCAGGGAAACGATGTTTATTGACCCTCCAGTAGGTCAATGGGCATTCGTTTTTCTTGATGGGCAACTCAGACTGGTAACTCTGTACCTGCACAGCTGCAGGGCTGGCCAGCAGCTGCTCTGCATCAGCATTCTCCTGCATTATCTCCTCATGTACTGAAAGCAGCAGACTTGGCCTTTTGGCTGCAGGCCCAGGTGTCGTGGATGGTCCTGCAACAGGTTCCTCCTCGTCTTCCTCCTCCTCAGGTGCGTCCTCCTCAGGTGCCTGGTCTCCTGGTCTGCGCTCCTCCTCAGCCTCCAGCATAGTCAGAATCCGCTCTTTCACTTGATCCTTAACTTCTGCTGAGAAGTAGCGACTCCTGTACCTGTTGCATAAACAGACAAGAAGGATAATTCAAATTTATTGTTTCAGAGACATAGCCAGGCAAACGCATAGGCAAGCATAACTACAGTAACTACTAGCCTAGAGTAGATAGATATTATTGTCTTCATTTATTATTTGACAAGTATAGTAATAGGCTTTTTTGTATGTGGCAATATTAATAATATGATAGATATTATACAGTAGTGTAAGCTATTAACTTGCCTGGGGTCCAGGAAAGTGGCCACAGTGTACAGTGGCTCCTCTTCAATGTTGCTGAACCTTGTCTGGACTGCCTCCAACAACGTGGCTTTTGTAGTCCCCACTCCACGGTCAGTGTCTGCTTCTCTCTCCAAAAGCCGTTTCAGCGCAGTGATTTCTGGAATGACGTCTGCCGCTGTTGCTGTGGATTTGCTGATTTGTTTTGTGAGTTCCTCAAACGGTGCGAGGAGCGTCACCACGTTCTCTATCAGCCCCCACTGATACGCGTTGAGTGTGGCTGGCAGCTCGTGCTCTGCACCGTACGCCCCGAGAGCCCGTCTCTGCTCAATGAGTGACTCCAGCATGTAGTACGTGCTGTTCCATCTGGTAGGAATATCCTGCTGCAGTCGTTTCCTATCCTGGCCCAGCTGATGCTGGATGTCGTGGAGTCGGGAATAGGCGAGTGGCGAGTGTTTAAAGTGGCCGACAATCTTCCTTGTATTTGCCAGCACGTCTTTGATACTGCGTTGAGACAGCAGACCCTCATTCACCGCCAGCTGAAGCGTATGTGCCATGCAGGGCAAACTCGCCAGGTTGCCATCTACCATTGCTTTCGCCATATTTCTAGCGTTGTCACGCAGCACCACATGAACCCTGGTTTTATCGATATTCCACCGTTGCAACATCGCGTCCAACTTTGCAGTTAGATTGGCTGCAGTGTGGGACCCTGGCATTTCTGAACAGTGTAGGAGCACTTGCTGTAGTTGAAAATCTTCATCAACCCACTGAGCAGTCAGGCTTATCATTGACAGTAAACTCACGTTTGATGTCCAGATATCCGTAGTGCAACTGATTTGTGCTTTGCTCTCGTTTAGCACGCTCTGTGTGCGCTCTGCCACCAGCTTAAACAACTCTGGTAGCGCGGTGTCAGAGAAGTAGCGCCTGCTCATAATTGTGTACCTTGGGCACAGATAATGCATCAGGCGTCTGAAGCCTGTATCCTCGACTACGGAAAATGGCTGATCGTCCAAAGCCATGAACTCGATGATTTTCCGCGAGATCATTTTGGACTTTTCGTTGCTTATTGAGAAAGCTAGAGGCTGCTGGCTTGTGGTGGGTGTGGCTGGCTCTGTGCTTTTGGCAGCGGATTCAGCCTTTCTTTTGTTCGCTTCCTCAAACTTGGCATGTTCACCTGGGTGGTGATTTTTCAAGTGTCTGATTAAGTTGGTCGTTCCGAACGTTTTCGCGCTTGCTCCTCCACGGCTTATTTTCGCCTTGCATGTGTGACAAACTGCACGCTTTGTATCGTCTTCACTGACGGTGAAAAATGTCCACACCAACGAAGACATGTTGTGGCATGAGCATAGTGGCTGCAACTCATCCGTCGGGTGCGCGCACGTCACGTCAAAATCGGCTCACAGAATCGGCATTTTAGAGTGACCGGAACAGATCACCGATCGAGGCCGATCACGTGAAAATCGGCCTTTTCCGGTCACGTGCCGATCGATCGGTGCATCCCTAGTTTAAAGAAGAACTCAAATCTGAACAGCCTACAATTTTTTCACGTTTGTCACAATTTTTCTTTGGACATTATGCATGACATTCTTGAAGGGGTGGCACAATTTGAGTTAAAGTTACTTTTGGAGCATCTCTCAGAAAATGTCTTGTCCAAGGCTGATGTACTCTCAAGAATTTATGCTTTTGACTATGGCTACCTAGAGCGCAAAAATCGACCTACAAGGGTTAACCTGGACAGCATTGGCAATAATGTAGGACTCAATTCTATTCAGACTCTTTGTCTGGTTCGAAACATGCCTTTAATTTTTGGTGACGTTGTGCCAGAAGGAAACGAAAACTGGAATTTGCTTTTGCTTTTACTACAGATAATCAACATTGTATTTTCTCCATCTGTTACACTAGGCATGACTGTACACTTGAAACATTTGATAATGGAACATCATGAATTGTTCAAACAGTTGTATCCACATAGAAATCTGATCCCAAAACATCACTTTATGATACACTACCCAGCTTGTATACGAAAGATAGGACCCCTAATACATATGTGGAGCATGAGATTCGAGGCAAAACACAGAGTTTTTAAAACCACCCTGAAAAACTTCAAGAACATTACAAAATCACTTGCAAAAAAACATCAAATGTCCATAGGGTACCATTGGGAGACATCGCCATTGAACCATACTGAATATGGACCCTTAAAACCATTTAGTTTGGACAATGAGAATAATGACATGTTTGCTCAAGTCTTGAATGCAGCTGTACCAATAGACATCTTCTCTACCAACTGGGTTAAAATCAGTGGGACAGAGTACAGGACAGGACTAGTGATATGCAGTGAAATTGAAGATGAGATGCCTGTGTTTTGCAGAATTCAAAAAATTGTTTTAATCGATCATGACATCTACTTCCTTGTAAACAAGCTTGTCATTGACCATTTCAGTGAACATTTTCATGCCTATCAAGTGTTTGACAGTGATGAGAAAGATGTGATAAAAGCAAAGTGTCTTCAAATGTACAGGCCATTTGATTTACAAAGCGCATATTCTTCTGAGAATGAGTCGGAATATATTGTCCCCCTTTTTTTGTTTTAAATGTGCAATATCTCTAATACATGTGTAATGGTGCTTGGAAATAAAAGTAAAGTGATCAGTGATAGTTTTGTTTGAATGATTTATAGCTGCTCACTGTTAATTGGCTCAAAGAGAATCATG
Source organism: Poromitra crassiceps (assembly GCF_964638095.1). Classification (NCBI taxonomy): domain Eukaryota; kingdom Metazoa; phylum Chordata; class Actinopteri; order Beryciformes; family Melamphaidae; genus Poromitra; species Poromitra crassiceps. Next base: position 36,811,090 of record NC_139624.1, read on the forward strand.
TGGTATAGGGTTTTCTGTCTTAATGAGTCTAGAATTGTCAATTTTGCTGTAGACATTCATGGTGGAGTGCATGCATTCAAATTGTGCTAAACTGTTAAAATATATAGAAATTGTGCATTGGAAATAACACTCAAGAATAGCTCAATGTAGTGTAAAAATACACTTTCAGATGGTTAGGCAGTAACTGCTGGTGAAGGTGAATAACTCTACTTTGAGTAAAACATACACTTTAATGTGTCATAAGATAACACTATAGGGGTTAGGCAGTGACTCTGCTGGTGAAGGTGAATAACTCTACTTGGAGTAAAACATACACTTTAATGTGTCATAAGATAACACTATTGGGGTTAGGCAGTAACTCTACTTGGAGTAAAACATACACTTTAATGTGTCATAAGATAACACTATTGGGGTTAGGCAGTAACTCTACTTGGAGTAAAACATACACTTTAATGTGTCATAAGATAACACTATTGGGGTTAGGCAGTAACTCTACTTGGAGTAAAACATACACTTTAATGTGTCATAAGATAACACTATTGGGGTTAGGCAGTAACTCTACTTGGAGTAAAACATACACTTTAATGTGTCATAAGATAACACTATTGGGGTTAGGCAGTAACTCTGCTTGGAGTAAAACATACACTTTAATGTGTCATAAGATAACACTATTGGGGTTAGGCAGTAACTCTACTTGGAGTAAAACATACACTTTAATGTGTCATAAGATAACACTATTGGGGTTAGGCAGTAACTCTGCTGGTGAAGGTGAATAACTCTACTTGGAGTAAAACATACACTTTAATGTGTCATTAAAAAACACTGTAGGTGTTAGAAGTTGAACACCAATAAAGAGTTTAAAATGAACACTAGCTAAAGTGTCAATTTAACTCGGATCCGGTGAGAATTACGGTATATAAACACTGCGATAGTGTTAATTTTAACTCTCTGCGAGTTAAATTAACACTGATTGTTTTGCTGTGAAGAGACATTTAATGTAGGCCCGCCAGTGTTCTTTAGGCTTAATTAAACGGGAATATATGACAAACTCAGTTCACAAAGTGTGTGACGAGTTCATTCACTATAATAAAATACATTTGTTGGATAATAGCTTTTGTTTTTTGTGTTTTATTGTTTAATCTTAATGGGTCTGCAAACCCCGAACCAAATTAATTAATTAAATAAGGAGCGGTGTGCGTGCAGCTCCTCCCTTTGCGCAGACCGCACCGCAGTGAATAGTTAGAAAATTATTTGGAAATCAAAAAATGATTTAAAATTTAGATTTCGTTTGCTAAGAATTATACAATAATGTGCTATGTATTTATGAAATGATCAGGCTACATCTATCTTTTTTCAATAGGCTACATTTTGACTGGGCCGGTAATTATTCTATAAGGCCGGAATTCTGGAATGTTGCGGCTCAATTGGCCGGCCAGAAAAAATGCTAGTGGAATCCCTGGTTTGGTTACAAATTCGCTAAAGCTGTTTCTATCCCATTTCTTTTTTTCGATAGGCCTACATGCTACCGCGCCGCCGCTCACTTCCTGTTGCAGTGTTTGCTATGGACATAAAAGAAAAAAAAACATTCAAGTGCAGGACTGACCATTCCGTGAAAACCGTCTATAGCCTGCAGCTGAGCAGCGAAAACAAAAGTAACGATGTCGAGTGAATATTTCTGCAGTTTGCCGAATGCTGAGAAAAAGGAAGTGCTGTAGGGTTGCGCTCTGGTGAAAACCGTCTATAGATTTGATCTGATTTCAAGATTATGGACGATTCATTCAAATTAAATTGCCGCTCGTATGGAATAAGGCCATATATGGATTACAAAGAGCAGCGGGAGACAAACCAGGAGGTGCTATCTATGTGACAGAAGCTATGTTACCATGTTTCTTTGCTGGAGGACATTTTCTATAACTGGACCTCTTTGAATTTTAATTGAGTGCCCCTGAGCTAAGGTTTTCATAATCATTTCCTACGTCTGTGGTTCTCAAACGTTTTCACGTCAAGGACCCCTAAACTGACACAAATTAGACCACGGACCCCATTTGATCAGACTTTGTCCCAGGGTCCCCCATCTGATAAGATTTTTGCTTTTAGATGTTTTGTTACAGAAAGTGTATGAAACCCACGACCAAAATAACCACACATTCTGTCTAGGGATGGGCATTTCTAGCAAAAACACTATTCGAAATTCGCTGGCCAAAGTCGACTTTTAATCGAAATTCGAAAATAAAAATAAAAATGTAAAAAAATAAAAATGTAAAAAAAAATTATGATTTATTTTTTTGTGAGTGAAATGTTGCATTGTCTCCCCTGATTCTAAGTCTAAGGCTTTATTAATTAATAGAAAAAGCTTCTGCTGTGGATTTTTAGCTCAAACAAGCATTGCACCACTGAAGTAAAGAACATGTTACTTGACATTTTCGAAAATAAAAAACAGTTTTGACAATCATGAGTGGTTCATTAAATATTTAGTAGGCTCAGGTCTGAGTGCCAAAGGGGTGCCAAAGTCACCCCCTCTCCCTCTTCATGGGATTTCATCCGCCATTCATTTTTCCATAAACCTTGCTTAAAATGCTTATAAAAATTGTTTTACTTGCTCTAACCAAGCGATTCGACTATACTTAGAATCAGGGGAGACAATGCAACATTTCACTCACAATTATTTTATTTTTTATTTTTTTCCCCCCCGAATTTCGACTTTCAATAATAAGTCGACCTTGATAATAACAACGATTATTCAAAAATTCAAAATTCGATGCCCATCCCTAATTCTGTCATTGTGTTACTTATGGATTAGTGCTGCAGGATTTGGGGGAAAGGTGCGATTAGCGATTATGGTGGACAATATTGCGATTTGCGATTGTGATTGCGAATAGAGCTCAACAGGCACGTGACTTTTCGTGACGTAATTTGAGGGATTGAGGGATGCATTATTATAGAAAGCAGGCTAAATTGAGAATGTGTGACTGTTTCTCTCTTGACATACAGTAACAGGTTTTATTTCCAAAATCGACAGGATGTTTTATTTTATTATTCTCTTAAATTCCTGCCCAGCTCGATCTGCTCTGTGCTGCTTGACGCAACTCAAAGAGAGAAGTGAAAATACACAGGCTTATTTGTTTAGTGGAGCAGAGTGGAGAGCCGCTTCGGGGACACGCCTCTGGTGGACACAGGCATTCACAACACTAGACAGGCTGTGAGCAGCTCTGGTGTCCGCCTCGCCTCGCGGTCGTAATGCAACGTCATTCTCAGAAACACTGGATATGATGTGTGAATATCCCAACATCATTTCCCCCTGTGTCTCCCCCTGCAGGTGGTCTTCAGCATGTGAAGAGAATCACAAGTGTGGTGCTGTTGCTCAGAGAGAAGTGCCTTTTCACCGTCCAGCAGATCACAGGCCTCCTCAGAGATTCTCCAGCCGTCGTGCAGGAAGACCTGGGTCAGCTGGAGTACAAGTTCCAGGTCAGAATATAGACCTAATTGGTCCTATCTCTGTACGATAGGGGGCAAATCTGCGATGTGTGATAACATTGTTCAATATTGCGATGACAATATTACTTGCGATAAACAAATATTACCACCACTGAGGGGCCCTTGAACAAGGCCCTTAATCCCAACTGCTCCAGTGGAGCTGATCAGTGGCCAGCAGATCAGACTGTGGTTGTACTGGTCAGCTTCCAGGTGTGAATGTGTGTGTGAATGTGAACAGGGCTCAAGAGAGCATTGCTCTCAGTGAGACTCCCCCTGTATAAATAAAGGTTAAAAAAAAACGAGGTATGCATATTAGCTATACAGTTCCTATGTCTATGCTTTACTACTGCTAACATAGACCCCAAACATTGAATAGCCTATGCCCATAAGCATGGCTCCCTGTTACCGACTCTGTTACCGCTGAAACTAAACAGCATGGTTGGGCTTTGGCGGAGGGGGGGAGCGCATCGCTGCAAGGGAAAGTTGTGTGCTGGATTTACAACACAAGACAAAACGATCACATGCTGAGTAATGCATGACACGTGTAAATAACATGATTGTTGTGATTAATTTGGTTTCAGGAAGTCTTTGCCATGTGTTTATTGTGCATGCTCATTAGGGGTGGGGGAAAAAAATCGATTCACCTAAGTATCGCCATTTTTAACTCATTGAGTGCCAGCCACTTTTGGAGAACGGACGCTCCCAGTGCCAGAGTTTCAGAGCGTTTTCAGTGATTTCTCGAGGCCCACAGAATATTGTGCGATATTACTATGTAAACACCGAACACGCACAAAGAACGAGGAGACTCTATTGTATCGTCAGCAAAAAAAAGTTTATTGATACCATTTTCCGTTCTTTAGTTATGAGCCGGAGAAGATAGGTTGTTTTGAGCAAAAACATGCGTTTCAAATTAGAAGCTGAGTTATTCCGCCTTTTGTGAAATGAAGCATTTCAAGCACATTCACTGAGTCTGAAGCTAATATTTTCTGATGTAGTGACATGGTGTAGTTGTGTGGTGCCCTGCGTGCCCCCCCCCCCCCCCCCCCCCCCCCAGCTGCAAACTCCTCCCCACACTAACACACAGCCTCACGCACCCAGCGTCTATTTTCGGAGTGCTCCGTTTTTGTGCGGCGGCTCCCAGCGTGACACGGAAAAGCCAAACCGGACTGCTGAGAATGGTTTGGCCCTTCGGCGTCGGGTGCTGCTTTTCTGGCGGCTAATCGTGTGCAGAAACTATACAGCAGAGACAGAGAGGCTCAGTTGTGGGCGTGGATTGACTGCTGTTCGCAGCCAACGTTAACTCCAGCCAGAGCAATCTATATGGCTCTGGCTGCAGCATGAGCGGTTTCTCTTTCATCACAGGGCTTTTTCCTGCTGTTTTCCGGACCTTTCTCTAATCTGGAGAGCACTGTCGCCACCTAATGAGTCCGTAAAATAGGTTATACACCTTCAATAGCTACAATATTTGTACAGGAGATGCAGGAGGCTTTGATCCACGTCCCACCGTCAAAAAACGCATTTGACGTCGATCGACGTCTTTGGCACTCTACGTCACTATTTACTTTGACGTCGATCGACGTCCTTGGCACTCAATGAGTTAATGTCACGATTTTTTTAATCGATCTTTTATTCCAGAATCGATAATCGCAATTTTTTTTTTTTTTTTTTTTTGGGTGCTTGCAGTCAGGCCACTCACTGAACAGCAGGCCAGGCGCCGCCTACTGGTTTACTAGTGGTTTTATTACTTTATTAGTTAGTCTGAAGTAATAATTGCACTTCAGGGTTAAAGTGGGTGCATCTCATTGTAAAATTGGACTTCAAACGGCCCAAATCTGGCTTCAAACGGCCCAAATTGGGCTTCAAACGGCCTGGCCTGCTTTGTATCTAATGCCCGGCCTGAATTATGATCCCAGTCCGCCCCTGTTTTTAACTATATCGCCCAGCCCTACTCATGATATAATATACAGTCTCTAGTAGGGCTGTCACTTTTCATTCGAAATTTGAATGCAACTTCGAATGTGGGGGGAGGGGTTCGTTTTCGAAATGTAATTTGAATGTTCGAATTTTTTTTTTTTTTTTTATTATTAATTTTTTTTTTTTTTTTTATGAACCAAAATTAACCAACTGCTGCTTGCTGGTAATGTTAATCCCATGTCAGAAAAAGTCTCCAGATTTGTCGCGTTAGTCTCTTCTGAGAAAGATTGTCTCCAGGGTCTGAAAAGTTGTCTCGAGTTGGATGCAGCCAAGTTTGTGAGGCAGTGTTGTGACTGTGAGCGTCCAAGCTAACACGTCGGGCTGATGCCCGGTGGCCTGCAGTGGGTTGCACCAGCTGTGCGTAAGTTGAAATGTAAGCTAGTTTGAACGTAAAGTCTCACTAAGTCCGAGTTTACGCACTACTAAAAATATTTGGGTTGCACCAAGTGAAATAGTTACAACGTAGGCATAAGTTAGAACTTAAAATTTACACCTACGTCTTACTAGGTGTAAAGTCCTCCGTAAAATAGCAGTCGGCACGGATTGCAACTTGGCACCGTGGCGCATCGTTGTTTTGCGTCCGCAACGCGCTCTCCGTGATAAATTACACCCTTTGATATTTATGACTCACGCTTTTTTTTCCCACAAGCTGCAGCACTGCATACAAATTAAAATAACCGCAACAATTTAGTGAGGCAGGATGGTGGTATAGCCTACAATACTGATGAAGAGCTCACAGATAAACGTTAACAGTAATATGAACCTAAACGAACGTTACTCAATAACGTTCTCATTTGATTAGTGTTGATGAAATATGAAAGCACTAATTTGCGGTGGGCAACATGTCCTGTTTTCACTCCACTTAAACAACCGTAAATAAACACCGTTTCCACCGTGCTTTTCACTGATTGGTCACAGATACTGTACACGTCATTGTCTGCGACACTATTTTGGTTAGTATGGACTTTAGGGTCTACTAGTTAAGATGTACCTTACGTCTCCGTGGTGCAACCAAACAAAGACACAACTTTAGTGTCAAACTAACTAGTTTGAACGTAGCAGTTAGTGTGGACTTTACACCCTAACTTAAGACAGAACTTACGTTCAGCTGGTGCAACAGGCTGCTGGACTGAGAAAAAAAATTTTTTTTTTTTTTTTTTTTTTTTTTAATTAACCAAAAAACTTCGAATATATTCGAACGAATTTCGGGCAATTAAAGTTCGTTCGAATTTTATTTTGGGGAAAAAGTGACAGCCCTAGTCTCTAGTGTATGATTCAACTTTCCCATGTTCTAATCTAGTGTAAAAAAGCAAACAAACTGAAAAAAGAAAAGAAAAAAAGAAACAAAAATCGCAATAAATCGTAATATCGAATCGCAATAATCGTAGAATCGCAATACTTAAGAATCGCAATATAAATCGAATCGGCACCCAAGAATCGTGATAGTATCGAATCGGGAGATAAGTGAATCGCCACAGCCCTAATGCTCATATTCTTCATGTCCCAAGCCATTGTTAGGAGATTTGTAATGCAACTGCAAAGCCTCCATAGTACAGGGCAGTGTTGGGGGTAACTCATTACAAAAGTAACATATTACATGTAATATATTACATTTTGAAAGTAACTTGCTCAACACTGGTACAGGGTTAGGGTATCCGCAGGGTCTTGAAAAGGATTGAAAGTTGATACATCAATTTAGGGAAAATGAAGGCCCTTAAAAAGTATTAAAGTCGAGCTGAACCCAAGAATGACTTTTCTTTTCTATTAGTTCAAATACCTGGGTATGCAGTGCACCTATTTAACTCATTCAGGGCCAATGACGTCTTTGACGTGTTATCAGGAATAGCCCAGAGGGCCAATGACGTGTTTGACGTGTTTTTGTTTTTATTACTGCAGCGCGTAGTTCAAACACTTCCTCAGCCTGTGACATAGTTTCAGGTCCCTAGCATCTAAGACAACACGTGAACAAACACATACCGCAGCCGTTGTTTTGAAATTGAGCAGGAGGAAAAGCAGAAAACGGATAAACGCTTTCCTTGTGCAGACATGAGAAACGCCATTGAAACGCCCCTCGGCGCGCTGCAGGAGCTGGTCGCTTTCCTCTGTGCCAGCCGGGAGAAAGTAATCCAGAGATGCGTTTGATCATCGGAGGAATGAGGAAATGATCGATCAGAGGGCGGTGAGGACGTGTTGAATAGCCAGGGGAAAACGGGAACGATCAAATAGCAGGGAGGATAGGACAGGGAGACATGGACGAGGACGGGTGGACCAGAACAAAACAAAATAAACACACGGCAGAAGCGGCAGTCACAGCAGCCCGCTGTCTGTTCTCAAGAGCTATTCAGTTGGTTCATGAAATCGCTGGGCTGCGTGCCCTCCAGTGTTGCTCCTGGCCAATCCCGGCGCCACAGGGCGTGGTTATTGCTTATCCTATGTGGAGTTAGAAATCACGCAACGAAGGGGGATCGTGTGTGTGTGTGTGTGTGTCTGTCTGTCTGTCTGTCTGTCTGTCTGTCTGTCTGTCTGTCTGTCTGTACACTCACTCACACTGCTGTATTGTTGAATGTAAAAAAAGATATACCGGTATATATATATATATTTTTTTTTCATTTGTGTCATAACGAATAGTATTTACATGTCTGATGTCAATACAGTTCAAAATAAAAGAATTGAGAGCGAGTTCTGCCTGAGAATGTGTATTTTACAGAAATTGCCTTTTCTCCTGTTTGTCATCTCAGAGAGACCTTTTGGGTGAAAACAGGGTGTATATAAATGGATATAAGTAGAGTACAGAACATGCTAAAAGCTCACTTTTTTTTTCCTGGTGAACCCAGAGACGTACATCTTCATTTTGAGGTATTGCAAATCACTCTGGTGCTAATAGATAATTTACTGTGGGTCTTGAAAGATGACCAACAATTATGAAAATCTTTGGCCTGTGCTAAATATTGGCAGTCCTAAACTGGCCATGAATGAGTTAATAATGTATGCAAAACAAATCACAACAATCTAATTTCTTTAGTTTTTCACACTTTTTCACATCAAAAGTTTGTTTTTCAAGATTTCATTGATAACAGTAATTTACAGTTTGCTTACGTCACCTAGTACTATCAAATTTCTACCCCATTTCAACCAATCATATCACGACATGCAGCTGTCAATCAAATCTTCATTTCTGGATAATTTTCTCTTCCAAATGAAGTCGAAAATGGCGCCTAGTGCCTCTCATCTGGCAGAATTCCTATCCCATAAACTAACTACTAACTTGGCCAATTGTTAGAAACATGAACAAAAAACAAAAACTATAATCTCTAAGAATGCAAAGAAATGTAACTGGCTCGTTAAAACGCGCATTCCAGGGATATCGTATCGTTACAGCAGCGATAATGGCGCGCGCATCCGAGAGCTCGGTTGTCAGGGGTTGCACCTCGGAGATTCCCGGCCGACTTGCTGCACTCTCCGCTCGGCAACACGAAGGCAGCTGGCTGCCTGCGGCTCGCTGAGCTCCACTCCTCCTGTCAAAAGGCTCTTCCCGAGGGGAGCGCCACAACTACTGAATCCCACTCGATTTGGAGGCGGAACACGCCAGGATTGGCCAAAGCCCAATCCAGTCCCCAGAATTGTCAAATAAAATCATCTATATGATACTATGACCCGCCTCTCAACCTGTCATCGAGACAAACTATGTTTTCAGTCTGAAACGGACTCATTATGCACGTGACGAACAGGTTCAGTTCGACTTTAATCAATGTGATGTGGTATTACATTTTGTAGCTGATTGTGTTATTTGGGCATATATCGTCTCATATCGATCACAGATCCCTGACTTGAATCAAAATTGTATCGTTACAGACTGTGATATCAGCAAATATATCATTGGCCAAATAATGTATCTAATATATCATGATGAAACTTGTGATTTACACCCTTGTCGCTGAGGTGACGAAAGTGGAGATCGGTCTTCAAATATATTGAAAAGGTCTTAAAAAAAAGTTCTTGAAAGGTATCGATTGAATTGAATTCCATGATTCCTGCATATACCCTGCCTGCAGTGTAACTGAATATTAGTTGTGTTTAAGTGTGTTTTTGTCACATCACTGATGATGTCACAGTGGGATTTATGACATCACTGGTGATGTAACAGTGGGATTTATGACATCACGGATGATGTCACAGTATGATTTATGACATCACTGATGATGTCACAGTGGGATTTATGACATCACAGATGATGTCACAGTAGGATTTATGACATCACAGTGGGATTTATGACATCACTGATGATGTCACAGTGGCATTTATGACATCATGGGTGATGTCACAGTGGGATTTATGACATCAATGATGATGTCACAGTGGGACAATCACAGTGGGACAGACAGAGCCCACGCCCGCATGTCACAGTAGGATTTATGACATCACTGATGTCACCGTGGGATTTATGACATCACTGATGATGTCACAGTGGGATTTATGACATCACAAATAATGTCACAGTGGGATTTATGACATCACAGATGATGTCACAGTGGGATTTATGACATCATGGATGATGTCACAGTGGGATGACAGGGATTTATGACATCACTGATGATGTCACAGTGGGATTTATGACATCACAGATGATGTCACAGTATGATTTATGACATCAATGATGATGTTACAGTGGGACAATCACAGTGGGACAGACGGAGCCCATGCTCTCATGTCACAGTAGGATTTATGACATCACTGATGTCACTGTGGGATTTATGACATCACTGATGATGTCACAGTGGGATTTATGACATCACAGATGATGTCACAGTGGGATTTATGACATCACTGATGATGTCACTGGGATTTATGACATGGATGATGTCACAGTGGGATGACAGGGATTTATGACATCACTGATGATGTCAGTGGGATTTATGACATCACAGATGATGTCACAGTATGATTTATGACATCACAGTGGGATTTATGACATCAATGATGATGTCACAGTGGGACAGACAGAGCCCAAGCTCTCATGTCACAGTAGGATTTATGACATCACTGATGTCACAGTAGGATTGATTACATCACTGATGATGTCACAGTGGGACTTATGACATCACAGATGATGTCACAGTGGGATTTATGACATGGGTGATGTCACAGTGGGATTTATGACATCAATGATAATGTCACAGTGGGACAGACAGAGCCCTCATGTCACAGTAGGATTTATGACATCACTGATGTCACCGTGGGATTTATGACATCACTGATGATGTCACAGTGGGATTTATGACATCACAAATAATGTCACAGTGGGATTTATGACATCACTGATGATGTCACAGTGGGATTTATGACATCACAGATGATGTCACAGTGGGATTTATGACATCATGGATGATGTCACAGTGGGATGACAGGGATTTATGACATCACTGATGATGTCACAGTGGGATTTATGACATCACAGATGATGTCACAGTATGATTTATGACATCAATGATGATGTCACAGTTTGACACTCACAGTGGGACAGACAGAGCCCATGCTCTTGTGTCACAGTAGGATTTATGACATCACTGATGTCACCGTGGGATTTATGACATCACTGATGATGTCACAGTGGGATTTATGACATCATATATATTGTCACAGTGGGATTTATGACATCACTGATGATGTCACAGTGGGATTTATGACATCACAGATGATGTCACAGTGGGATTTATGACATCACTAATGATGTCGGTGGGATTTATGACATGGATGATGTCACAGTTGGATGACAGGGATTTATGACATCACTGATGATGTCAGTGGGATTTATGACATCACAGATTATGTCACAGTATGATTTATGACATCACAGTGGGATTTTATGACATCACTGATGTCACAGTGGCATTTATGACATTATGGATGATGTCAGTGGGATTTATGACATCAATGATGATGTCACAGTGGGACAGACAGAGCCCAAGCTCTCATAGACCACAACTGCACATCCAAAGCGTCAAGGCCGCGCCCCTTTTTGGGGGATAGAAAGAATGAATAGCGTTGTTGTGATGGTATTTTTGCCGTGTTTTTAGCTAGCATAGACAAAATACCAATTCATTAATTTCGGGTTCAAGTGTTTTTTTGGTTTGATAAACATGTCTACTAATTATTTTGCGACCTTGCCCGAACCTGAACGGTCGAGATATATTAATAAATTAAGGTTGACTGGTCTGTCGTCATGTCCGTTCAGCCTGAGTCAAAGAGGATTTCCGCATTCCCCCAAAAAGGGGCGCGGTGCAGTGCGATGATGCGTTGCAGTTCTGGTCTATGTCACAGTAGGATTTATGACATCACTGATGTCACAGTGGGATTGATGACATCACTGATCAAGTTCAAGTTCAAGTAGTTTATTGTCATATGTATAATACAATGTATAATACAATGAAATTCTTTATGCTTTGAGCACCCTCAGCCTTACATACACAAGGACATGGTCACAAAGACCGACAGAAAAAGGGTGTAGACCTACATAACTATGTAGGCTACACGTGATACAGACATGTCTGTACACAGTGATGATGTCACAGTGGGATTTATGACATCACTGATGATGTCACAGTGGGATTTATGACATCACAGATGATGTCACAGTGGGATTTATGACATCACTGATGTCACAGTGGGATTTATGACATCACTGATGATGTCAGTGGGATTTATGACATCACTGATGATGTCACAGTGGGACAATCACAGTGGGACAGAGCCCAAGCTCCCATTTCCGGAGAGTTCCCCAAACTTTTCAGTAGCCAGTCAGATTGAAAAAGTAGCCGGCTCATGTTCGCTGCGTTTGTTCCAGTGGTCCTTTTCCCAATTAACTCATTGAGTGCCAAGGACGGACATGTTCGTCATTTCAAATAGTAACGTAGAGTGCCAAGGACGGACATGTTCGTCAATTGCGTTTTTTGACGGTGGGGCGTCGATCAAAGCCTTCTGCCTCTGATGTACAAATATTATAGCTATTGGATGTGTCTAACCTATTTTACAGAACCCTTAGGTGGCGACAGTGCTCTCCACATAACAGAAAGGCAAGGAAAAAACAAAGAAGAAGTCGTTATGGAAACGGAAATCGCATCGCATCCGTATGCATCGATATGCTGAAGCACGTTACTGCAGCTGTGCCTGCAGCAGCCAATCTGCTCCCACAATTGAGCCGGACAGCACATCCGCACATCCACACCGTGGAGTTGTTATTATTCTCAACTGGAAGCATCGTTGCCGGTGACAAACACACGCGGAACGCTGTAAAAAAGCAGGATGTCGATGTCCCTTCACTGTGCGCACAGCAAACTCAGCAGAGAGCCACCACAGACAGGAGGAGGAGTGTGCAGTTGAGGCGAGGCGAGGCGGGGCGGGGCGGGGCGGGGCGGGGGGGGGGGGGGGGCACGCAGAGCAGCGCGCAACACCCAGACAGACCCAGGCAGCAGGACAGGATTGACAAACGCAAGCCAGAATATCCGATGCCCACCAGATGACTCAGTGAATGTGCTTGAAATGCTGCATTTCACAAAAGGCGGAATAACTCAGCTTCTAATTTGAAAAGTGTCTTTTTGCTCAAAACAGCCTATCTTCTCCGGCTCATAACTAAAGAACGGAAAATGGGATCAATAAACTTTTTTTTGCAGATGATAGAATAGAGTCTCATCGTTCTTTGTGCGTGTTCAGTGTTTACATAGTAATATCACACAATATTCTGTGGGCCTCGAGAAATCACTGAAAACGCTCTGAAACTCTGGCACTGGGAGCATCCATTCTCCAAAAGTGGCTGGCACTCAATGAGTTAACAAACAAACCTCAAATATGTATCCATGAGTGTGACAATTTAAATAATACAAATAAACGTTCTTATAAAGGCTCAATTTAATTATAAATAAGACAATATCCATATTGCAAAACACAAACAGGCAATGTATATTTTTAAGAACAAAGAAAATACTAATAACTATGTTTCCCACATGATTTGGAGAGATTGTGGTGGGTAGACCTTGCTTGGACCCTCTTTGGGGGTTCGGAGGGCCATGCCCCCTGTAAGAACAATTTGTACATTTTAAACTAAAATTCATGAATCTGGTTCACTTTGAGAACCAAGATCAGAGGTGGGCAATTATTTTTCATGGGGGGACACATGAGAAACCCAGATTGTTGCCGGGGGCTAGGGATGGGTACCGTTCACATTTGAACCGATACCGGTACGATACCGGTACCTGGAATTCGGTACGGTACCCAAAACGGTACCATTTTCGGTACTTTACACGCTCTAATAAACAAAAAAAAATTACAGTTGTAAAAAAATAATAATCCAAACTTCTCAGAGAGAGCGGTCGGTATTCACTAAAGCCTTCATATCTCAGGCTCTGTAGCACATAAAAACATAAAATAAAAAGCATTTGAGAGCTTAACCCTTTGGCTTTTCGTATTATATTTGCCCTAATGTTCATTAAAAAAATGTTTTATCTTTAACCCCTAAAAATAAAAATATTCTAATGCATTTTAAGAAATGTTAATAAAGATTATGGCAAATGTAACCCTTCCAAATAAAAAGCTACGGGTTTAAGCTCTCAAATGCTTTTTATTTCATGTTGATAGCTACTATACAGGCTGAGGAAATACGTTCTGTTGAACCCTTGACAATTACTGCAGCAAGAGTAACGTTAGCGTTTAACGTTTAACGTAGTAACGTTTGCAGTCGTTGTGAAGACAGTGAAAAGCCTCGTTATCTTAGCCTAGGTAAACCCAGCCCCCACGTGACCTGCTCTCTCAGTTCCCAGTCACTAGCGTCTAGCGAACGGGCCATTTAAATCGATTTCTGGGGCGATTGAAAGACCCACGCAGACCCGCAGCCAATGAGTGACGGCGTGACTGCCAACATCAGTCCTGCCGTGATCGGCCAATCAGAGAGTGCGTCTTTGTCAATGACGTGTAACAGCTGCAGCGGCTTAGCACTACCTAGCCGTTAGCATTTGGCCTCTCTAAAGCATAGCTCCCGAGCTAGCTACTAGCTATATGGCTAGCTATATGGCTATGCAACTACGTTGAGGAAATTCAAGTGAAAACAGCTGTTAATGTTAATGTGGGAATCATGGTGGAACCGAATAAAAATGTTTTTGGTTTGATACTCTATTCTGTTGTATTGTCATGTGAGAATGAAAACAGCTATAGTAATAGTACTTCAAAACAGTGGTTCTCAAAATGTTTCCACATAAGGATCCTTAAACTGAATAATGGATTTTAGCGGATCATACAAGCCGGGGCTTCAGAGCTGATCACCTGGACACATTTTACGGTGAAATTATCTGATAAACTTGTCTGTGCAGCTCTGTGGTGATCAGCTAATGTCTTCATAGCATTGTGATTATGATTTAATGCATTATGGAAGATAAACGCTGGTTTAACATAATTAAAATAATTCCCTACCAAACATGTAAAGTGACGCTTCTGGCCAGTAGACCATTTGGGCATGGTCTCATGTGTATGGTTTATTTAGCCTACTCAATCTCTCCTGAGATTATAACGTTAACCTGTTAGGACGCTGTGAGCTTGTGTATATAAGTCCAGAGAACTTGATGAAAACAAAGTGACTGAGAGCAGGTCTGAGAGCAGGTCACGTGGGGGATGGGTTTACCCAGGCTACCGTTATCTAACAACCACAACGGCAGTGAAACAACTTATCCAGCTAACGCTAGCTAATTAAATAACGTTACCTGATGTTGTATAAGTGGATGCCTCTCTCAACGTTACAGCTGAGGAGGTGCTGCTAACGTTAGCTGCTAACTGCCTGCTTCATTCACCCTCAGCCTATCTAAGACGTTACAGTCTTCAGCATTTAGCTAAATATATCTTGTGTTTGACCATGCTTCCTCAAGTTTGAGGTGTTTCCCTACTAGTCAGCTTTGCAATTCACATCACAAATGTTGCAACCAGTGTTGTCTGAGTCTATCTTGGTAAAGTGTAGCCACATTTTTGGACCGCTTTCGGCTGGCCCTGTTTTGCTTTCAGGACCTTCAGGTAGAGTGACGTACTGACGTAACGCGCTCTCGCGTGTTGCCTTAAGGTTCCGTCGGAATTTCTATTTTAACCACTCTCTTTCTATTACTCAGATGCGTTCAAGTACCGAAATTAGGTACCGTTCGTTTTTATGTGAACTGGTACGGGGCAGTACCGACGTATTTCGGTCGGTGCCTGTAAAAGTACCGAGTTCGGTACCCATCCCTACCGGGGGCCGTACAAGTGAGGTCTCTAGACCATATTTCAAGCAGAAGGCCATTCGTGCATAATCTAATCCGATCACCCCTGATGTCAGTCAAGTTCTAGTATGACGTGGTCAGTCAAAGTCTTAGTATGACGTCCGTAATGACATCAGATATGACGTCAGTTAATTCTCATATATATAGCAAGGGTTCTACATCACCTCTCTCTCTCTGGCCGATCATAACAGCAGCTAGCTTCACGGCAGTCCATCTCCCCTGAAGCCGTCCTCCGAAGCGTTGTTTTGCACCATATCTGGAGACCGAATCAGCACCCTCAAGCCTTCTCTATCCGTGGAAATTCCCCGCAGATATTCCCCGCAGATCTCTCAACGCTTCCCACTCCATTCCTGGCATGTCGAGTTCCGAGCCAGAGCAGTCCATGGACAGCGACGACAGCTTAGCCAACGAGACCCTGTTCCGGATCGGCCACGGCGCGTACTTGCCTTCCGAGACGTCTGACGAAGACGTTGGCGAAGCGGCCGGACCACAGGCCGCCAACGCAGCCACGATGAAAAGGCCCGGCGCGCGTTCCCGTGGCACGGGGCGCGCCACTGCGATGGCCCGTGGAAGGAGAGCAGAAGACGAAGCGCCACGTGCGCCTGGACGCCCAAGAACGCGTGTGAGCGTGCCGGAGGGGGAGGCCGCTCGGCATGGACGTGCGAGAGGCCGCGGACGAAGATCAGCAGAGGCAGCCGCCCCGAGAGCGGGGAGACGCCGGGGAAATGCAGGCCGCGGGGCCGCCGCGAGACGCCATGTCCTTCCTGGTCGCACTGACCTCCAGGCCGCCGCCCCGGAAGCGGAAACGGCCCCATTCGTAGCTCCGCCGAGCCGACAGGGGTCGTCAAGAGCCATTCTGCTGTCCCTGCTAGATGCTAGCAGATCAGTAGATGCTCGTCTGAGGGCCCTGGAAACCCCCCCCCCCATTCCCCCCACGTTCGCCGCAGCCCAGCTGGCGCAGCAGCCGATCCTGCCCCCGCCCGTGCAGCAAGCCGACGTGCTCCCCACCACCACCCAACCCGCCCAGATGAACACCCTGGCGTCCGCCACGCCCGCCATCCCATTTGGTATGCCTTTTGTTTCTCCCTGTGCCGATGTTTCCCCCAGGCTGAGGTCCCAGATTTTGCAGGGCAGAGACATTAATTTAGTTAGCATACTCCTGCCATCCCCCGAGTGTAAAAGGAAGGCTACGGGTGACCCAGATGCCCCTGTTTATTTAAAGTCGTCCGACCCCCGCCTGCCCAAAGACCTTTCCTTATGTGACTTCCTGAACACGTTTGGCATTTACCGCAACGTGATTTGCGAAGTGTACCCAGAGCGCCGCCATGAGCTAGACAAATATCTAGCGCTAATAGGGGACCTCTACTCCAACCACGGTAAACTATTCTACCAATATCATAAAGCATTTTCCGCTAAAGCCGCCCTGATGATCACTCAGACTAATACGCGGCTTAACTGGTCCATCATGGACATGCAGATCTTCACGTCGCTGGTTAGCGGCCGGCGAACACCTGCTACTCGTGCGGCGAACCGGGGCACTCTGCACAATTCTGCCCAAAAGCGGCCTTTCAGTCCGGCGCCGCCCCCACCCCCGCCCCCTCCTGGGCGCCCGACACCAGCGGGTCCTCCCAGGTGCATGCCCATACCCCTGACTCCCTTTGCAGATATTTCAATGAAAACGTGTGCACATATCCCAAATGTAATTTCCTGCACGCATGTAGCACCTGCGGGGACGCCCACCCCCGCTCCCGCTGCCCGCAAAGGACCCGCCCCCCACCAAACAAGAAATATTGATTTACATTGCTTTGAAAACACCCCATGTACTGTAGGTGTCCCTTGTGTTTTGATTAAATAAAGCGAGTTGATTGACAATTTACCTGGTCTGTGATCCGATCATCCTATCATTAAACGCCCACTGATAACAATAGTAATAACACAACTAAGAGGGAAAAAAAAAAAAAAAAAAACCATACATGTTAACTCATTCATGGCCAGTTTAGGACTGCCAATATTTAGCACAGGCCAAAGATTTTCATAATTGTTGGTCATCTTTCAAGACCCACAGTAAATGATCTATTAGCACCAAAGTGATTTGCAATACCTCAAAATGAAGATGTACGTCTCTGGGTTCACCAGGGGAAAAAAGTGAGCTTTTAGCATGTTCTGTACTCTACTTATAGCCATTTATATACACCCTGTTTTCACCAAAAAGGTCTCTCTGAGAAGACAAACAGGAGAAAAGGCCATTTTTGTAAAATACACAATCTCAGGCAGAACTCACTCTCAATTATTTTATTTTGAACTGTATTGACATCAGACATGTAAATATTATTCGTTATGACACAAATAACAATATATATATATATATATATATATATATATATATATACATGAAGTGCTTTTTTTACATTCAACAATACAGTTTACTCAGTGTGAGTGAGTGTGCAGACAGACACACAGACAGACAGACAGACAGACAGACAGACACACAGACACACAGACACACACACACACACACACACACACAGAGAGAGAGTTCTGTCCACAGCTGCTGCTGGATCGCACCTCTTCCCAGGGAATACTACTGATCGCCCCGCAAATTAGCATAGGAGGGGAGAACACCAAACAGGTCTGAGATCAGCGTCTAGCCTCCTCTGCCTCTGCAGCGTTTTCCTCCTCTCGTTCGGGCTGGGACGAATGCTGCGACACAGGAACGGCTTTGGGACCAGGCGCTGGAACCGGATCGATCATGTTGGTTTGACTACCGCGAACAACAGGTTCGCCCTGCAGCAGAGGCGACCAGCGCAGCGCGCCGAGGGGTGTTTCAATGGCGTTTCTCCTCTATGCAACACGCAGCGTTTCTCGGTTTTCTCCTCCTCTTCCATTTCAAAACAACAGCTGCGGTATGTGTTTGATAACGTGTTGTCGGCTTGACTTTGAGGCTAGGGACCTGATAACATGTCACAGGCTGGGGAAGTCTTTGAACTACGCGCTGTACTAATAAAAACAAAAACACGTCAAACACGTCATTGGCCCTCTGGGCTATTCCTGATAACACGTCAAAGACGTCTTTGGCCATGAATGAGTTAAAAGCCGACAACCTCTGGGGGGAAGATCCGGATCCGGATTCGGATTCCGGACCCCTCATCGTACAATTCGGTTCACCAGACAAACCCCTAAGTCACCCAAGTCCAACGCCAAGTCAAGTCACCCAGGCCAAGTTGAGAACCCCTAAGTCACTAAGTCACCAACCCCTAAGTCAGGGGGAAGATCCGGATCGCCATACAAACCCCTAAGTCATCCAAGTCCAGCGCCAAGTCAAGTCACTAAGTCACCCAGGCCAAGTCGGGAACCCCTAAGTCACTAAGTCACCCAGGCCAAGTTGGGAACCCCTAAGCCACTAAGTCACCAACCCCTAAGTCATCCAAGTCCAGCGCCAAGTCGGGATATCACTAAGTCACCCAGGCCAAGTCGGGAACCACTAAGTCACCAACCCCTAAGTCATCCAAGTCCAGCGCCAAGTTGGGAAGTCACTAAGTCACCCAGGCCAAGTTGGGAACCCCTAAGTCACTAAGTCACCAACCCCAAGTCGGGAACCCCTAAGTCACTAAGTCACCCAGGCCAAGTCGGGAACCCCTAAGCCACTAAGTCACCAACCCCTAAGTCATCCAAGTCCAGCGCCAAGTCGGGATATCACTAAGTCACCCAGGCCAAGTCGGGAACCCCTAAGTCACTAAGTCACCAACCCCTAAGTCATCCAAGTCCAGCGCCAAGTTGGGAAGTCACTAAGTCACCCAGGCCAAGTTGGGAACCCTTAAGTCACTAAGTCACCAACCCCTAAGTCATCCAAGTCCAGCGCCAAGTTGGGATATCACTAAGTCACCCAGGCCAAGTCGGGAACCCCTAAGTCACTAAGTCACCAACCCCTAAGTCATCCAAGTCCAGCGCCCAGTCGGGAAATCACTAAGTCACCCAGGCCAAGTTGGGAACCCCTAAGTCACTAAGTCACCAACCCCTAAGTCATCCAGCACCTCAAGCGGACGCTCCCGCTGGTCTTCATCAGCTCTCCAGCTACACCCGCCCGGAGCAGGCGGCCATACCGTGGCCCAAAGAACCCTCCTTCCTCAATCGGCGAGCATGGCAACAAACAGTGTCCCGGGCTCCGTGCCAAAATGTCTCGTTGGTGGTGGCTCCCCGAAAAGCACAGCGCCCAGTAGGCGCAGTAAATCTCCCAGATCATTTTTGGGGGAGAGAGAGAGTCGAGAGAGAGAGTCAGGGTCAGTCAGAAGGCCAAGTCGTGCTGCGCGCAAGGCCCGACCGAGCTGGGAAGCGCCAGCCGCAACGCAAGTAGGGGGATCAAGATCGAAGGCCCGACCGAGTTGGGAAGCGCCAGCCGCAAGTAGCCATAAGTCGTTGAAAAAGGTTGAAGGCCAGAAAAGTACAATCAATTACTAATGTACCAAGATCGAAGGCCCGACCGAGTTGGGAGCGCCAGCCGCAAATAGCTGTAAGTCGCTAAAAGGTCGAAGGCCAGAAAAGTACAATCAACTACCGGTGCCCGCAGATCTCAATTAACCTCCGGTAATCAGATCTTCCTTTTGGGGGATCTCCTAGCCTATGCAGATGCCCTCCTCTTGCCTCAAGAGCAGCGCCACTGGCTAATGGAGTCATGCGCGTGCATAATCTAATCCGATCACCCCTGATGTCAGTCAAGTTCTAGTATGACGTGGTCAGTCAAAGTCTTAGTATGACGTCCGTAATGACATCAGATATGACGTCAGTTAATTCTCATATATATAGCAAGGGTTCTACATCACCTCTCTCTCTCTGGCCGATCATAACAGCAGCTAGCTTCACGGCAGTCCATCTCCCCTGAAGCCGTCCTCCGAAGCGTTGTTTTGCCCCACCCACCTCCCCAGTCCGCCACCAACGAGTCGTGACTCCTGATCCCCCACGGGGGGGGGATCTCCTAGCCTATGCAGATGCCCTCCTCTTGCCTCAAGAGCAGCGCCACTGGCTAATGGAGTCATGCGCCAAAGTATTTGCCATGCATGGCGATTCCTAAATAAAGTTTGTTAAATCCTACCAACTGGCCTCTCATGATTGAAATATTGTCATGCCGTAACCCAGGAACTTTGATGCAAAAAAAATGTCCTCGCTACCAGAGGGCCAGATTTTGCTGAGGGTTGGGGGCCAAACGCCGCCGGTGCGCAAAAATGTTGGGCATTTGAAGTCAGGTTTAGAGGAATAACTCATTTTAAATTAACAGTTGTGATGTCATTATTCAGTCTTAAACACCAATATTTGATCCTTTTCTCACTCACTCCTATGTCACCACCTGCTCTCAGGGCTTGAAATTAACTTTTTTGACCACCTGCCAATATGGCTGCTAGATTTTAAAGTTACCAGCCAATTAGAATTTCCACTAGCCGAAATGTTTTTCTAGAAATAAACCAGATTATGAGTGGGTTAATTTAAGCATAAGTATCAGTAAGTGTCCCGGGATTCTCAAAGCCTGTGTTGAGGGTCACACAAGAACAAAAATGCACTCTTGAAGCTAAATAAATCCAAACCAACAAGTTAATTATTTACATTCTTACTTCAATGTAGAACAGTCATTTCTTACACATGAGATTACTTTTAGCCTTTCAGTCATAAAGATTATTGAAAGATATTCCATATTCCAGACTGAAATGTTATAACAGAAGTGGAGTATTGGCCAGAATGACATGAACATTTGGACACTTATTCATAGAGCTGGGTATTGGTTCAAATTTCAAGAATCAATTCGATTCCGATTCACAAGGTTGCGAATCGATTAATTTCGATTCGATTCGATTCCGATTCGATCAATTTTCAATATTGATTTGGTTAGTGATACCAAAACGTGGTTTTTGAGCTGTACCCTGAATTACATGACTGTCCAGTTATGTAACACAGGGGTTTCCAACCAGCCAAGTAGATACAGTACATGGGGAAAAAAAGTTGCAGACCTGTTGTCAATTTTAATGGTTTTAGTTACACATATATTTACTCACCACGTGGTGACAAAGGGTAAATAACAGCCTTTTCATCTGTCAATAAAGACACTTTCACAATTATGCACAGTGATTTGATTTCAGCCTATATAATTTCTAAAAGTAGATATTAATAATGATCAAACATTTCCTTTCATGTAGCCTACAGTATTTATGTTTTTGTTTCAACTACAAACATAATTAAACGTCAACTTGAAACTATGTTTCAACTACCACACACAGCACAATATTTTAGCCTGTTTAGTAAAAAAAAAAAAATTAATAAAAAAAATCGATCTCTGGACATATGAATCGATAATCGAGGATTAAAATGAAAATCGATTAAAAATCGGAGAATAGATTTTTTTAACCCAGCCCTACTTATTCAGCGAGTATCTTGTATGTTGCGTTCAGGTGCAATTCTTTTTTTTTTTTACAGTGTATAAAGTAACCGGTAGGCCAGAGGCCAGTAGGCGGAGAAATAGCCGGCTGCCGGGCTTGGGGAACTCCCTGCATCCCTGTTCGATTCCTAGGCTCGCCTGCTACGAGGGGTCACTAGCTCGGCCACTGCACAGTCTCCCCCGTACTGCAGCTTGCCAAGCTGGCCCTGCAGCTCGCATTCACAGCACGGCCACTGCGCGGCCTTGCTCGCAGCTTGGCTGCTGTGTGGCCAATGAGACCAGCATCACTGATGTCAGATTTATGACATCACTGATGATGTCACAGTGGGACTTATGACATCCCTGATGTCACAGTGGGATTTATGACATCACAGATGATGTCACAGTGGCCTTTATGACCTCACAGTGGGACAATCACAGTGGTGGACCTTATTCACAGTAGGGCTGCTCGATAAATCGATTTTGAATCGTAATCGAATTAATTAGGACGATGTAAAAAAAAAATGTAAAATCGATTTGCACTTTAACTAGGGTAATTACGTTACGGCGGGTTGGCTCTCATGTACGCGTGCTGCTTACTCGTCCCTTCTCCCTGCTGTAATGTCTCTCTGGAGGCTGTGACTACTGGCTACTAAAGACAGCAGCGCAATGGACTTATTTCAACACCTCCAAAAAGCACAGTGTGTGAGCACTGAGAGCAGCGTGTTGCACTGCGGGCTGTACAAGATAACGATTGCCACAACACACACACGAACAAAGACGTTATCACCGGGCGATGAAATGTTGCCTTTATAGTTCACATAACAACAAAACAACACGTGAGGCCACCGAGTACTGATAGATTCTGCTTCTGCTGCTTCATGGCTGTAAGTTACCAGCCTCAGCTGACTCACCCTGTGTGTCTGAATTTCCCCCTAACTGCTAGCGCAGTTCCAGTACCTGTTGTGACTTTGTGTTATTCTAGTACAGATATTCTGTACAGAGAACAGAGTTGTGTAAATCTCAGATCCAGCGCCTGGGTGTGCTTCAAAGTGCCACCCGCCCGCGCAGACTGAAGTAGGAGAAGTCTTTTTTATTTGGGCCCTTGGTCTTGGAACGACCTTCAGACCCGTCTTAAACTTGCCTCTCTGGTCTCTTTATATAGTTTGAAGCAACAGATTAGCTGAGCTGCTCCTGCTTTGATGTGTAGCACTTCTCATCATAAACCCTCTTGTATATATGTGTACCAGGTGGACTATTGACACAAGTGTTTTGTATTTGTACTGTGTTTTCTACTTGTGTACTTGTATTTTTATGCCTCTGCCGGCGATAGCCAGGCCGGAGGCATTATGGATCCGGGTTGTCCGTCCGTACGGCCGTACGTCCGTCCGTCCGTACGTCCGTCCGTACCATGTTTGTTAACGCGATATCTGAGGAACACCTGGACGGAATTTCATCAAATTTGCCTCAAACATCGACTTAGACTCAAGGATGATTTGATTAGATTTTGGTGGTCAAAGGTCAAAGTTCAAGGTCACTGTGACCTCTCGAACGCCATTTTCAAGCTTGTTAACGCGATATCTCAGGAATGCCTTGACGGAATTTAATCAAACTTGTCTCAAACATCGACTTGGACTCAAGGATGAACTGATTAGATTTTGGTGGTCAAAGGTCAAAGGTCAAGGTCACTGTGACCTCTCGAATGCCATTTTCAAGCTTGTTAACACGATATCTCAGGAATGCCTTGACGGAATTTAATCAAACTTGTCTCAAACATGGACTTGGACTCAAGGATGAACTGATTACATTTTGGTGGTCAAAGGTCAAGGTCACTGTGACCTCTCAAACGCCATTTTCCAGCTTGTTAACGCGATATCTCATGAATACCTTGACGGAATTTCATCAAATTTGCCTCAAACATCTACTTAGACTCAAGGATGAACTGATTACATTTTGGTGGTCAAAAGTAAAAGGTCAAGGTCACTGTCACCTCTCGAACGCCATTTTCAAGCTTGTTAACGTGATATCTCAGGAATGCCTTGACGGAATTTAATCAAACTTGTCTCAAACATCGACTTGGACTCAAGGATGAACTGATTACATTTTGCTGGTCAAAGGTCAAAGGTCATGGTCACTGTGACCTCTCAAACGCCATTTTCCAGCTTGTTAACGCGATATCTCACGAATGCCTTGGCGGCCTTTCATCAAATTTGCCTCAAACATCGCCTTAGACTCAAGGATGATCTGATTAAACTTTGGTGGTCAAAGTTCAAAGGTCAAGGTGAGCTCTCGAACGCCATTTTCAAGCTTGTTAACGCGATATCTCAGGAATGCCTTGACGGAATTTAATTAAACTTGTCTCAAACACCGACTTGGACTCAAGGATGAACTGATTACATTTTGGTGGTCAAAGTTCAAGGTCACTGTGACCTCTCAAACGCCATTTTCCAGCTTGTTAACGTGATATCTCAGGAATGCCTTGACGGAATTTAATCAAACTTGTCTCAAACATCGACTTGGACTCAAGGATGAACTGATTACATTTTGCTGGTCAAAGGTCAAAGGTCATGGTCACTGTGACCTCTCAAACGCCATTTTCCAGCTTGTTAACGCGATATCTCACGAATGCCTTGGCGGCCTTTCATCAAATTTGCCTCAAACATCGCCTTAGACTCAAGGATGATCTGATTAAACTTTGGTGGTCAAAGTTCAAAGGTCAAGGTGAGCTCTCGAACGCCATTTTCAAGCTTGTTAACGCGATATCTCAGGAATGCCTTGACGGAATTTAATCAAACTTGTCTCAAACATCGACTTGGACTCAAGGATGAACTGATTAGATTTTGGTGGTCAAAGGTCAAAGGTCAAGGTCACTGTGACCTCTCGAATGCCATTTTCAAGCTTGTTAACACGATATCTCAGGAATGCCTTGACGGAATTTAATCAAACTTGTCTCAAACATGGACTTGGACTCAAGGATGAACTGATTACATTTTGGTGGTCAAAGGTCAAGGTCACTGTGACCTCTCAAACGCCATTTTCCAGCTTGTTAACGCGATATCTCATGAATACCTTGACGGAATTTCATCAAATTTGCCTCAAACATCTACTTAGACTCAAGGATGAACTGATTACATTTTGGTGGTCAAAAGTAAAAGGTCAAGGTCACTGTCACCTCTCGAACGCCATTTTCAAGCTTGTTAACGTGATATCTCAGGAATGCCTTGACGGAATTTAATCAAACTTGTCTCAAACATCGACTTGGACTCAAGGATGAACTGATTACATTTTGCTGGTCAAAGGTCAAAGGTCATGGTCACTGTGACCTCTCAAACGCCATTTTCCAGCTTGTTAACGCGATATCTCACGAATGCCTTGGCGGCGTTTCATCAAATTTGCCTCAAACATCGCCTTAGACTCAAGGATGATCTGATTAAACTTTGGTGGTCAAAGTTCAAAGGTCAAGGTGAGCTCTCGAACGCCATTTTCAAGCTTGTTAACGCGATATCTCAGGAATGCCTTGACGGAATTTAATTAAACTTGTCTCAAACACCGACTTGGACTCAAGGATGAACTGATTACATTTTGGTGGTCAAAGTTCAAGGTCACTGTGACCTCTCACACGCCCAATTTCCAAGCTCTGTAACGCAACATCACAGGAGCGCCTTGACGGAATCTCTTCCAATTTGCCTCAAATGGCGATTTGGACCCCAGAATGAACTAATGGCGGAGGCATAAGTCCGCGTTGCGGTCGTTCTAGTTGTATTTGTATTTGTAAAGTCTGTGCTGGTGATATTATTTTCATCCGGTTTAGAGCCCAGCCATCACAGCGCTCAACAGCGCCACTCTGGTCGAAAGCTCGGTAAAAAATAATATCACCAGCACAGACTTTGGATGAAAATAGGTATTTATGAGCAGCGTCGAGCTTTCTAACCCCGCCGCCGAGAAGCTATGAACCCTTGTTCTCAACTAGGTGGCTTTGAAATGTTTCTGTGGGACTTGGAAATACGTGCGCGATGCTTATGTAGACAGCTCTTTTCTGGCAGCGAGCGGTAGCTAAGCTAACAGTAAGAGTCTCGTCTCAGGGCTAAGGTGTTCCCTGCCTCCCAACACAAGGGTTGCAGGTGCAAGCCCCCATGTTACCTCCGGCTAGCTCTGGCGTACAGGCACATTTGGCCGTGTCAGCGGGTGGGAAGCTGGTGGGGTATGAGTCCTGGTTGCTGCACTAGCGCTTGCTCTGGTTGGTCGGGGTGCTCGTTTGTTGGGTAGGGGAACTGGGGGAATTGTGTGATCCTGCCACACGCTTGATTGATTGATTGATTGACTTTATTTGGTGATGTCAACAGACAATCACCGAGGATAAAAACACAATAAAGCCATTCCATTGCATCGCTACGTCCTGCGGGTGAAACACCTCGCTGTCAGGTGACTGCACATGTATCAGAGGGGGCATGTGCTAATCTACAACTCTCCCCAGATGGGCAGAGAGGGTGGAGCAATGACCGGGACAGCAGGAGGAATAGAGAGCCAAAGTTGACAACACTTCCGTGCATGGTTGCGTGTTGAACAAAAATATTGTATATACAGAAGATGAACACTCCCAACTTACTTCCTTGGCAGCTAGATCCACATTTTTCTTCTCGCCAATTCTCAATGGCTTCCTTGTTTTGCTCAGGAGTAGCCTACAAAACAACTTTAACTGGTGATTATTTACATTTATTGTGTGCGCAGCCCACCACACAACAGCTTTTAGCTATGTTTAATTCAAGGAAAATGATGCTGGTCTATGGGAGTGAACGGAGCGATTTCCCCCATGATGGGCATGGCCTATTTCATGCAGTGTCTCTATCCTAGGATGGCGAAATATGGATGAATTGATGATGATTATGAGAAGATAAACAGAACACCAGCAGAGCAGCACATGGCGTAACATCGTCATCGAGCAGCAACGAGCAGCGTCACTCCTGGAGCTAAAAACCTGAGCAGTACTGATGTACATAACAATACCACTGAAGCTAGCAGTGCTATGCTAATGGGGCATTTTAGGTTACAGCACCAAGTGATCTTGGCACAGAGAAGCCTTAACAGAGTGATGCTCAATATCTTTCCTACATGCCTTTTTCTATGGTTAGATAGGTAGTAGGGATGTTCATCAATTATCGAAAATCGATAATTGATCGTTAAGGAATTGAATCGATCATGTGGAATTTGGATCGATTATTGTTATTATAAAAAAATTTGCTGACTAGGTTTGGGTGGAATTCGTTCCTCCTCGCCCCACTCCATTGCACAGCCGACTAACGTGAGGTGGAGCTTCATATAGTCTCTAGTTTTCTGGCTGGGCACGGGCCTTTGTGCCAACAAAACTGTTTTAAACATTGGGAATTCACACCGGCATGCGCCGGGGACACAAACAAACGCACCCAGTGGTCTGGCTCAGGCCTGTTGATTTGACTCTTGTGCTGTCAGCTAAGCTGGAAGATGCCACTTGCCTTACATCATGTAACATGTTTGTTTACCTGGCCACAGCGCTAGTGTCTGATATTCTTACTACACAGCGGCATCGCCTTTATAGCTGGCCGAGAACGCGCAACGTTATTACCAGACCAGAGTAAAAAAATATATATATAATTTACGCTATCGATAATCGATAATTGATCGTTAATTCTTCCCGATTTTCGATTATGGAAATTGTTCAAAATGAACATCCCTAATAGGTAGATAGATAGATAGATAGATAGATAGATAGATAGATAGATAGATAGATAGATAATTGTAATGTACAGGTGGTTTTCCTGCTTGGCATCTCTGCCTGCCGCACCTCCTCCAGTGCACTTTGTGTCAGCTGCAGGGTCGTCAGCTGGTACCACTGTTCACGGATGTTTCGCCCCCTAGCCAGTACACCTCCCGGTGGGGGGGCAGTGGCTTGGTGGGGACGTCTCCCCACGCCACTCCCTGCAGCTGACCTCATTGAGGTGTTGAGCCCCAACTGCTGTCCCTCCTCCGTAGCCACAACCAGTAGCTTGCCTTCTCGGCCTCCTCTGCCAGCTCCTTGATGGCTTTCTTTAGGCTAGATATAGATAGATAGATAGATAGATAGATAGAGTAGATAGATAGATAGATAGAGTAGATAAGATACAATCCAGACCCAGACGCTGTCCTATGCGGACCCAGGCATATAACTGATAAATCATTGAGGATTATTAAAGTTTGACGGAGCGTTTCAATTTTAACTGGCGCAGCGTTTCGACAATTTACGGTACTAGTTCACCAGCCACAGACCAATTGCATGCATTGATAATAGCACGTGATGCTACTCAGCCAATCAGGGTCGCCACTGGCAACCCATGTGATGCTACTCAGCCAATCAGGGCCGCCGCTCAGTTGCTGCTTAGAGGAGTAATGACTGCTCCCGTTTCAATGAGATAAACAGCCATAAGTGCAGTTCTTTGCAGAAATAGACTCCATAACAACAATTAACACAAATACTATGATGCACCAACAGAAAATATGTTTTCGTCGTTCTTCTAAGATGGATGGATTATTTTGGACTGCATGTGGCGATGCTGATTGGCTGAAGGAGTTGTCTGTCAAGGCAAGTAGGCTACTCCCGCCCACTGATATCACTGTGAGATAACGTTATCAGGAGGGTTCTGCCAGCGGGGCACACTTCCCTCATTGAACAAGAGAAAGAGGGGGAATTGTTCAAATGTGCTCAGATAGTTTTGGTTGAGACTGTTAAAATGTCAAGTGCAGTTTACTAAAAGAAGAAAAGGGAACTCATAGTACTTTTTATTTCATTTTTCTAAAATTAAGCTCTCTGCTATGTATTTTACTTTTTCAATGCAGCCCTTATTTTACTTGAAAGAGAAAAGAGCATTTATTTATTATTAAAGCACTTAATACCAGTTAAAGTGAAAACTGAAAATACTTTTATTTTATTTGAAAATTGATTTTTTTCTGAAAATACACATTGTTGAAATACTGAATTACTTTATTTGATTTAACAGTCAGTTGTTGACTACATTCAGAGGTTGATAGAACTATTAGGCTACTTCAATATATATGGCACTGAATCGTTACAAAAGTTAGACGTTGCGATGTTCTGGACCTTTGCTCAAGTACATTTTCTCTAACTGGACCTCTTTGAATTTGAATTGAATACCCCTGCAATAGATAGATAGATATATAGATAGATAGATACCATAGATAGATATAGATAGATGCAGTAGATAGATGAGTAGATGGATACAGTAGATACTGTAGATAGATAGATAGATGCAGTAGATAGATATGCGATAGATAGATGAGTAGATGGATAGATACAGTAGATGGATAGATAGATAGATAGATAGATACAGTAGATAGATAGATGCAGTATATAGATACAGTAGATGGATAGAAAGATAGATAGATACAGTAGATGGATAGATAGATAGATACAGTAGATAGATAGATGCAGTAGATAGATACAGTAGATGGAGTGCTTTATTCATCCCCAGATGGAGATTCTGGCGTTACAGCAACAGTATCATCAATGACGGCAACAACAACCTAACTTTTGTCAAAAACACAAAGAGGTGGGTCTCAGTGAGAACTGGTATACTATATTGAAATAAAATACAGTATATACATATTGACACAGCTACTACAGTGAATCGTGAGAAATTAGATATTCCTCTAAATCTGGCTTAAAAACGGGCTTAAAAGCGTCCAACATTTCAGAGAGAGAGAGAGTCCTCAGACGCCCAATGATTTTTCTCCCGGGCGAATATACGCTCGACTTTTATGTAAACTCGATGCCAGCGAAAAACTTCAATAGGTCGGTGTGAACGCACCTTTACTAATTTCACTCACTCACTGAAATCTTTTTGATACAGTTAATAGTTGAGATAGCTTTATGTACAGGACATTAAATCATTGCTATGGGAGATTTAATCATCATGGGAGAAATATTATTTTCTTTTTATCCTTTATTTTGACAAGTTTGCATCGTTCGATCAACTACGGTTAAAGTACAATTTACCTCAATCCCCCCCCCCCACCCCCCGTTATATTATGTAACTTCACCATTTTGTGAGGCAAAACATTCCATAATTTGAGTCCATGTGTGAGAGACATATTCTATTTGATTTATTTTTCCTTCAACTTTCACCAGAAAGTAAGAAACGACTATCACACAATGCTGTGCTGCCTGATAAGTCTGCACTCTCCCCAGCGCCGCTGCTGGACCTTTGGGTGCCCTAAACCAGTGGTTCTCAAATGGGGTTCCGGGGACCCCCAGGGGTCCTTGAGGGGGTTCCAGGGGGTCCCTAGCCAGAAGGGGGGTAATTATTTTAGCTATAATTCCATTCATAAGTAACACAATGACTATTTTGCTCA
This sequence comes from Poromitra crassiceps, assembly GCF_964638095.1. Classification (NCBI taxonomy): domain Eukaryota; kingdom Metazoa; phylum Chordata; class Actinopteri; order Beryciformes; family Melamphaidae; genus Poromitra; species Poromitra crassiceps. The sequence continues at coordinate 36,841,600 of NC_139624.1, forward strand.
TGGGTTTTATACACTTTCTGTAATAAAACATCTAAAAGCATCAGACTTATTATCATATGGGGGACCATGGGACAAAATCCTATCAAATAGGGGTCTGTGGTGTAATTCTTGTCAGTTTAGGGGTCCTTCATGTTAAAACATTTGAGAACCACTGCTCTAAGCAGTGCTCCCTCGTCCCAAGAAAAACTCACAAATGCAATTGACCTATCGCTAAGTCCCGCCCCGAACGCAGACAAGCCAATCAGCGCGTGTCGCTCTACAATACACTCGGACATTCTCAGCTTAGAGTTCCATAGAGAAGCACTAGAAAACACAAGTTTCTTCTGGTTTTATACATTTATAAGTTGAAAAAATGGTGCAAATGCAACATTACGAGGTATCCTGGGAGGCCAGGCAATTGATAATATTAAACTAGTAAACGTAGATCCACTCACATCCACAATGCTACTGTTTTGGAGTTAAATCTGCAATCATGGTGACAGCGAGATGACGAGTCTTCTCCCTCATTTGGCTTCCATGATCCAAAGGTATCATGAAATCATCATGGTATTCAGAAAGTCGGCAAAATAAAATGCTGAATTATGTGAGTTTCCAGTCTACGTTATGCGTGTAGTGGAGTTGGTAAAGAGGTAGAGGAGAGGCTGGCCAGTGAGACTAGTGAAGAGGAGGCGCATTGATTGATGTGATTATAACATCGCCAGACACCAGTCAAACTCTAAATTTTAAAACGAGGGAATTAATCTCGTTATCCAAATAAATGTGAGGTAGTCTAAAGAGAAAAGATCCAGGAGGAAAACATGATGTTAAAAGCTGTAAACTATTAGTACAGGCATTATACGATATGACCTCCCACAAATTGCAACAGAAACTATTTCAACTGTTCTAGTCTTAGACATATGTATATTATAACATATCAAAAGTCCTAAGAAATCCCAGTTGGGGAAAGTATTGAAAAATACTGAAATCAGTGATGCCAAAATTTGCCTGTATGTATGTACTGTATGCTTGTCTGTCCTTCACATATCTCGAGAACCGTTGGTCCGATCGACTTCAAACTCAGGGAGTGCGCTTAGGGGGACCTGGCGGAGTGCAGTGCCGAATTTCGCGCAGTTCGGATGTGCACATGGTTATAGCGCCACCTACTGGCAACACAAAAAGCAGTTCTTGAGAACCGTTTGCCCGATTGACTTCAAATGTGGGGAGTGCACTGCTGGGAACCTGACGGAGTACGGTGCCGAATTTCAGAGACATGCATAGTCATAGCGCCACCTAATGGCAACAACAAAAAGTGGTTTATCTTAAGAACCGTCCGATTGACTTCAAACTTGGTGGGTGTGCTGCTGGGAACCTAAGAAAGTGCAGTTTCAGATTTTGTGCAATTTGACCAATTGGGGGAGCGTTGCCAGCAGGGGGAGAATGGAATGAATCCAGATGTTTACCAGAGATTTGAAGAGGGATTGCATGTGGTCAAGACGAAGTGATCTCCTATGGGCTGGCCTATCCATAGATCTTGTCATCGAGCAGGTGCTGATGAGAAGTCTTAAAACAAGTGGTGGCCTCACGAGAGGGCAAGGGATGATGGAGCTGCAACGTTTGACATGGCTGCTCTCCATGTCAGCTTGCACTGAAGTCAACAATGCCATGCAAGAGCTGACAGGGGTGAACCACAACACTGGTGAGCAGAACCATGACATGACAGATGCAAGACAATCCATGAATGACACACAGTTCTACACTATCTCCAAGAAACAAACCCCTTCTGCTCAGATCCAAGCTTGTGTCGTGTGTCAACTGGGGTCCCTTCTGTGAATGTTGATAAGGCAAAGGCCATCGGAAACACCATCTTGGCCAGCATGGACGGACAGACTACTGCTGAGTACACATTCAAGAAGAGGGATCAGACAATCACCATGAGTACGAAATCCTCAGTGAAGATTGATGGTGAAGCAGTGCAGGTGGATCCTCACCTACTTTTCCAGCGACTCACTATTGCAGCAAAAGCTTCATAAGACCTGGCATCAGAGTTCAAGTATCAGCTGTGTAGTCATTCTCCAGCGCTGTTTTGACACTTCCCTCCTGCTTCGACAGCCACAGAAGCCAGTGCTAGCAGATGCCATCTGGGCGCTCCACACACCTGACCTTCAAGGAGTCACAGGCCATGTTTAGTATGTGCTGGATGGTGGAGCACTTATTCAGTGCATCCCATGGACACGTGGATCCACATACAAGGACATCTGCAAGCTGTACAGTGAGTATGTCACAAGTAAGCATGGAGAGGCAGTTGTCGTGTTTGATGGTTATCAGAGCACATCCACCAAAGACATGACACACTGCAGGCGAGCAGGTGGGAGGACTGGACAAACCGTAACCATGGATGAGGATATGCCTGTTACACTGAAAAAATCTGAGTTCCTTGCAAATAACACAAACAAGCAGCAGTTCATCAACATGCTGAGTGGTCACCTACAGAAAAAGAACTGTCAGACGTACCATGCCCCAAGTGATGCTGATCTCCTCATAGTGCAAAAAGCAGTGGAGTCTGCCACCATAACAAACACTGCTCATTGGAGATGATACAGATCTTCTCCTCCATCTCATCTACCACACCAACCTCAAGTCACATGACCTCTTCTTCAAACCTGAGCTAAAGAAGGGCATGAAGAAGCCACATGTCTGGAACATCAAGGCTGTCAAGCAGCAGCTGGGTCCCAATCTGTGCACCCACATCCTTTTCATCCATGCAATAGCTGGGTGTGACACTACCTCCCGCCTGTATGACATAGAGAAAGGAGCTCCACTCAAGAAATTCACAACCAGCGGTGACTTCCGTGAGCAAGCTACAGTGTTTGACACACAGTCAGCTTCCACAGCAGATGTTGTGTCAGCAGGAGAGAATGCTTTGCTGTGCCTCTACAATGGGAAGCCTGGGGAGGGACTCAACACACTACGACACAAGCGCTTTTGTGAGAAGGTGGCTCCTAGTAGTATAGCACTCATGTAGAACCACAGTCTGCCACCACCAACATCAGCAGCAGTAGCAAAGTACCACAGTATTTGTGTGTACTACAAGGTGCAGCAGTGGAAGGGAACCGTGGATGAACTCCTGCCACAAGAATGGGGATGGAAAGAGAGTGATGGAGGGCTTGTCCCTGTCCAAACTGACTTACCACCAGCTCCACAGGAACTCCTACGGATCATCAGATGCACCTGCAAGACAGACTGCAGCAGCCTGAGGTGCACATGCAAGAAGCATGACATTGAGTGCTCTGTTGCATGTAGCAACTGCAAAGGACTGGCATGTGCAAATTCAAGTCAAGCTGCATGTGATGATGATGAGGAATATGAGCCCAACAACTGATGACCAGCATTTGAGTTTTCCTTAAGAGTTAACATGTTGAAGTTTGTGTTCATCTGTGCCAACATGTATGTTAATTAGTGCCAATTCGGCAGTCATGGGTATTTTAAAAGTAATAGAAGTGCTATTTCAACACTGCACTTTCTCGTGTCCACAGCAGCGCACATGCCAAGTTTGAATTCAAACGGATGAAGGATTCTTGCGATAAACCGCTTTTTGTGTTGCCAGTAGGTGGCGCTATGACTATCCACATGTCCAGAATTTGGCAACACACTCTGTCAGGTTCCCAAAAGCACACTCCCCAAGTTTGAAGTCGAATGGACAAACGGTTCTCAAAATAAACCGATTTTTGTGTTACCAGTAGGTGGCGCTATGACTATGTGAGTGTCCGAATTTCACGAAATTCAGCGCTGAACTCCGTCGGGCCCCCCTTAGCGCAGTCCCCGAGTTTGGAGTCGATCTGGCCAACGGTTCTTGAGATATGTGAAGGACAGACAGGCATACAGTACATACAAACCAATTATGGCATCACTGATTTCAGTATTTTTAAATACTTTCCCCAACTGGGATTTCTTAGGACTTTTTTTCTCTTACTTAGAACATGTTGAGGACACAAACTCCATTGAGTTTTTTTCTGTTGCAATTTGTGGGAGGTTGACCCACTTTTTTAGCTAAAATGCCTGTACTATATGCCTCTGCTGATCTGCTACACCAGTGTTTCCCAACCTTTTCTGGCTTATGTACCCCTTGAGCTGTTTCGCCATGCCAATAGTACCCCCTCACTCAGGCGTGTTGATGATTCTCTAAATTGGTTCTATTAAACTCATATTCAAACTTTTAGTATCTTACACGACTGATTATTACATGAAAATAATTTGAATGAATCCCCTTTATAATATAATTCTGGTGGGTTGAAAAAGTCTTCATTTTTTACCAACACTGACCGGGCATGTGTACATACATAGCATTTTAGAAATGGGCCTATGAAATGACTTGGAATACTTTTTTTTTTTTTTTTTTTCATTTTGGAAATAAATTGTGATCCCCAATCTTTCCACGTACCCCCTTCAAGCTGCTCAAGTACCCCTAGGGGTACACGTACCCCTGGTTGGGAACCACTGTGCTACACCACCACCCATGCGTGCGTGCCGCTGTTGTCTCGCTATGAAAAACATCTCTACACTATTTAACGTTTCTTGATTGTACAGAGGTACATGAAATAGATTACCAGGCGCCACTCTTCAATTCGGCATAATAGGCTATATCATTGGTTCCCAAACTGTCGTCCACGGACCACTGGTGGTCGGCCAGAGAATTGCAGTTTTCTTTTTCTTTTGTATTTTTTTTTACAGACAACAGTTTTTACATACACATTAACCCTGAGCAGTTGCCGGATTGGGACGATTTTCGGAAATATCGCAATATTCGGGAAACATCACAATTTTGAACATTTACTTTCAGAGGCTGCAGCAGGCTCAGTTTTAAAGCCAGAGAGAAGTTTCTGGTATCATATGAAACTAGAAGACTTAAGGAATCGATTTCTAGCAACCATGTCATGCAAATTTAAGTGCAAATTATGCTCGAGCGAAATCGCCGGCGCTGTCTGCGCCGAGGGGGTCGCCGCAGCTGGCCGTCCTACCTATGTAGTGGTACTTGGTCGGAAAAGTTTGGGAACCCCTGGGCTATATAATCCAAGGAGAGGTTACTCTAAGTGAATGTCAATTCTGGATGTGAGTCGCCTGTTATCCCCACCCGCTGTCTTCCTTCGTTAAAACGTTTGATTAAAGATTCGCTAAAGCCGTTAACAGACATGCACGTATCGCGTTTCTTTTTATCGATAGCTTTAAATGTTGTACATTGCCCTCCATGGCATAGTGAAGTACTTTCTGATGGCTTCTAGATGATATCAGGCCTCAAAAAGTTGTGAAGAGCGTCTTGGGATATAACTTTGACAGTGACGGCTGCCATTATTCTACTCAGCCTGGCCTGTGTTTGTCGGAGTGAGCACACCGGGGGTGGGGCTTAGCGAATGTTTGTGTGTGTGTGTGTGTGTGTGTGTGTGTGTGTGTGTGTGTGTGTGATCAGCAATGATGTTACTGTGCTGTCTTTAAATTTACTAGTTTAAGTTTTTAGTGTATTAAGTTGTTAAAAAAGTGAGTGATTTGTAAGTTTGGGAAACTGTGACAGAGTGAGAGCTCTTCTCGCTGCGCAATCTTTGGTCGCTGTGCAATCTTTGGTTTTGGAATCTGCTGCAGACTGAGAGGTCTGTCTGCTCTCCGCTCCTGTTCTGTGGGATCTTTGGCTGCTCTCTGTCCAGTCTAGCTAGAGAGTCTAGAGCAGTGGTTCTCAACTGATCTAGCCTCACGACTCACAGTTTTCCTTAGTCATCAAGTCGTGACCCAATTTTCAGAATTTAGTAGCTAACTTTGTAGCTTAATTTAGCTCCCTTCACAACAAGCTAGCATGGCATGTTGGTACCAATGGATGCCTTAGGCTTAGGGTCTTCTAGTTTCATATGGTACCAGTACCTTCACTCTGGCTTTAAAAATGAGCCCGCTACAGCCTCTGCAAGAAAGTAATTTTGGCTGCGGACGCCAGCATCCTCAATGAGTAGAACTTTTTTTTCATATGCACACATCCGTGACCCACTCAAAACGGCCCCGCGACCCACAAGTTGAGAAACACTGCTCTAGAGAGAGAGTGGTCAGCGGAGGACCAAAATGCGTGACTCATTAGCCAATGAACAGCCAGGAAGGGGTCTCGCGCTACTTCTGAATGCTAAAATAAAGCTGACCATGTACAATTTGAGTAAAGTACAACACAAACTGTCCATTTTGCTGCAACTCGACAGTGCTGCTTAATCCAGGACCTTACTTCCTGGAACTCTTGAGAGTAAGAAACTGGTCCATTGGAGTGAATGGAGATGTTGCGACTATTCTATATACACGGCTCTGGCTAGGTCTAGCTTGCTTAGCATGTCGTTTTTTAAATGGTACCCATAGAACCCATTCTCATTCAGATCTCTTGAGGTGAGAGGTCAAGGGACCCCTTTGAAAATGGCCATGTCTGTTTTTCCCTTGCCAAAATTGACCCTAAATTTGGAGCGGTATTTAGCCCCCTTCCCGACAAGCTAGCATGTGATGCTTGCTTTACTTCGCCGGTAGTCCACCACCATCTCCTTGGTGGTCCTTCTGATGTTGAGCTGGAGGTGGTTGATGTCACACCACTCCACAAAGTTCTTACCAGAGAATTTTTTCTTATTTTTTTTTAATCGCGTTAATCGCATGCCGCTATTTTGTCTCTTCGTCGCACCTGTACTTGTAGTCAAGCCGTTCGCAGCCGTTTCCTGTCTTCTGCCTGTGGAGGCATGGAAGACTTAAAGACAGCAATGCGCTTCTAAATGGCTCGTTTTACTTTAAATAACACCCAAATGGCACAGTGGACAAGTCAAGAGCAGTAGTTTGCACCTTGTGTAAAACGGAATTAAAATATCACCGAAGTACATTGAGTTTGAGCTATCACCTAAAAGCTAAGCATACCAGAGCAGCTAGTGGCCAGCTAACTTAGGCCATTATTTTAAGAGGGTGACAATATGGTCTATTATATATTTCTTAATACTATGACTTACTGTATTTATTTATAAATTTTTTATTTAACCTTTATTTAAATTACTTCCGATTGTGTTTACACTTCCTATTAGTCTCTCAAGCCAGACTGTCTCTTCTACATAAGGTGAATAGTGTCATGACGAAAGCAAAGATACACCAGGGTGAGATAAAGGATACATCCCCTGTGTGTGTGTGTGTGTGTGTGTGTGTGTGTGTGTGTGTGTGTGTGTGTGTGTGTGTGTGTGTGTGTGTGTGTGTGTGTGTGTGAAGTCAGTGGGCGGGGCTTTTGTAGGTGGGCTCCCCTGTGGATGTGTGACACACACACACACACAGAGTCATTGGGGGGGCTTGTTGGAGAGCTTCACAGCCATGGGGTAGAGCAGAGCAATCTTTGCTCTGCTGCTGCCATGGAAGGCAACCTGTGTGTGTGTGTGTGTGTGTGTGTGTGTGTGTGTGTGTGTGTGTGTGTGTGTGTGTGTGTGTGTGTGGCCCCAAAAAAAGGCAAATTAAGTGAAAGATGTGCTACTTTGGCATTTTTTGCAATTGTTATTGGCAAAAAAATTAATCAGCTATGCAAACAGTGCAGACTTTGAATTTCCTTTAATTTACTTAAAAAAGTAGAGTTGGGATCAATAAACTCCATTGATCCAAAATGATTTGCTTCTTTGGCCCGATCCCATTTCTATGTACCCCCTTCCCCCCCAACTTGTTTTTGAGTGCCTCTTGCACTTCCAAATGGAGCCACAAGGGGTTGAAAACAATTGCCTAGGAATTGGGACACCACTCATTACGTGATCATTGTCATAATATTTCCCCTAAATTAATTCATTAAATTCTTGATAACTTGATTCTTCTTTAAATTGTACCATTGTTTAAATTGGCTGGTTTGCTCAGGAGTCACTGGAAAACATGATTGTAACAAAGTAGGCTACTATAGGATATTTTCAAATGTATGTAGATGTGATTGTAGCCTACATAGGCTATTCTGCTTTTCAGGCAAGTCAAATGCCAACACTTTATTTCTGCTTCAAACAGATTGAATGAAGTCTGCAGATTCTCATAGATACACTATTTTGTCATCATATTTCCACGAGTGAATGAATTAAATTCTTGATAACTTATTAATATTTAAATTATAGCCTAGCCTACTATATTATTAGTTGGCTGGTTTGCTCAGGATTCACTGGAAAACGATTATAACATAGTAGGCTACTATAGGATAGTATATTCAAATTTACACTGACTATGTTTACATGCACACAATATTCAGTTTTTTGCCCATATTCGGAAAATGACAATATTCAGACTAAATGAATAATCCACTAATATTCCCGTTTACAGGCAGCCATAGCTCGCCCTCCCCGACACGTGAGGGAGGGGGGGAGAGAGAGATGCAGGCAGGCAGAGTTTTTCTGTTGAGAATAAACAGAGGATCACTTGGTCCATTTCAGGAGCAGCTTGCTGCTGGAAAGTTTGGCGTTGCGATATTTGCACATCCAAGTCTTTCATAAAAAGTAGGCTAGTAGCCTACGTTATTACCTCGCAGGCTCGCAAGCACTTTGGACTTCCGTGGGCACTACTCTCTCTCTTTAAATATCTCTCTCTTTAAATCGATGTTTCACATCTCTCCTCCCGAGCAGAAATGTCGTGTTTTCTTTTCGCATGCCAGAGATGATAAATAATAATAATAATACATTTTATTTGGAGGCGCCTTTCAAGACACCCAAGGTCACCTTACAAAAAACTGGAACCAAAAGATAAGAATTAGGCTTGTACCTAATAGGCTACATGATGGTGCATCTGTGATCCATAAAGTCCATCAGATGAATATTGAAAGCCTTGTTACCATGCTGCCTGTGGACAACACTTTCCTGTTTTATCACTTTGATCCTTAACACATTGAGTGCCACAGCGCTTCAGTAAAATTGTCTGGAGCCTGTGCCAGATTCACTTCCATTCAGTTGAAAACAGCTATATTTTTTCTATTAGGGCTGGACTCTAATGACTGGACTCTAATGAAACATTGGACACTCCTGCTTATTTCAAAGAAGAAATTTTGTTTCTAGACAGTTCCATTATGAAATGACAGCCTCTGAAAGAAGAGCACTTTCAAGGGTTTTCTGCTGTCTTTTTTTACTTTTCAAGATAAAGTCACTTTTATGAATACTTTTTGCACTCTAATTTCGGGCACATTCACTGACTCTGGCTGGTATTTTCTGATGTGGTGACATGGTGTAGTTCTGTGCAGCCTGCGTGTCCCACCCCCCCCTCCCCCCCTCCCTTCATCATACAGTAGCCTAGGCTATACTAACCTATGAAAATATTCATTTGGGCTAGGAGGAGCTGGGTGTAAATGCCTCTGCTCGCCTTTCAATCCGGGAGTGGTGGCTGTCACCTGAAAGCACACCCCAGGACGGGAATGTGGCGGTGCTGCTTGGCTCTGTGTGAAAGCAATTTCTGCAGCGAGGCTGCCGGCTTTGCGGGCCTTCTGAACTGCAATATTGCGCGATCTGTGTGAAAGCGCCTTATGTTAAAATGGTTGTAAACTATGTAACCAAAACGTACAGAAATATGTGAACGTCTTCCTTTAATGTCGAGACAAAGGATCACTCGGTCGGACTCGGAATGTTGAAACACGCATTTCAGAACTCAAGATGGCGGTTTCTCCTCTTGCAGGGCACAGCACACACTGTCATGCAGTGCAGTCACCACAAACAGGGTTCTGTGTGTGTGTGTGTGTGTGTGTGTGTGTGTGTGTGTGTGTGTGTGTGTGCTCATTGTAATTCACGCAGCGTCCCAAGCGGGCGTGGCTGAACATTGAAGCAGTACAATAACACACCACCCCGTGGGGAAACGAGAGGGACTCTCACCAAGTGCCCCTGAAATAAGTGTCCTTTCCGTGACATTATGGCTGACTGACTGACTTGCCCCAAAAAGCCATCTCCTGACCACACGCAGCACTGCGCACATGGTAAAAAAAATCACCTAATAAAGATGATATGATCTTACCTGGTGATTAAATCAAGTAACGTTCCTGGTAAATCCTCAAGTATTTCACGTCAGGCCGGTCAGGCCGCTGTGTGGTATCATTTATTAACCAGCTTTATTAGACTAACATTAATGAAAGCACTCTGACAGAGGCAGTGTGCTGTCTGACAGAAGCAGTGTGCTGTCTGACAGAGGCAGTGTGCTGTCTGATAGAAGCAGTGTGCTGTCTGATAGAAGCAGTGTGCTGTCTGACAGAAGCAGTGTGCTGTCTGATAGAGGCAGTGTGCTGTCTGATAGAAGCAGTGTGCTGTCTGACAGAAGCAGTGTGCTGTCTGATAGAAGCAGTGTGCTGTCTGACAGAAGCAGTGTGCTGTCTGATAGAAGCAGTGTGCTGTCTGATAGAAGCAGTGTGCTGTCTGACAGAAGCAGTGTGCTGTCTGATAGAAGCAGTGTGCTGTCTGATAGAAGCAGTGTGCTGTCTGACAGAAGCAGTGTGCTGTCTGACAGAAGCAGTGTGCTGTCTGACAGAAGCAGTGTGCTGTCTGATAGAAGCAGTGTGCTGTCTGATAGAGGCAGTGTGCTGTCTGATAGAAGCAGTGTGTTGTCTGACAGAAGCAGTGTGCTGTCTGATAGAAGCAGTGTGCTGTCTGATAGAAGCAGTGTGCTGTCTGACAGAAGCAGTGTGCTGTCTGATAGAAGCAGTGTGCTGTCTGATAGAAGCAGTGTGCTGTCTGATAGAGTCAGTGTGCTGTCTGATAGAGTCAATGTGCTGTCTGATAGAGTCAGTGTGCTGTCTGATAGAAGCAGTGTGCTGTCTGATAGAAGCAGTGTGCTGTCTGATAGAAGCAGTGTGCTGTCTGACAGAAGCAGTGTGCTGTCTGATAGAAGCAGTGTGCTGTCTGACAGAAGCAGTGTGCTGTCTGATAGGAGCAGTGTGCTGTCTGACAGAAGCAGTGTGCTGTCTGATAGAAGCAGTGTGCTGTCTGATAGAAGCAGTGTGCTGTCTGATAGAAGCAGTGTGCTGTCTGACAGAAGCAGTGTGCTGTCTGATAGAAGCAGTGTGCTGTCTGACAGAAGCAGTGTGCTGTCTGATAGAAGCAGTGTGCTGTCTGATAGAAGCAGTGTGCTGTCTGACAGAAGCAGTGTGCTGTCTGACAGAAGCAGTGTGCTGTCTGATAGAAGCAGTGTGCTGTCTGACAGAAGCAGTGTGCTGTCTGACAGAAGCAGTGTGCTGTCTGATAGAAGCAGTGTGCTGTCTGATAGAAGCAGTGTGCTGTCTGATAGAAGCAGTGTGCTGTCTGACAGAGGCAGTGTGCTGTCTGATAGAGTCAGTGTGCTGTCTGACAGAAGCAGTGTGCTGTCTGATAGAAGCAGTGTGCTGTCTGACAGAAGCAGTGTGCTGTCTGATAGAAGCAGTGTGCTGTCTGATAGAAGCAGTGTGCTGTCTGACAGAAGCAGTGTGCTGTCTGATAGAAGCAGTGTGCTGTCTGACAGAAGCAGTGTGCTGTCTGACAGAAGCAGTGTGCTGTCTGACAGAAGCAGTGTGCTGAAATAATTCTTTGACAGATTTGTCTACTTGAAAACAGGAAAAACCTTGTCAGACTGTGTGTCCATATCTGATCAGATTTCCTCCCGACGGCCGCTTTTGAGTATATACAGTTGGAGGCAGCTTTTGAGTATATACAGTTGGAGGCAGCTTTTGAGTATATATAGTTGGAGGCAGCTTTTGAGTATATATAGTTGGAGGCAGCTTTTGAGTATATACAGTTGGAGGCAGCTTTTGAGTATATACAGTTGGAGGCAGCTTTTGAGTATATATAGTTGGAGGCAGCTTTTGAGTATATATAGTTGGAGGCAGCTTTTGAGTATATATAGTTGGAGGCAGCTTTTGAGTATATACAGTTGGAGGCAGCTTTTGAGTATATACAGTTGGAGGCAGCTTTTGAGTATATACAGTTGGAGGCAGCTTTTGAGTATATACAGTTGGAGGCAGCTTTTGAGTATATACAGTTGGAGGCAGCTTTTGAGTATATATAGTTGGAGGCAGCTTTTGAGTATATACAGTTGGAGGCAGCTTTTGAGTATATACAGTTGGAGGCAGCTTTTGAGTATATACAGTTGGAGGCAGCTTTTGAGTATATACAGTTGGAGAGGCAGCTTTTGAGTATATACAGTTGGAGGCAGCTTTTGAGTATATACAGTTGGAGGCAGCTTTTGAGTATATACAGTTGGAGGCAGCTTTTGAGTATATACAGTTGGAGGCAGCTTTTGAGTATATATAGTTGGAGGCAGCTTTTGAGTATATACAGTTGGAGGCAGCTTTTGAGTATATACAGTTGGAGGCAGCTTTTGAGTATATATAGTTGGAGGCAGCTTTTGAGTATATACAGTTGGAGGCAGCTTTTGAGTATATACAGTTGGAGGCAGCTTTTGAGTATATATAGTTGGAGGCAGCTTTTGAGTATATATAGTTGGAGGCAGCTTTTGAGTATATACAGTTGGAGGCAGCTTTTGAGTATATACAGTTGGAGGCAGCTTTTGAGTATATACAGTTGGAGGCAGCTTTTGAGTATATACAGTTGGAGGCAGCTTTTGAGTATATATAGTTGGAGGCAGCTTTTGAGTATATACAGTTGGAGGCAGCTTTTGAGTATATATAGTTGGAGGCAGCTTTTGAGTATATACAGTTGGAGGCAGCTTTTGAGTATATATAGTTGGAGGCAGCTTTTGAGTATATACAGTTGGAGGCAGCTTTTGAGTATATACAGTTGGAGGCAGCTTTTGAGTATATATAGTTGGAGGCAGCTTTTGAGTATATACAGTTGGAGGCAGCTTTTGAGTATATATAGTTGGAGGCAGCTTTTGAGTATATACAGTTGGAGGCAGCTTTTGAGTATATATAGTTGGAGGCAGCTTTTGAGTATATACAGTTGGAGGCAGCTTTTGAGTATATATAGTTGGAGGCAGCTTTTGAGTATATATAGTTCGAGGCAGCTTTTGAGTATATACAGTTGGAGGCAGCTTTTGAGTATATACAGTTGGAGGCAGCTTTTGAGTATATACAGTTGGAGGCAGCTTTTGAGTATATACAGTTGGAGGCAGCTTTTGAGTATATACAGTTGGAGGCAGCTTTTGAGTATATACAGTTGGAGGCAGCTTTTGAGTATATATAGTTGGAGGCAGCTTTTGAGTATATACAGTTGGAGGCAGCTTTTGAGTATATACAGTTGGAGGCAGCTTTTGAGTATATATAGTTGGAGGCAGCTTTTGAGTATATACAGTTGGAGGCAGCTTTTGAGTATATATAGTTGGAGGCAGCTTTTGAGTATATACAGTTGGAGGCAGCTTTTGAGTATATACAGTTGGAGGCAGCTTTTGAGTATATATAGTTGGAGGCAGCTTTTGAGTATATACAGTTGGAGGCAGCTTTTGAGTATATATAGTTGGAGGCAGCTTTTGAGTATATACAGTTGGAGGCAGCTTTTGAGTATATATAGTTGGAGGCAGCTTTTGAGTATATACAGTTGGAGGCAGCTTTTGAGTATATATAGTTGGAGGCAGCTTTTGAGTATATATAGTTCGAGGCAGCTTTTGAGTATATACAGTTGGAGGCAGCTTTTGAGTATATACAGTTGGAGGCAGCTTTTGAGTATATACAGTTGGAGGCAGCTTTTGAGTATATACAGTTGGAGGCAGCTTTTGAGTATATACAGTTGGAGGCAGCTTTTGAGTATATACAGTTGGAGGCAGCTTTTGAGTATATATAGTTGGAGGCAGCTTTTGAGTATATATAGTTGGAGGCAGCTTTTGAGTATATATAGTTGGAGGCAGCTTTTGAGTATATATAGTTGGAGGCAGCTTTTGAGTATATACAGTTGGAGGCAGCTTTTGAGTATATACAGTTGGAGGCAGCTTTTGAGTATATACAGTTGGAGGCAGCTTTTGAGTATATACAGTTGGAGGCAGCTTTTGAGTATATACAGTTGGAGGCAGCTTTTGAGTATATATAGTTGGAGGCAGCTTTTGAGTATATACAGTTGGAGGCAGCTTTTGAGTATATACAGTTGGAGGCAGCTTTTGAGTATATATAGTTGGAGGCAGCTTTTGAGTATATACAGTTGGTGGCAGCTTTTGAGTATATATAGTTGGAGGCAGCTTTTGAGTATATACAGTTGGAGGCAGCTTTTGAGTATATACAGTTGGAGGCAGCTTTTGAGTATATACAGTTGGAGGCAGCTTTTGAGACGGTATGGGCACCCACAGTTTAATGTCCCGATTATGAAGCAACCCAGTGGCCAGAATAAAATGTAAAAAACCAGAATATTATGTAGCTACAATATCAACTCAATCAATTTGAATAGGCCATACTATCTTGACCTATAGGCTAGCCTATAATGTCAAAATCATGTTTTCCAGTTACTCCTAAAAACAATTGCTTTCTGGTAATATGCAATATGATGACAAAATAGTGTATCTATAAATACCTGCAGTATCACAGTTGGCCAAAATGATGAAGTAATGAGTGGTGTCCCATTCCCTAGGTGATTCTTTTCATCCCTACCTACCCCTTGTGGCTCCGTTTGGAAGGGCAAGGGCCAAAGTGGGGGACACTCAGAAACAAGGAGTAGGAGTAACAATAACAATTGGGATTGAGTCTCTTTTCTATAGTGAGTAAGGTGTTAAGCACCATGATCATTGAGTTGGATGAAAAACAAAGTCTTTATTTTAAGTTATATTTTGGAAATGAACTTCATTAGTCAACAAAAGTTTACATAGAAGTGAATGGGGGAAACATGCACCCTGTATCTAATGTATTGGGTAGCCTACCTGTGATCATCATTGTTCGGGGATACTCACACACTAGTGCTGCAACTATCGATTATTTTAGTAATCGAGTATTCTACCGAATAATCCATCGATTAATCGAGTAATCGGATAAGAACCCTTTTTTGTGTTTTCAAAGGCTTATCGTAAATATACACCAAAAAATAAGATAAATCTCTTCAAATAAACAACTACATTAGTTTCTTTCTTAGAAAAAACAACATTTTTATTTTTAAATTGCATAGAACTGGCAGTGGCACCATTCATCTTTTTCACCCGTCCTTACAAAGCTGTCCATAGTACGCTGTGATCCACTGAAAAAGAGGTGAAATAATAATTAATATTGATATTTATTAGGTAAGTTCATAACAAAACTGGAGAATGCGCATTTACACACCCTAGACCTGTTGCCTATTATTGACACAAATATCAGAATAGCAAGATAACAGGTCAGGTGGTGTAATAATTGGAGCCTAAAATGCACCAATTAAATAGTTGTTTGCATCATCATGAGAAGAGTCGACCGGTCTAGGGTGTGTAAATGTACATTCTCCACACACACACTCTTTCTCTCTCACACACCAACAGGCTAGTGTGATCACACACACACACACACACACACACACACACACACACACACACACACACACACACACACACACACACACACACACACACACACACACACACAACGCTGTTAAATTAGCCGCTAACGTTAACGTTAGGTTGAGCTTTGTATTTCTCACAGAAAACGGCAAGCCACATCAAAAAAATGCAGCGTGAATGCAGTTACTAATAGTCATATTGGCAACGTGGCAAGCCAGCAGCACAACTACTACTAGTCTTAATATCAAGTAGCAATCATTAGCATACATTTACATTAGCGTTGTGTATAGTTAACGTTACATTACCTTGCTCCGCTCGACGTAGATGCGCTGGTGGATGCGTAGACTGGATGTTTACGGTTCAGGTGCTGAAGCATTGACGAGGTACTGTTGTGATATGCAAGTGTCGTCTTGCACACCACTGAGTTTGTGTCCTTTTTCAGCGTGAAATGGTCCCACACTTAGACAGTTTCGGTCGTTTTGTCGGCCCTGGTTCTTCCCTTCCCGGCTCCTCCTGTCTGCTTTCTCCGCCGCCTCGTTCCATTTTGCGGGGTCCGTCTCTGGTCTGTCTGCGATCATGTGTCCTCGCGTGTTTACACCGGAAGAGCGCTGTGCCACACCAGTAAGCGTCCGTGAGAAACAGTCTCTACTCTCTAAATGCCGTGTCGAGGCGAATCATTTTGGCCTCGATCATTTTAATT
Organism: Poromitra crassiceps; assembly: GCF_964638095.1. Taxonomy (NCBI): domain Eukaryota; kingdom Metazoa; phylum Chordata; class Actinopteri; order Beryciformes; family Melamphaidae; genus Poromitra; species Poromitra crassiceps. The sequence continues at coordinate 36,857,681 of NC_139624.1, forward strand.
ATTCGAGTTATTCGAGGTACTCGAGGAATCGTGACAGCCTTACACACTGTATTATAGGCTACTTGAATATTGGGGGATGTATCGTTTATCTCACCCTGGCCTGTTGTATCTTTGCTTTAGTCATGACACTATATAAGAAGTAACACAAATTACATGGAATAACAATTGCCACGATTTTGCATCACTCCATCCGTGGCTGTACCCCATCTAGCCACAACCCCGGCAAGCCTGCCCCCGTGGTTGTATTCATCATTGAGATATTTTTCAGCCATTTTGTGCAGATTGACCGCTGCCATAAATGTTCCCTGGGAATCTGAAAATGCCATTTAGTCTTTTTGCAGACATAGCATTATCTGTACGGGCCATAAGCATGTTAGAGTGCTATGACAACATGGAGGTCTGGCTTTACCACGTTAGAATAACATGCCGACTTAGCCATGTAGAATGACTGACAACAGAAAGCATTAGGATAATGTGCATAGCTCAAGTCAAAGCATGTGGAAATGGATTGACAATATGCCAGTCACTATGCTGGTTACAGCGCTGGGGCAGGAGTGCGTGTATGGGTTATCACCGTGCTAAAGCATAGGGTCTAAAGCATAGGGTCTGTGGTGTATGGGTTATCACCATGCTAAAGCATAGGGTCTGTGGTGTATGGGTTATCACTGTGCTAAAGCATAGGGTCTAAAGCATAGGGTCTGTGTCAGCACCTGAGGTAGTGCTCCAGGACGTCCACTGGATGGCGCCATGGAGGCTACCTAGAGCCGCACTCACCTGCACGGCTGTGTGCCATCGCAATCAGCAGGGGCTGAGAACAATTGTCTTGATTACCTTGAACTATTATTTAAGCCCTGTGAAGGCTGTGTGACATGTCGAGATATTTTGGTCCTACGGGAGAATGGTTGTACATGCTCTTTAAGTTTCAAGTAAACTTTGTTTTGTGGCTTGGAAGCTCTGACTCGTCTCCTGGTTATTCTGCACTTGGGTCCGATCCAAAACTGTGACAGAATATCTCGACCACCATGGACCCAGCAGAGGTAAACCAGTTACGAGAGACTCTAGCACGGCATGGACAGGCCCTCACAGACTTTCACAATCAGCTTACCGCTTTGACTGCCGCTGTCCAGAATCTTGCCCCGGTGTCGCCTCCGGTACCTGCTGATCCGCCCGGGCTACCACCAGCTGCTCCCGCAGCAGCAGCAGGGCAAGTAAGCCCACGGGAACCCCATGTCTCCGCTCCTGAGAGGTTCGGGGGGGATCCAGAGGGATGTCGGGGTTTTCTTGCCCAATGTGCATTTGTTTTTGCTCTCCAGCCATCCTCGTTTGCATCCGATGTTTCCAAAGTGGGGTATGTGATCACACTGTTAAAAGGCCGGGCACTACAGTGGGCCAATGCACTTTGGGAGAGACAGTCTGCTGTGTGTTTCAATTTTGATTTGTTTGCTGAGGAGATGAAGCGTATTTTTGATCATCCCGCTCAAGGGAGAGAGGTGGCCGCTCGCCTGTTAAATCTCCGCCAGGGTCGAGGTTCGGTGGCGGAATATACTTTGGAGTTCCGTGTGCTGGCAGCGGAGACGGCCTGGGCGGAGGACACACTATTACCTATGTTTATCCAGGGTTTATCTGAGGAATTAAAGGACGAGTTGGCCGCTCGGGAAGTAGCCGGAGGGTTGGAGGCCATGATTACACTCGCACTGAGTTTGGAAGCCAGGATCCGAGAGCGCCGCCGGGAGAGAAGCCGGGAGGCGTGGTCCAGGGCGCCGAACTTCGCCGAGTCCTCCCGAGAGGCTCCGAGGAGGGGGTTTTCCCAAACTAACTCTTCTGCTTCCTCTACAGATCGTCAAGTGGAGATCCCAAGTGAGCCAATGCAGCTCGGTCGCACTCATCTCTCGGAGGAAGAGAGAGGGAGGAGAATAAGGGAGAGGAGGTGTTTTTTCTGTGGAGGTTCAGGACATGTGGTGGAGACCTGTCCTGAGAGGGCGGCAAAAGAGCGGGCTTACCAGTGACTGGGGGGGTTCTGGTGAGCCATACTATGTTCTCCCCAAGCATGTCTTGTTGTAAAATTCCTGCTGTGCTTTCCTGGGGGGGAGAGAGTTTTTCTATAACCGCGCTGCTCGACTCAGGGGCTGCCGGTTGTTTTCTGGACATTTCATTTGCAAAAAGGTACAAGATAAAGTTTTCAGCTCTACCCGAACCCCAGAGAGTGACAACTTTGGATGGACGTCCGTTGGGCAACGGACTGGTTCGATACGTCACGGATCCAGTGAAGCTACGAGTCTCAGGTAACCACAGTGAAACCATTCAATTGCACATGCTTGATTCGCCTGATTTTCCTGTTGTGTTGGGCCACCCCTGGCTAGTTCAGCATAATCCTCATGTGGATTGGCCTACAGGCAATATTTTGGAGTGGGGGCGCTCGTGTCATGCAAGCTGTTTGCTGTCCGCTTTTTGTTCTTCTGAGTCTCTTCCTCCAGATTCCTCTGAGCCACCGGATCTGTCTGGAGTGCCTAGCGAGTATGCGGATCTCAGCCTATGTTTCTCCAAGCGCCGGACCACAACATTGCCACCCCACAGACCGTATGACTGTGCAATAGACCTACTGCCGGGCACGGCTCCCCCCAAGGGTTGGCTTTATTCGCTGTCTGCGCCTGAGTCTGCAGCCATGGAGGAGTACATCAAGGGGGCTCTCACTACTGGATTCATCCGACCCTCAACCTCTCCGGCTGGGGCGGGGTTTTTTTTTGTGGGGAAAAAGGATGGTTCATTACGGCCCTGCATCGACTTCAGAGGTTTGAACACTGTTACCATCAGAAACCGGTATCCGTTACCTCTGATTGCTTCTTCATTTGATTTTCTGCAGGGAGCCACGGTGTTTTCCAAATTGGACCTCAGAAATGCCTACAACCTGGTTCGGGTCCGTGAGGGGGATGAGTGGAAAACGGGGTTCAACACTCACACGGGTCACTATGAGTATCTGTGATGCCATTTGGTCTTACTAATGCTCCGGCGGTCTTCCAAGCATTAGTAAATGACGTATTGAGAGACATGTTGAACAAATTTGTTTTTGTGTATTTGGACGATATTTTGGTTTTCTCCAGATCCCGGGAGGAGCATGTGCAGCATGTTCGTCAGGTGTTACAGCGCCTCCTGCAGAACCAGCTGTATGTCAAGGCAGAGAAGTGCGAGTTCCACAAAGAGAGGATCTCCTTCCTGGGGTACGTGTTGACAGCAGGGAGCGTCAGGATGGAGGCATCAAAGATCCAAGGGGTAACCGACTGGCCGCAACCCACGACGCTGAAGGAGCTTCAGCGCTTCCTAGGCTTTGCCAATTTCTATAGACGGTTTATCCGGAATTACAGTGCGGTGACAGCTCCACTCCACGCACTCACCTCTGGTCCTCCATCCAAATTCAACTGGACGCCTGTCGCGGAGAGGACCTTTGGTGAGTTGAAGAGGAGATTTACCACTGCTCCCATACTCACTCATCCTGATCCTACACTTCCTTTTGTGGTGGAGGTGGATGCCTCAGAGACTGGTGTCGGTGCTGTTTTGTCCCAATGTTCTCCGCAGGATGAGAAGCTGCACCCCTGTGCTTTTTTTTCCAGTGGGCTGGATCCAGCGGAGAGGAATTACGATGTGGGGAACCGGGAGCTGCTAGCTGTGGTCCTAGCGTTGGATGAGTGGAGACACTGGCTGGAGGGGTCAGCACATCCATTTCTTATCTGGACTGACCATAAGAATCTAACGTACATCCGGGCAGCCAAAAGACTGAACTCTCGACAAGCCAGGTGGGCTCTGTTTCTGGACCGTTTTCAGTTCACTATGTCTTATCGCCCAGGTTCAAAGAACGGGAAACCAGATGCCCTCTCTCGGCAGTTTGGTTCGTCTGAGAGAGACCCAGAGCCCGAATCCATTGTGCCCAGTACACGCATCGTCTCTCCCATTTCCTGGGCTATTGAGTCGGTGGTCAAAGAGGCGTTGCAACAGGAGCCAGGGCCAGGCGGAGGGCCTCCAAATCGTTTGTATGTTCCGTTGTCTACTCGTTCAGGGGTTCTCCAGTGGGGGCACTCGTCTAACCTAGCATGCCATCCAGGAGCTGAACGCACCCTGTCTCTCATACGGCAACGGTTTTGGTGGCCCGCTATGGTGGGAGATGTGCGCTCTTTTGTGGCCGCTTGTGCTACGTGTGCTCAGAATAAAGTCCCTAGACAGAGGCCAGCTGGGCTCCTGCATCCTTTGGCTATCCCTAAACGGCCCTGGTCTCATATATCCATTGACTTTGTTACGGGCCTGCCTCCATCCAGTGGGAATACTGCAATACTGACTATAATTGATAGGTTTTCCAAGGCTGTCCACTTTGTGCCTCTCCCGAAGCTGCCCTCTGCGGCCGAGACTGCTCAACTCATGGTGAATCATGTGTTTCGGTTGCATGGCCTCCCACAGGATATAGTGTCTGATAGGGGACCTCAGTTTACATCTTGTTTTTGGAAGGGGTTTTGTTCTCTGCTTAATGCTTCTGTAAGCTTGTCTTCAGGGTATCACCCTCAGTCTAATGGCCAGACTGAGCGGCTCAACCAAGACCTGGAGACCACTCTTCGCTGCCTGGCATCTACCAACCCCACCACCTGGAGTAGTCAGCTGCCATGGGTGGAGTATTCGCACAATTCTCTGCCATGTGCTGCCTCTGGTTTGTCTCCTTTCCAGTGTTCTCTGGGGTATCAGCCTCCTCTCTTCCCGGAGGTCGAGAGGGAGGTCGAGGTGCCTTCGGTGAACGCCTTCATCCGTCGTTGTCGGAGGACCTGGAGAACGGCCCGATCCTCTCTCCTTCGTGCAGCAGCTCGGTACCAGAAGTACGCAAACACACATCGTCGCCCAGCTCCTGAGTACCGCCCGGGGCAGAAGGTTTGGCTCGCCACAAAGGATTTACCTTTAAAGGTTGAAAATCGAAAATTGGCTCAACGCTACATTGGTCCTTTTGAAGTGCTTAAAGTAATAAATCCTGTTGCTGTTCGTCTCCAGCTTCCCAGATCCCTCAGAGTGCATCCCACGTTCCATGTATCTCAATTAAAACCTGTCTCCACCAGCCCTTTGGTCCCAGCCCCTCCGCCGCCACCACCTCCTCGCATGGTTGAAGGGGGCCCAGTGTTTACAGTCCGCCGGCTGTTGAAGGTGCGCCGCAGGGGCAGGGGGTTCCAATACCTGGTCGACTGGGAGGGATATGGCCCAGAGGAGCGCTCTTGGGTGCCTACCCGTCACATCATGGATCCTCAAATGATCCGGGATTTCCACAGCCAGAATCCTGGTCTACCTGAGGGGACGTCTGGAGCCGTCCCTAGGAGAGGGGGTCCTGTCAGCACCTGAGGTAGTGCTCCAGGACGTCCACTGGATGGCGCCATGGAGGCTACCTAGAGCCGCACTCACCTGCACGGCTGTGTGCCATCGCAATCAGCAGGGGCTGAGAACAATTGTCTTGATTACCTTGAACTATTATTTAAGCCCTGTGAAGGCTGTGTGACATGTCGAGATATTTTGGTCCTACGGGAGAATGGTTGTACATGCTCTTTAAGTTTCAAGTAAACTTTGTTTTGTGGCTTGGAAGCTCTGACTCGTCTCCTGGTTATTCTGCACTTGGGTCCGATCCAAAACTGTGACAGTCTGTGGTGTATGGGTTATCACCATGCTAAAGCATAGGGTCTGTGGGTGTAATATGATATGAGTGATGATTGAACCCTGTCTGGTCAGGATGAATGATGGATGACATATGTTTATTTAGCCGGGTAGCCACTAGCCAGCATTATAGTGATTACCTTTCTGTCTAAATTCTGGAGCACTATGGCTCTATGCTGGCTGGGTCTAGTTCCTCCTTCCCCTTTAAAAAAAAATGAGGGATCTGTTAGCTTCATACAATACTTTGTCCTTCTTAGAGCTAGATGTCATTCTGAGGAGTGAGTGAATGTCACAGAATTTCTTGTAAAATTCAGCACCGAATCCATCAGGCCCTGTATTTATATTTTTCATTGATTTGTTAAGTAAACCCTTTAGTCTTGCAGGTACAGCTCCCTGCCAGGAGGGGTTGCTGCAGTGCCCTAAGCACCCCTAGTTCCAGCGTCCCTGTCCATCTTATTGTTACCCTCTGTTTCTCTCATCCTTCAGACCACACAGTGTGTTCCTTCAGTACACACAGTGCCATTCACAGTGGATGTTTTCTGCCTGGCTCTTCAGACAGCCTGCCCCCCTCAGCCACCAGCTGAGGGCGCTCTTCCTCCACTGGAGTAAACACAGCAAGCGGAGGGTGGCCAACTGGGGCGGGACCCTGTGTGACGTCCGGTACCTGGCTATGCTCCACCCAATCACAGCAGACTACTGGAGAGGAAACGGCTGGTGGAGATGAGACCATGGGTGAGTTATTTAACCTTTACTCTTGTCTGCATATTTGATTTGATTTGATCATCTTTATTTCCAACACGTAAAATAAGTTTAAACAAAACTAAATGAAAGCAAAAACAGCTCAAATAACAAAAGGATCATCATCATCATCATCATGAAATTCACCTATCGCTAAGCCCCGAACGTAGATGAGTAAATGACAGCGCGTGCAGCTCCACAATACACTCAGACAACCTGAGCCTAGAGCTCCATAGAGAAGCATAGAGAAGCAGAAGAAATCGGGATTCTCCTCTGGGTTTATGTTATATATAAAGTTTCTTGATTATACAGAGGTACATGAAATAGATTACCAGGCGCCACTCTTCAATTCAGCGTATATATAATCCACGGAGAGGTTACTTTAAGTCAGGGGTTCCCAAACTTTTCCAACCAAGTACCACTACGTACCAAACCAAATTTCCCATGGACCACTTCCACTGCGTATAACCCCCCCAATGAATGAATGAATGAATGCAGTAGAAGCTTCTGAGTCTTGAGAAGGCTCATATATATCACTCATATGGAATGATAATGTGTTGGGTTGTCACTTGAAGGGCAAAGTCAGAGTCGTTAGAACATCGTGAACAAACAGCTTCTCAAACCTCTGCAGACATTCTGGGAAGTGGAAGAAACTAATAGCAGAAGCAACGTGTGTGTTGCATCATGTTGTGAAGAGGCTGTGGCTGAGCAAGAGTCAATTCCAGTGTTGGGAGTAACTCATTACAAAAGTAACATATTACATGTAATATATTACTTTTAGCAGTAACTCAGTAATATAACTTATTACTTATAGGATTTCAGTAATATTATACCAGTTACTTTGTCAAGTAACTCAAGTTACAAATGTAGTTATTTTTCTTTAAATCAAAGCACATATTTAAATAAAGATACAATCATTTCCTAATCAAACTGTTTTTATGCAAATAACCACTATAGATGACAATAACAAAGGAAAAGAATAACATTTAGAATTTTGGATTGCTTACACTGACTTCAAGGCGGTTGAAATCATTTTTCGGGATGGTTCCGGGACAGCGATGTCATTCTGCTGCTGCTGTGTTTTGGTAAAAGTAATGCAAAAGTAGTGTAATAAGTAACGAGTTACTCTACACAGACAGTAATATTGTAAAGTAACTTATTACTTTCAAATAAAAGTAACTAGTAATAGGTAGTATATCACATTTTGAAAGTAACTTGCCCAACAACATTGGTCAATTCCAACAAACACAATCACAGAGTTTTTCTTCTTCTTCTTCTTCCAAAGACTGTAAAAGAATCCGTTTTCTCCACAGGCTGCTTAAAAGGTTGAATGGGGACTGTGACCATGGTTGGTTTGAATCTCTGGACTGGCTGGGAAACAGGGAAAGTGTGTGAGTAATCCTTCCCACCGGTCCAGCTGAGCTGCTCAGTGTAACAGTAGAAGACTGGATCTACTGGGTTGTGGGTTGTTCCCAGTGTGGATTCAAAAAGGAGAACGTCGCACTGCTTCCAATACTCCCACATTCAACTGTTGCATAAGGTCTCGACGCCAAGTCGTCATTCAGGCATCTCAATAGTCAATCAACCATGATCAATGACATCACTTCCTGGCATGGGAGGAGGTACTTCTAATGACTTCATACAATACAAAAGAGATTAGGATTTGAACCATACGATCACAAAATATAGATCAATATTATCCAGTGTGTCCTACTGACTGTCGTCAGTAGCCACCAGTTGAAGACTACTGGGGAGTTATGTTATATGAATGTATGTAACTTACGGTACTTCATGAATATGAAACATGCTAAAAAATAGCATGTATGCTTAGCTAAGCGGGTGTAGTGTGACTAGTGTTTATAGTCATAGTTCTGTGGGTCCCGGAAGATCCATGAAAATGGTCAGAAACCCTGGTGGGGAAAGGGTTAAGTATTACTCGTTTGTGAGTATCATAGTAGCTCCATTCCATTCAATTCTTAACTGACACAGTTGCTGTGAGCAATTGGTTGATCAGCTTGGTCACAAACACTATCTGCTTTTCTCATTTCATGTCATTATAAAATGATTACTTTTCCTTGCTGCTGGTCAAAGTCAGCAGTTTTAAGACTCACTCTGCGTTCTTGTAACTTGTGATGTGCATTGTCATTTATTTGGCAATTTACAGACTAAAATCATTAATTGATTAAAACAATCAGAATAGATTGATCGATAATGAAAATAATTGTTAGTTGTGGTCCTAATTGTAACAATATGTCTTTTTGTGTGTGTTTTTCCCCCCTCCTATAGGGCAGGAGGAATAATGGTGTGCACAGACTGATGGTGATGTTTCCTCTAAAGAGAAGCTTCGCTCCACCCCGGGGGGCCATGTTCGCTCCCAGACCCACACCACCTCTCCCCTGACAGGGACACTCCCCCACGCCTCACCTGCCAGGATCCTGACTGCCTCTGTGAGCACACACTTCCTGTTCTACCTCTCATCCTCACCTCTACTACCTCCACACACACACACACACACACACACACACACACACACACACTCTGTCGCCAGGCTCTCAGGTGTCTCTCAGGTGTCACACAGTCGACTGGGTTTCTTCCTGTTTAGCTGCCGTTATCACCATCACCCTGGGCGGAGCCACTGGGGAGCAGCCATGTTGCAGAGCGGTTTGTGATGTCCGAGGCGTGCGGAGCAGGAGGACAGGGGCGGGGCCACAGATACACTCCGCTGTTTATGGTTGGCAGCGAAGATGACGAGCAGCACGCGCGGTCCAATGGAGGCAGGCCTGAAGAACCAGGTGTTTGGAGGAGAAGGGGAAATGGAGGACGAGGAGGATGAGTCGGTAGGTGGAGTGTCCTGTAGGCCGTTGGTTCAGGTGTATAAAAAGTAGCAGTGAAACACTCACTTCTATTCAGATGTATGAAGAGGTAGAATGCAACATCTCATAGTATGAAGAGGTGGACTCTTATTGATTCAGTGCTTTCCTACTTTGACATCAGTGCTCATCTCCCAAAGGCTCGGCAGTTACATTACATTACATTACATTATGTCATTTGGCAGACGCTTTTATCCAAAGCGACTTACAATAACACATTTTTGTCAGCAATAGAGCAATCAACTATGCAACACAGTCTATGACAACTACAACATCTGAAGGAATAGTGGTAAAGTTAAGTTTTTTGTTTTGTTTTTTTGTTTTTTAGAGAGAGAAAGAAGTTAGATCAAGAAGGGCCCAGATGGAGCATGAAAAGGTGAGTCTTTAGTCTTTTCCAAATGATCGGCAGTGTTTAAGCTGTCCTGACCGAAGGTGGAAGCTCATTCCACCATTGAGGTGCCAGGGACGAGAAGAGTCGAGATCGGGATGAGCGACTTTTGAGCCCCCGTAGCGAAGGAGGGGCGAGGCATCCTGCACTAGTGGAGGAGCGAAGGGAGCGCTGAGAGGTTTGGAACCTGACCATAGATTGCAGGTACAGGGGAGCTGACTGGTGTACTGCCCTGTAGGCCAGTACCAGTGTCTTGAATTTGATGCGTGCCGAGATGGGGGAAGCCAGTGGAGGTCCTGGAAGAGGGGAGTGACATGAGAGAATTTGGGTTGGTTGAATACCAGACGGGCTGCAGCGTTCTGAATGAGCTGAAGCGGTCGGATGTCGGTGGCAGGTAGGCCGGCCAGGAGCACGTTGCAGTAGTCCAGGCGGGAGATGATAAGTGACTGGACCAGGAGTTGAGTCGCTTCTCTTGTGAGAAAGGGATGGATTTTGCGGATGTTGTAGAGAGAGAACCTACAGGAGCGTGCTGTAGCAGCTATGTTGGCTGAGCAAGACAGCTGGTTGTCAAGGATCACCCCAAGCTGTTTGGGAGGGAAGTACAGTGGTGTTGTCGATGGAGATGGAGAGATCTGCGAGAGGGCAGTCTTTCCCTGGGAGGAAGAGTAGCTCTGTTATGCTCAGTTGATGTACACACTCGCATAATCCCTTTTTATATCTTTTGTTTGTGGAATTTCATACAAAATCGTACGTGTATTCCCTTCAACTGTACATTGTTTTCTCTTCACCCCCCCCCCCTCCCCGTACAGAACAGCGCCCCCTGCAGCTGGTAGGGATTCAGTGTTTTTCTTCAGCAGGGCGGTTCATTGCTGACAGGCGATCTGGTTGAAAGATGAACTCTACATATTTAGGTCACTCTGACAAATATATTATGAGGTTGTTGTTATTATTAAAGTTGTGTGTTTTCCCTGGAAATTCCCTGGAAACCAAAATCCACAAAAACGTTCTAACTATGTAGGCATGGGTCGATTTCCGGTTTTACCAGTTCGGTTCGGTATACGAGCCCAAACCGGTTTGATCACGTGCGAACCGAAAAAACCTATTTTTTAGTTTTTTTTTTTTTTTTTTTTTTGCCAGTCCATTCTGATTGCACTATTGTTCGTATTAGCCTCTTCTCAAGTTGCACTAGTAGGCAAAAGTCTTATTTTGTTTATTATGTTGATGTTTGAAAAAAAGTTAAGCTGAATAGTTATGAGAAATAAAAACAGTGTGTTGTTACAGTTAAAAGGTTCTGCTTATTTGTATTCAGTGTTCGTGCTGGTTGGCAGCATACCAGCTTAGAGGTGCATTATCGCCACCAACTGCAGCCGCTTTGATACGTTTTTTGGGGGAATATCGAACCGGTTTCAAAATGTTCAAACCGACCCATGCCTAGGCCCTATATTGTGTGAATTTGTGAGTTTTGAAGTTTATAAGGCAGCTCAGCTGTAAGCCAATCCATTCTGATTGCACTGCTTGTGTTTTTATTAGCCTTTTCTCAAGTTGCACTATAGGCAGAAGTCTTATTTCATTTATTATTTTGATGTTTAGAAGAAAAGTTGAGCTGAATAGTTATGAGAAATAAATACAGGGTGTGTTTGTTATACAGATGTCCTGCTTCTTTTTATTCAGTATCATTGCTGGTTGACAATACCAGCTTAGAGGTGTATTATCGCTATCAGGTGGACTGAAGTTGCACTACAGGCAGTTATGGGCCACACTCGGGACCCCTGCTTAAAAAAAAAAAAAAAAAAAAAAAATTAATTACAAAAAAAATCGGTATACCGGTTCGATCCGGTTTAGACGGCAATATCGAACCGGTTTTAAAATTTTCAAACCGACCCAGCCCTATAACTATGTTATTTAGGGTCTTATGTTAGTGTGTGTGCCTCCGAAATTATTATACATTACTTTCAACCCAAAGCCTTAAAATCGACACTTTTCTACAAGCTTCTACAAGGTACTTCCTCATTGAAGAGAGCAGTGCGCGAGGTGCTAAAATGCAGGAGCTTATGATGTCATAAGCGCTATATAACCTTTGTACACGCGCGCAACCCGCCCTACTGTGTGTGTGTGTGCATGTGTGTGAGTAACCTTGCGTCACCAGGCTGTGTCGAGCGCTATGCTGTTCTCTCTCTCTCTCTCTCACTAGTCCCGAGAGAGAGATAAATTTTCCTGCTGCAGACGGGACACGCCCACACAGTCCGCGGGAGAAAATACACTCTAAAAAATAATTGATTCTCATGAGTTTTGCCATGACTGTCAAACCTAAATTTATATACTTTGCGACGTTCATCATCGTTCAAATTTGGCTGGTGGCTTATTAACATAGGGTCCTGTGATGTGATGAACTCAAAATGCTAAATAATAAAGAAATATTTCTGGTTTCCAGGGACTTTAAGACCTTTTCTCACAAAGTAATTGGTAATCGGCTAAAGTAGCTGGTGAATGGGGGGGGGGGGGGGGGGGGGGGGGGTTAGACTAATATTTGCCTACATTTCTTCACCAGCTTAATATCCTCATTGGCTTGTATTCACAAATATGAAGGCCTACTTGTGTTGAAGTCTACTCTGTCATGGGCATTAGATCTTTATTTATGAATGTGCCATATTTGTAGTAGCTGTGATGAAGCTCTTGTTCAGATATGATGAATGTGTTATAAACCAGACACACTTATGAGCCAGAATTCAACATTTACACGTTGAAAAAGGGGATTTGGAACATGGTCATTTGAGGTCAGTAGGAAATGAATGAATGGGACTGGAAACATTGAGGAGGGGAAAGTATTTGGAGTTTGGGAGAGTGGAAAAGTGGATGAAGACGGGGGTTGACAGAGGCTGGCGTGAGAACAATGCAATAGATAAAGAGCTGGCAGGCTTGTGGTGTGTCGTGTGTGCTAGTGCTTCTATATAAAGACTTTATGCTACCAAAGATCATCTTCCCTGAATGCAGATGCTCGCTTGGTCGCTCTCACTTCCTGATCTCTTTTACGTTGACATGTTTTGTCGTTTGACTGATGCTGTGATCCAGAGTGACTTCAACTGAGTGAACAGGACAAATGGCTGTTAATGGACACATTAGACAGTCATCCAACAGTGACATTATTTTATAGAACAATGTTACAACTGCTAAAGTAGGAACTTCTCATTAACAAATTTAGTTAGTTCAACAAATTAGTTTTTAAATTAATGGTAGATGACAAGCAAGCAAATCTGTTACGTCAGGACCCTATTAGCTCCATATACGCTATTTTGATTGCCTTGTGTTATTATGTAAAACTGATATTAATGAGAAGGTCAATCTGTTGTCAACTTCCTTACACATTGTCTTTCTGTTTTCTGTCCCTGTCGAACCCCTAACCCCCCCCCCCCCCCCCCCCTCCCTACTCCCCCCCCCCCCCCCCTACCCCCCAGCCATCAGAGCGACAGATCATGGTCGGGATCTGCTCATGATGAAGAAGCTCAAATCGAAGCCCATGACGGAGATCCTGGAGCGCCTGTGTAAGTTTGACTACATCGACGTGGTCATCTTCCCTGAGGAGGTCATCCTGGAAGAGCCTGTGGAGAACTGGCCTCTCTGCGACTGCCTCATCTCCTTCCACTCCAAAGGTCAAATCAATCTACATGGTTAAATGCCTTCTGTGGCACAATGGGTTTTGTTGCTTCACTGGCTACTGTACGTCTACATGCATGGAGTAACCCACCTACTGGCTATCCTTCATGGGGTCAAGTTGTTTACTGGAATCTTTGATAGCCTGTGACTGAGCAACTAACAGAAGCAATATTCCTAACCAAAGATGGAACAATTCGCTGGCAAAAAAGTATGAAAATGTGCACACCCCAGCTATCTCTCTCCTCGTCAACTGAACAATATTAGGTTACTTCTGTTACAGGGGTCAGAAATGATGACTCGAATGGTAATAGTAAGTACTGCTGGCTGCCATGGTTTTTTGTTCACATGAAAAATGACCTACTGTATGCTTTGCGAGTCTGAGTTTGTGCAGAGTTTGGTTGTTTAATATCGGGCTAAGCCAGGCATATTAACCTGCTTTTCTCATAATATGAGTACAAGCTAACCTGGGTTATTGTTTTGGGTTTTTGTTTTAGATCATTTTTGGGGGCATTTTTATGCCTCCGCCAGCGATATCTGAGGAACGCTTTGACGGAATTTAATCAAATTAGCCTCAAACGTCGACTTGGACTCAAGAATGAACTGATTAGATTTTGGTGGTCAAAGTTCAAGGTTACTGTGACCTCCAGAATGCCATTTCCAAGCTTGTTAATGCGATATCTCAGGAATGCCTTGACGGAATTTCTTCCAACTTGGCTCAAACGTCAGCTCAACTTGGACTCAAGGATGAACTGATTAGATTTTGGTGGTCAAGGTTACTGCGACCTCTCGAACACCATTTTCAAGCTTGTTAATGCGATAGTAAATACATTTTTTTTTAAATGGATACAGTACTCATTTGCAAAAGGTATCGACGATAGTATCGATATATATATTTTTTTACGGATACAATACTCATTTGCAACAGTATAAATACCAGCAGTGCTATCTCTTAATGAAAAATCAAATGTACTACTTTCCCCTTCCTATCATTTGTAGTATGTGTTGCTTCAACAAGGTGAAAGTGTTCTGATAGGCTGATGACTAGAGCAGGGGTAATCTGCTGTGTTCTGATAGGCTGATGACTAGAGCAGGGCTAATCTGCTGTGTTCTGATAGGCTGATGACTAGAGCAGGGCTAATCTGCTGTGTTTAACTTCTGATAGGCTGATGACTAGAGTAGGGGTAATCTGCTGTGTTCTGATAGGCTGATGACTAGAGCAGGGCTAATCTGCTGTGTTCTGATAGGCTGATGACTAGAGCAGGGCTAATCTGTGTAAGTGCAAAGTTTTTAATTAGTTTTATTGGACCTTAAATATGAAGAAGCGTGACCCCCACCCCCCTTCCCCGTACAGTTACCATGTGAGATGACCTATAGAGACCAAAAGCGTTTTTGTGCCAGGTTGTACACAATCATGTTTATTTCTGTTGTAAAGTTGGGCATTTTAGCATGGGGGGGTCTTTGGGAAATTACTTTTGGGAATATACTGCTCCAGACTATGATTAGCAAGTGGAACATGTTCCTTCCCTCGCATAGTGCTCCACATGTCTATTTATTGATCAAGCCTTCGATAGACAAACATGCTGTCCTTGATCTTATTCAGGAGTGTGCTTTTGAATGAGCTGGATTCTGCCATAATGATTCAAGATTCAAGATTCAAGATTTTTATTGTCACTCCATGGTACAAGTATCACGTGTGAAATTCTTGTGCTGTGGACTCCGTTTACGACATAGTACAAATAGGCAACAAGCAATGAGCAATAGGCAATAAGAAATAGGCATCAATAAGCAATACTAAGCAGCAATATAGTCCAGGCAAAGTAACTCATTTTGGAACCAAAAAACAAACTAATTGTAAAAGAATTTTTTGCAGCTTAGATCATTTCTATGAGGTGTCCAGAACAACATACTAAAAGTCCTAAGAAATCCTAGTTGAGGAAATATGTTTAATTCTCATCAATCCAAGATGTGTGCCAGTAAGGCCAGACAACAATACACCCCAATGGGGCTATTTTTTTCCTTTACTCCTATCAAAATGAAACTTTACACAATGAAAGTACCCATGAAAAGTGAAATTTTTTGTATTACAAGTTTCTTTGAAAATGAATTTGAATATGCAAATGAGCTATACACTAATCGAATATAGGCTACCCAAAATATACCCGCATAGGAGTAAAGGAAAAAATGAAGCCTATCACAATCAAACCTCACACAGTGAGAGTATACATGAAACGGAACTTTTTTGTTTTACAAGTTTCTTGGAAAAATCTATTTTAAATATGCAAATGACCTCAACACTAGGCCTAATTGACTTGTCCAATAAGCCATAAAGTCACAAGTAAAACAGGGGCCAAATAACTAACACATCCATGTCTATTCAGTAAGTTAACCTATGCATAAACAAGATAAATTTGAAGTCACTTGCCACACTTACCTGGGTCACTTGCCACAAAAAGGCAATGCGATGCTACTTCAAGATGAAAAGTAGTTTTGACCTTAAGCAAAATGTGTCTACAGTAAAATGTCTAGTTAGAAAGGAGTTGGTAACTTAAAATGTTCCGATTGGGTTTCTAGCCTAGATATTGCTGTTGCTAGCTTCTCATAACACTGCAAAGCTACTTTACAAACGGTGGAAGTCTGATGTGTGGCCCACCTGGTCTGAAATACTTGCTTACTACAAAAAGAGAAGCAGTTTTGGTGTCTGGCAAAATGATTTAAAGAGCTGGAATGTCTGGAAAGTGTGTCTATCTGGTTTTTCATCTGTCTTCTGTGTGAGAGTGAATCGTTTAGTTGGTAAGAATGACTTCTGCCATTAGGGAGGTACGGTGGTGCAGTGGTAAGCACTATCGCCTCACAGCTCGAAGGTCGTGGGTTCGATTCCCACCTGGGGACGAGGTGAACGCTGAAGGAATGCGTGCCCGTCCGCATGTCCTTGAGTGCCCACCGCCCGGGTGGGGTCGTCAAAAGGGCCTTTCTGTGTGGAGTTTGCATGTTCTCCCCGTGCCTCCCGGGGGTTTCCTTCGTATAGGAACCCCCTTCACAAAAACATGCAATATCCTGGTTGCTAATGTGGTTCCTCCTCTGGTCGTTAAGGGCGCCTGTTCAGAGGGAGGGGAACTGGTTGGAATAGCGTGACGTGCTATGTCCTACCGGTGAAGCTTCCTCTGTCAGGTGAAAAGAAGCGGCTGGCTGACTGCCCATGTCTCGGAGGAAGCATGGAGCCAGTCTCGGCTCTCCCCAGATCGGCAGAGGATGGAGTAGCAACCAGGATTGAGAAATCAAGTGAGCACTAATGGGGAATAAAATGGGATAAAAAAATTGGGGGAAAAAAAGAAAAAGAAAAAAGAATGACTTCTGCCCGTTATCTCGTAATCTTACCAACAATACCAATTATTTGTAAATCTACCAGCCCAAAATGTAATCTCACCACATGACTAAGATGGCTATTCTGACTTTCTGTCATGTCATTAGGTTTGGCTTGTTTGCAAATAAAAAATAATTTAGAAAGCAACTGGAGGCAAGATTGTGCAATCAATTCTTAAGGTCAATATAAGTCTTTTTGTGGCAAGTGACCCAGGTAAGTGTGGCAAGTGACTTCAAATTTATCTTGTTTATGCATAGGTTAACTTACTGAATAGACATGAATGTGTTAGTTATTTGGCCCCTGTTTTACTTGTGACTTTATGGCTTATTGGACAAGTCAATTAGGCCTAGTGTTGAGCTCATTTGCATATTTAAAATAGATTTTTCCAAGAAACTTGTAAAACAAAAAAGTTCTGTTTCATGTATACTTTCACTGTGTGAGGTTTGATTGTGATAGGCTTCATTTTTTCCTTTACTCCTATGCGGGTATATTTTGGGTAGCCTATATTCGATTAGTGTATAGCTCATTTGCATATTCAAATTAATTTTCAAAGAAACTTGTAATACAAAAATTTTTACTTTTCATGGGTACTTTCATTGTGTAAAGTTTCATTTTGATAGGAGTAAAGGAAAAAAATAGGCCCATTGGGGTGTATTGTTGTCTGGCCTTACTGGCACACATCTTGGATTGATGAGAATTAAACATATTTCCTCAACTAGGATTCCTTAGGACTTTTAGTATGTTGTTCTGGACACCTCATAGAAATGATCTAAGCTGCAAAAAATTATTTTACAATTAGTTTGTCGTAAAACGCTACTTTGCCTGGACTAATAGGCAATGCGGCAGAATAGCGATAAGACAAGTCAGTGGCATATTCATTGCACATAGGTGCACGTCATGTGCATACGTTAGACGTGTTTGGACATTTTAATTCGACGTATTTGACATACATTACAGTGCAAGTAGCATGTACCTTATTAAACATACAATTAAACATTAGGCATTGTGCATACGTTAGACGTGTTCAGACATTTTAAATTCGACGTAATTGACATACAGGTGCAAATAGCATGTACCTTGTTAGACATACAATTAAACATTAGGCATACATAATGGTAGCAGCTGCAGTACGGTACGGTACGACTACTACACTATTTGTGTATGTTAAGGAGTCTCGTGGCCTGCGGGAAGAAACTGTTCCTCAAGCGATTTGTGCGTGCTTTTGGAACCCTGTATCTCCTCCCTGAGGGTAGCAGGGAGAACAGGCTGTTGTGGGGATGGTTTGTGTCTTTGATGATCTTCAGGGACCTCCTGAGGCACCGCTGGTTATACAGTTCGTGCAGTTCTGGCAACTCGTCTCCTGTTACGTGCTGGGCCGCGCGCCTCACCCTCCGTAGCGCCCTGCGGTCCATGGTGGTACAGTTCCCGTACCAGGCGGTGAAGCAGCCAGTCAGCAGGCTTTCAATGGTGCCTCTGTAGAAGTCCCTGAGGATTTCTTTCCTTAGCCCAAACTTCTTCAGGCGCCTGAGTCCGTGTATTCGCTGTTGGGCCTTTTTGACAACAGTGGCGGTGTGGCCGGCCCAGGTCAGGTCCTGGTGGATGTTGACTCCCAGGTACTTGAAGCTGTCCACCCTTTCCACCACTGTGCCGTTGATGGTGATTGGGGGGTGTGTGCCCCCCCCTCTCCTGTAGTCCACAATGATCTCCTTGGTCTTGGAGACGTTCAGAGAGAGGTGGTTGTCCTGGCACCATTGTTCCAGGACCCTCACCTCCTCTCTGTAGGCCGTCTCGTCGCCCCCCGAGATCAGCCCCACGACTGCTGTGTCGTCTGCAAACTTCACGATGGTGTTTGAAGTTTGAGTCGCCACGCAGTCGTGGGTGTAGAGGTCGTACCAGAAGGGGCTGGAGACGCACCCCTGGGGTGCTCCTATGCTGATGGTCAGCGGGGAGGAGGTGAGGTTGCCCACCCTCACCACCTGGCGGCGGTCTGTCAGGAAGTCCAGGATCCAGTCGCACATCGCTGTGTTTAGTCCCAGGTCCCTGAGTTTGCTTACCAGCCTGGAGGGTACTATGGTGTTGAATGCTGAGCTGTAGTCCACGAACAGCATTCTCACATAGGTGTCCTTCCCCTCCAGGTGGGACAGGGCGGTGTGGAGCACGTGTGCCACTGCATCCGCTGTGCTCCTGTTGGGGCGGTATGCAAACTGCAGCGGGTCGTGGTCCGGGGGGAGTGTGGGACGGATCTTTGATATGACCAGCTTTTCAAGGCACTTGCTGGCTATTGGTGTGAGGGCTATAGGGCGCCAGTCATTGAGGCTGGTCACTTTTTGCTGTTTGGGAATGGGGATGATTGTTGCTGCCTTGAAGCAGGAGGGAACTCGTCGGAGGGAGAGGGACTGGTTGAAGATGTCTGTGTACACGGCTGCCAGCTGGTGGGCGCAGGCCTTGAGGACCCGCCCAGGGATGCCGTCCGGGCCGGCCGCCTTGCGTGGGTTGATACGCAGGAACGACCGGCACACTTCATCCTCAGTGATGGTGAGGGGGCGGTCTGTGGGGGGTGGAGGGTGGGTGGGGTTGGTGGTTAGGTGGGAATGGGGGGGGGTGCGGGTGCTGAGGGGTGGGGGGGAGGAAGGGGGGAGGGGAGGTGATCGGGGGGTGGGGGGGAGGAAGGGGGGTGGGGGGGAGGAAGGGGGGAGGGGAGGTGATTGGGGGGGGGAGAGGAGGAGGGGTGGTGGGGGGGCGGCGAGGGGGAGGGGTGATGGGGGGGGAGAGGTGGCAGGGGGGGGGAGGAGGGGAGGAGAGGGGTGATGGGGGGGGAGAGGTGGGGGGGGAGGAGAGGAGGGGGGGTGGGGAGGGGAGGAGGGGTGGTGGGGGGGAGGAGGGAGGGGGGGGGTGTTGGGGGGGAGGAGAGGGGGAGAGGGGTGGGAGAGGGGGGGGGGGAGGAGGGGAGGCGCTCTGGCAGAGGGGTCGAACCTAGCGTAGAACGCGTTGAGTTCGTCCGGTAGGGTGGGTGACGTGCTGGGGTTCTGTCGTTTCACCTCTTTGAAGTCTGTGGCAGCATGGAGCCCTCTCCACAGGTGTCTGGGGTTGTTAGTGTCCAGTTTTGACTCCAGCTGCCTTCCATAATCTCTACGTGCTATTTTTATAGCGGTCCGGAGGGCATATTGTGCCTGCTTGTATTGGTCAGTTGTGCCAGAGCTGAAGGCGGTGGTCCTGGCGTGAAGGGCAGCCCTGACGTCGCTGTTGACCCAAGGCTTTTGGTTCGGCATTATTTTGACTTTTTTTGTGGGGACTATGTCGTCGGTGCACTTCTTTATGAAGCATGACACCGTATCTAATGCTATACAGTCATACTTTCCTGCATGAAAAACACATGTGACAATATCACTACTACTAATACTGATAATAGCACTCATTAATACTACTCATTATGTACTAATACTGATAATAGCACTCATTAATACTACTCATTAATACTGATAATAGCACTCATTAATACTACTCATTATGTATTTGTATAGGACTTTTCCTAAAGTTAGCGAGTGCTGCTAATGTGTTGGACTAGACCTGGGTCAGTAGAAGTACAAATGTAACAGATTTCATGAATTGGCTATAGATTGAATCATGATTGTCTTATATCAATCAGTGATAGAGAGTACTAAAACTGACATTTATATGAAAATGTTGCACATTATTGATGCTGATTATTGATTGATTGATTGATTGATTGCACATTATTGATTCCGATGAATAGTGGTCATCACCTGCATGTGATACTTTTCAGGCTTCCCTCTGGACAAAGCTGTGCAGTACGCTAAGCTGCCAAACCCACTGCTCATCAATGACCTCAACATGCAGTACTTCATACAGGACAGGTACAATATGAGCACACACACCGCACGCGCACACACACACACACACACACGAGCATGTGAGCGGAGCGGTACCGGAGCGAAAGTTGGAGCGGCACCGATCACCCGCTCAGTCCCGCTCCAGTTTCAATCACAACATGTTGGAAACAGAATGCATCGGTGTGTGGCCATGTGCACCGCCACTCTTTTCTTGCCAGCTGCTGCGAGACGAGAAGGAAGAGAAACGAACATGCAGCCGACTCTGCTGAGCATTGCCCAGGCGTTTAAACGCAAATTAAAACACCCTGGCCTTTTTATCTCTTTTATTCTTTTGAGCGGTGCGTGTGAGTGGGTGAAATCTGTATGGAGCGGGGAGCGGTCTGGAGCGGAGCGGTCTTGAGCGGCCGTGAGCTCTGGAGCGGGTGGAAAGGACCGCTCCGGGAGCGAGGAGAGGTATTTATCACCACTCGGCTCCGCTCACATGCTCTGGCTCACAGCAACTACACTCATTAACACACACATACTACACAGGGAGTCCGGGTTGTGTAGCGATTGATTCCCTGCCTACCAACACGAGGGTGAACCCCACTGCCCTATGTACATAAACTTGAATAAATAATTAATTTAATACTTAATTTCTATGGATAATGTATTCTAGATGTTGGATGTATGGTTTATGGCAGGGATACTCCACTTGCTTTGCCCGGGGGCCACTTTCGTGAAATGATAGAAGGCGAGGGGCCAGTTAATAAACAATCAATATACATTTTTCTGTAGCGGATTGTAGGTTTTTGGGGTGTCAGCCAGAGTTTAGTCTGACAATGTTGTGCACACCGGATAGTTAGTTAGGTTAAGTACATACATAAGTGCCTGGGTAGCGAGCAGACGGCGGTATTTGACAATTTAGCAGCTAAATCATAGATTATTGAAAGATATTCCATATTCCAGACTGAAATGCTATAACAGAAGTGGAGTATTGGCCAGAATCAATCAATCACTGTTGGGTTTTTTAAGCAAGGGTTTAATAATGGCAGTTTTAAAAGCAAGTGGGACAGAGCCCACAGAAAGTGATTTATTCACAATGTTAAGAATTGGACTTTTTAGAGCAGGAAGACGTTCCTTGAAAAGGTTGGAAGGTATAGGGTCTAGCATACAGGTTGTAGGTTTCGAGGCAGTTACTAGACTGCTAAAGGCCTCAGGGGAAACCATTTTAAACTCTGATAGAGTGCAGGTGGTGCCAATCACAGCGCCTGAAACATTCAAAAAGTTGCACAATGAGCCAGCGATTTTATTTCTTATTAAATCAATCTTATTTGTAAAGAAATTCAGGAAATCATCAGCCTTGATCAGGTTGGTCAGGTTACATGCACCGGTCCAAACATAAAAACATTGGTGTGAACATACTCACGGCTTCTCTCTTCAATCTGTGGTTATAACTGGCGCTGAAATGGCATGGAGATTCCTTCAGGAAATACTTCCGTTCAAGTGCCCGCCCTCCGCCTTGTCTCGTACTGGATTGGATGTTGCCAAGCTATCACTCCGATCGACACTGGCCAATAGGGACGTGCGTTACTTCTTTCTGCTGTAGGTCCCGCCCTTATTGTAACAGAAAAAGTTTTGCAAAACTCAGGTTTTGCAAACAAAACTTTTCGTTTTGCAAAAGAAAAGTTGAGCTTTGTAAGCAAACGTAATGGTTTCGCAAACAAATGTTTTGGAGTTGAGAACAAAATGTTTGTGTTTGCATGCAACTTTTTTTAATTCACATTAACTCATTGAGTGCCAAGGACGGACATGTTCGTCATTTCAAATAGTAACGTAGAGTGCCAAGGACGGACATGTTCGTCAATTGCGTTTTTTGACGGTGGGGCGTCGATCAAAGCCTTCTGCCTCTGATGTACAAATATTATAGCTATTGGATGTGTCTAACCTATTTTACAGAACCCTTAGGTGGCGACAGTGCTCTCCACATAACAGAAAGGCAAGGAAAAAACAAAGAAGAAGTCGTTATGGAAACGGAAATCGCATCGCATCCGTATGCATCGATATGCTGAAGCACGTTACTGCAGCTGTGCCTGCAGCAGCCAATCTGCTCCCACAATTGAGCCGGACAGCACATCCGCACATCCACACCGTGGAGTTGTTATTATTCTCAACTGGAAGCATCGTTGCCGGTGACAAACACACGCGGAACGCTGTAAAAAAGCAGGATGTCGATGTCCCTTCACTGTGCGCACAGCAAACTCAGCAGAGAGCCACCACAGACAGGAGGAGGAGTGTGCAGTTGAGGCGAGGCGGGGCGGGGCGGGGCGGGGGGGGGGGGGCACGCAGAGCAGCGCGCAACACCCAGACAGACCCAGGCAGCAGGACAGGATTGACAAACGCAAGCCAGAATATCCGATGCCCACCAGCAGCAAATCAAGACCAGCAAGAAGCTGCAACCAGCAGCGCACGCAGGGGCCAGCGCTGGTTGTAGCTAAAAAATATTATTCTGCCAAACAGAATTCCCTGGCCTTCACTGTTTTATTGAAGGAAATTATTTTTGAGGTGTGACTACATTAGAAAAGATTAGCTTCAGAGTCAGTGATGTGCTTGAAATGTTTAATTTCACAAAAGGCCAATTATCTCAGCTTCTAGAAAAAAATTGCTGTTTTTGGATGAATCAAGCTATCTTCTCCGGCTCATAACTAAAGAACGGAAAATGGGATCAATAAACTTTTTTTTGCAGATGATAGAATAGAGTCTCATCGTTCTTTGTGCGTGTTCAGTGTTTACATAGTAATATCACACAATATTCTGTGGGCCACGAGAAATCACTGAAAACGCTCTGAAACTCTGGCACTGGGAGCATCCGTTCTCCAAAAGTGGCTGGCACTCAATGAGTTAATGAAAAATCTAAAAACATTTTTTTTTTTTTTTTTTTTTTTTTTTAATTCTTTGATTGGATTGTTGATAGTTTTGTTTTCAAATCTATGTTTTTGCTTACAGATCTATTTTTTGATTACAAAGTGGATTTATTTTCTCACTCACTCATTTTAGTCTTTGGTTACAGGTAAACTTTCAGTCACAGAATAAAGACACATATATCTCTCCAAAAACTTGCACAACACTGCTTATTTTAGGCCATAGTGTGAATGCGGCATAAAAGTTAGAAAACGCTATTAACAGAGTGTAGGTCAGTGGCTCAAATCCTCAGATTCATTCATTCATACAACATACAAACTTCTTCTTGCATTGCCCCTTTCATTAATAAATGTGTTGCTTTTAAGATCAAACGCCTCATTGGAAATAAGTAGTTGACTTTTTTGGTTTAATGTGTGTGTAATTCCCCAACAAAGTGAAAACCAAAGTCGTTGTGCTGCTGCAGAGTGTAACCTGGTTGAGGGGGAAGACCATGTGGAGGTGAACGGTGAGGTGTTCCCCAAACCCTTCGTGGAGAAACCTGTGTGTGCCGAGGACCACAACGTCTACAACTACTACCCCACCTCAGCTGGAGGCGGCAGCCAGCGACTCTTCAGAAAGGTACTGTAGCTTTCCTCAAACAAAGATCTGGGCCGGGAAGAACATGTTGGCTGAGGCTTAGATCCACAGCCAATTCCAATGAGTGAGAAGGCAGGGTTTTTCCTGCATAGAGGAACTTTTGGCGCCCCCCAATAGGGCTCGGCGATATGGACAAAATCAAATATCACAATATTTTTGACCAAATACCTCGATACCAAAATTACAACAATATTGTAGAGATGGCTATTGGTGATTTCACAAAATATTTATACAATGAGATTTTTCATAAATGACCATCAGTAATGTGGATAATATAATGACTAAGTGGGTAAAAATGTAAATAATAGAACAGCTAGAACAGTCTAGTAAGTTCAGAAAAGTACATCACTTTACTGTTAATGCAGCCTTTAAAATCAGGAAAAGAAAACACTCATGCCATATCACAATATTACGATCTCTAAAATCTAAGACCATATCTTGTCTCATATCACAATATAATATTGATATATTGGCAAGCCCTACCCTGCAAAAAGGTTTTAGCTAGCTTATGTTTTTATTTCAGTCTTTACACAGACCTTTTTGCAAAGATAGCCTATAGTCAGAGGATTATTGAACTTATGTGGTTTATATATTTTGTTCTTTTCATTGTCGATTGTTCTATTTTGTTTATTTGATGTTATGTGTTAACATATGTCCTGGTTTTATAAGACCAGGGACCATGTTGGAAAGAGGTGTTTGCACTTTTACGTCTATCCCTTGGATTTTGTTCTGATATATCCATAAATAAAATCAATCAATCAGGCACATCACTGACACAAAATACTGTGGTAAACCTGCTGTGGGAGGTGATTGAGGTGATTGCCTCCAGCCGTGGGACTATACATGAGACTGGGTTAAATGGCAGAGTCCTCTCATTAGGCACGTTTACATAGACCATAGTAATCGGCTTGAAATAGGTGTAAAAGCCCAAATCGATTAAAAATGCTCCATATAAACACCTCAATCGGCTCAAGCCCAAACCGATTGAAATTTCAATCGTTTGCAGAGGGGTAGTTTAAACCGTTTCATAAACCGATCAAAGGAAAAATGTTGTCATGTAAACGATGGAAGTGATTCCTCTCTGGCTGCGTTCTTTCTGCGCATGCCCATGATGCCCTCTGTCTTGACATAAAGGAGACTCCTGCCTGCTGCAGCAGGAGAGGAGGAGATTTTCTAACTACCGTATGCACAAGGACAAAGTGGAGATTTTCAACACTCCGGCGACGAGAAACCCACACGGAGTAACGCTCCAAACGTTTTCTCCTTAGGATTCCATGTCTCTCATTTCCGTGTGACAGTCCATGTCTCTGGCATCATTCACACTGTAGGCTACTGGTAAGATAGCCTACAGTATGAATTTATTTTTCACTGCGAGAAAATGTGGCCGACTTGAAGAAGTGTGTGAGAACTATGTGAGAAGTGTCAATTGTTTGAGTCTCACGGACAATGCGAGAGTTGGCAGACCTGTCGAGTTGTATTCATCACTTTTGTGCACATCGCACAGCTGTTCAATGATATGGGTGCATGTGAACACCAGAGTGTATTAACACGTTGAGTGCCAAGGACGAGATATCTCGGCTTACATAATCCAACCGTTGAGTGCCAAGGACGAGATATCTCGGCTTACATAAACATTTTTTTTTTTTGACGGTGGGACATCGATCAACCCCTTTTACGTCTCCTACACCAGAATTGGAGGTATTGAATGTGTATAATCTATTTTACCGAGCCACTGAGTGTCGACATGTCTCTCCACAGTAGAAAGAGGCGACCCAAAACTGGACGGAAAAGCGCGACGAAGCCGTTCTCATACTGTAAAATTGATGGCGAAAACGCTTTCACTTTCGCGCTGATGCACAGCGGTGGCAACGGTGGGGGGTTCCAAGAATAGATTGGATGCACACTTTGAAACACGCAGCATAAATATGACCAGAATCGCATCAAAGCTCTCAACCAAAACTCCACGAAACGAGCGAGTCCACCCAGACTTCCTCAAACAGCGGCCGCGCAAACAGGCAGCAGCCAGGCAGCAGCAACTTCGTTGTGACACGCCCGCTGGAGAGCCAGGGAGGCAGGAGGAGAACACACACGGAGGGAGTAGTTGGAAGCAGAGGGGGGTTTCCTGCTGTTATGGAGGAAATTACTGTTCAAAACTATTGTTTAGATGTCTGACTCTTACTGATGCCAAAAATGAATGGTTAAAGTGACTGTTCTATCGAATTTCACAAAAAGCCGTTTATCTCTGAATAATTTTTCTGACGCTGAAACCATGCTGTATTCAACTGCTAATGCTTACATAACTACTAACTCTACAAACTAACTCTTTTAGACAGAGAAAGCACACATTCTATTAGTTCTTTTTAGATGATTGGTGTTCACGAAGTCTTAACAGAAAAGAATCCTCGGCTCTTGTCAAATGAGCCAGAATCCTCAAAAAAAAAACTGGCAGAACCTACCTACAGCATTGAAAAAAGGGCTGGCAGTCAATGTGTTAAACCACATCTCCTTCAAAGCCATTGACTTCAGTCAGATTGAGGAAAAAGTGTGCATGTAAAACACAGCTAGTGTTGCTGGAGAGCTCGTCTCATCTGTGTGTGTACTCTTGGGGGCAGGCTGTGCGTTGGCAGCTGGTTAGGGCTGCCAGCGACCAAGACAGCGAGTTAGGGGGAGGTATCCTGAGTTCACAGGAGGGGAGGCTGGTTGCCTCCTTTAGCCAGACAGGGCCGGGGGCTTTTAGCAGCGTGTGCCACACCGCTCTCCAGCCTTGTGTCCAGCGTCCGGCACGCCGCCGTGCGCTACCCCGCCGTGCGCTGCCAGCACCGCCGAGGGTCTCGCCAGCTGGGCGAGTTAAGTTTGAACCTTTTATTATTTCATCAATGTTAAATGTTGCGTGCATCATTACTACCCCTGTTTGTCGTGCGTAAAAGGAGAGGCAGAGCCGGGAGGTTTTACTGTGGGCGGCCAAATGACCTGTGGGTGGGAGTCACCTCTCTGTCCCAGTTTGACGTGTGTAAAAGGAGAGGCTGAGTTCGATTCTCGCCTGGGACACTGTGGGTGCTGTGGTTGTGTTTCCCCCCCATGTCTTCAGTGCCTACTGCCCAGGTGGGTTATCTCGTCGTAAGGGCCTTTCTCTCTGTGTGGAGTTTGCATGTTCTCCCCGTACCCTCCAGGGGGGTTCCTCCGTATATAACCCCCCCACTAAAAACATGCAGAAGATCAGATCGTCATCGTCATCCGACCAGTGACGACAACATCCGAAGTTGGTCCCCGGGCGCTGTACGAGAAAGCGACCACTGCTTCTGGCCTGCCCCCCGGAGGAAAGGACATGCCTGGATGGGTTAAATGCAGAGGACACTTTTCACCGGCCACCGTCAACATGAGTGTGTTGTGGCCGCATGCATGTATTGTGGTGTTCGTGTGACAATAAAAGACGGGCTTGTCCGTTACGAGAGTTTTCAAATGAGTATTGTATCCAGATAAAAAGAATTGTATTGATTTTTATCGATACTATCGATATTTTTGACAACCCTAGTCCAGAGGAAAATGTTAGGAGTAGCAAGAGGGTGAGTCCGAGTTGGAGAGGAGACATGAGTACAGATGAGTGTAATCCGGGGAGTATGCTGACAGTAGCCAGTGTTGGGGGTAACTCATTACAAAAGTAATATGTAATATATTACTTTTAGCAGTAACTCAGTAATATAACTTATTACTTATAGGATTTCAGTAATATTATACCAGTTACTTTGTCAAGTAACTCAAGTTACAAATTGAGTTAAAGCTTTTTTAAATCAAAACACATATTTAAATAAAGATACAATCTTTCCTAATCAAACTGTGTTTTTATGCAAAGAAAACACTATGGATGACAATAACAAAGGAAAAGAATACAATTTAGAATTTTGGATTGTTTACACTGACTTCAAGGCGGTTGAAGTTATTTTTCGGGATGGTTCCGGGGCGGCAATGTCATTCTGCTGCTGCTGTTGGTTTTGGTAAAAGTAATGCAAAAGTAGTGTAATTAGTAACAAGTTACTCTACACAGAAAGTAATATTGTAAAGTAACGTATTACTTTCAAATGAAAGTAACTAGTAATATGTAGTATATTACATTTTGAAAGTAACTTGCCCAACACTGACAGTAGCTAGTAGCTGGTAGACAATGAGTTGTGTGGAAGTAGCATTGGACCAGAACGGCCTTGTGTTGTTGTTGTGATTGATGTTGCTAGCCTGAGACCGAGCCCGCGCAGCAGGCCAGCCTAACTGTGTCATGCCAGCAACCAAATCCAGCAGCAATTGGAACCCCGTAATTCACCTGTGATTCCCTCCATTAGTTTTTGCCTTGTTACCTTAATAAAATAAAGCTGTATCTATTTTTCCATATTCCTGTGTTGCTTGGTCTCCGACAGAGCCCTTTCCAGGCTGGTTCATTACAATACTAGATAGGAAAACCCCATCCAGGGCTATATCATTGGGTGATAAGGTAATGTAAGGTTTGGTTGCAAGCACCTTGTTCATTCTCTTTCTTTCTGTTTCTCTGTCTCCTTGCTGTAGATAGGGAGTCGCAGCAGTGTGTACTCCCCAGAAAGCACCGTACGTAAGACTGGATCCTACATCTATGAGGAGTTCATGCCCACAGACGGTAACGATGTCAAGGTACTGTGGATGTTCAATTGGTAGAAGTCTATACCTTGAATACATTTTGGCACCAGTGGCCCATGCTGATAGAATCATGCAGTTCACATGCAATTCACAAATCACCACCATCCAGGGTTCTTACACGGGTCTGGAGAAGCATTACAAATTAATTTGATCATTTCCGGGTCTTGAATACTTTGGTAATTTGAAAAATAAAAGAAGTCTGGAAAAGTATGGCAAATGTTGTGGTTAAGTCTGATACACACACAATAGGAGAGCCACTTTTACCGCAAAAGCCACCCCAACCAAGCACATCTGCCTACCATTTTTTGTGTTTTATTGTTTTCCACACACACACACACACACACACACACACACACACACACACACACACACACACACACACACACACACACACACATATACAGTATATACCAGTTTCCCCTAGAAAATCTTTCAGGCCTGGAGGGATTTCAAAAAGTACCCCGACCGCAACGGTGGGGGCCGTCGCTGGCGACGCTAAAGTTTTAGCTAACCTGTTCACATCTATGTTCGCAATGGCATCCCAAGTATCATCATTCATCATACTATTATGGGATGCGATGCGAACAGTTGTATTATGGGATGTGCGTTTCCCAGGCAACGACACACATTGACACGTTTTGGAACAGCGCTGCAAGCTGGCACAATACTCCTAAAAGCAAAATGCTTATTGTTTTGAATGATTTGGCACCTTCTATTACTGTCAACACCAGTATTGTTGTATTGTAATAATATGCCATAAAGGTTTATTGAAATTTTGGGGAGAGCAGGGGGGAAAAAATATAAAAAAACCCAATTATTATTATTATTTTTATTTTTATTTATTTATTTTATTTTTTATTCTTAGAGCCGCCAACTAAAGCTTCGAGCAATGAGGAACTAGGAGATAGAAGGATGCTCTTATTATGCAGCCGCTGTCAGCATGCATGCATATCAAATATCCAGCAAAATCAAATTTGGTCAAGAACATACAGGTAGGGTCTGCCTGGAAAAATCTGGAATTAAACTGGAAACCGTGTAGGAACCCTGATCTTCGTTTCTGAGGCATGTTCTGCCTGTGTGTGTGTTTTCTGTGTGCGTGTGTTGGCTGTTCTGGTGACCCCAGGTTTACACGGTGGGTCCAGACTATGCCCACGCCGAGGCCCGGAAGTCTCCAGCGCTGGACGGGAAGGTGGAGAGGGACAGCGAGGGGAAGGAGATCCGCTACCCCGTCATGCTCACTGCCATGGAGAAACTGGTGGCCCGCAAGGTCTGCATGGCCTTCAAGGTAATCTTTAGTTCACCGATAAAGGGAATCAGAAAACCTTTTTGGGTTCACATCCACTATTATACAACACATAGTTCCGACCAAGCTAGTTGACCAAGATTGGTCAACTAGACATTTGGACCATTCTCAAATCAGCTTAACAGCACAGTATGAGTCATAGCCGTGCTCAAATGAAAAAATGCCTCATCACTAAAATATGACTCTGTTCAGCAGCCAATCACATTATCACCTTCCATTAATTGCCAACACCTGTGCAAAAACCAGCAGCTGGCCTACTCAACAGGGACTAACACTAGCAGAACATTTTATTCGTTTTTATTTTGAAAGCAAATTGCCCCACATTACGAACACTTTTTTAAATGTTTTATTTTGTTGGTAACTGTTGTATAATCACAATATTGCACTCAAGGGTGTGCTTTACTGTCATTATCGGCACGACAGTGATGTGTCTGTATGCGTCACTGAAGCACACCATCTCGTGTAATATTGATCAGTTTTTCCTACCTGTTTCACCGTTGGTGTTCTATGAAAACATACAGTACATGCGCACGCACTGTAACAATGTAGTTGAATGTAGTCGGAGGCGGAAGTCCCGGACTTCCTGGATCTTACGGGGAAAAGTCAATTGGGTTTTAGAATGGGGATTTCACTTAACACATTGAATGCCAGCCATGTTTTCATTCCTGTAGGTAAGTTGTGCCAGGGGTGTTTTTGACGATTCTGGCTCATTTTAGAACAGCCGAGGATTCTTTTCTGTTAAGAATTCATGAACACCAATCATCTAAAAATAACTAATAGAATGTGTGCTTTCTCTGTCTAAAAGAGTTAGTTTGCAGAGTTAGTAGTTATGTAGATATTAGCCGTTGAGTACAGCATGGTTTCAGCGTCTGGAAATTTATTCAGAGATAAATGGCTTTTTGTGAAACAGTCACTTTAACCATTCATTTTTGGCATCAGTAAGACCGTCAGACATTCTAAACAATAGTTTTGAACAGTAATTTCCTCCATAACAACAGGAAACACCCCTCTCATTCAAACTCCTCCCTCCGTGTGTCTTCTCCTCCTTCCTCCTAACAGCGGGCGTGTCAGAAGCGCGTTGTGCTGCCTGCCTGTCTGTCTGCGTGCCTGCCTGCCTGCTTGCCTGCGTGCGGGGACGAGTCTGAAATGGATTACTGTAAAATCGCCAAGCCATTTCCTTGAATGGCTTGCTCCCGCGGTGTGTGTGTGTGTGTGTGTGTGTGTGTGTGTGTGTGTGTGTGTGTGTGTGTGTGTGTGTGTTCGCGCGTTGCTCCGCGGCTCTGGGGGGAAGAGATCTCTGTCCGTTCTGTGTGTGTGTCCGGGCTTCTGACTGTAAAATCGCCAAGCCATTTCCGCGGGAGGCGGCTGCTTTTGGGTCCCGTGGCTGTGGCTTCTCTCGGTCTCTGTCGCCACTTAGTGGTCGGTAAAATAGATTACACACATGCTCTTGCTCCAAATAGTTATCTCGAAGATGTAAAAGGGGTTGATTGATGTCCCACCGTCAAAAAAAAAAAATGTTTATGTAAGACGAGTTAGCTCGTCCTTGGCACTTAAGCGCTGGATTATGTAAGACGAGTTAGGTCGTCTCTGGCACTTAATGTGTTAAATGCATAAAATAAGGTCTGTGGTTAACAATAGGGGGCGGCTTTAGCTCAGGAGGTAGAGCGGGTCGGCCAATGACGCAAGGGTTGGCGGTTCGATCCCCGCTCCCTCCCAGCTGCTGTCGTTGTGTCCTTGGGCAAGACACCTAACCCTCCTTGCTCCCGATGGTGGTGGCAGCCTGCCGCCATCGGTGTATGAATGGGTGAATGTAGACTACCTACTGATTGTAAAGCGCTTTGGATAAAAGCGCTATATAAATGCAGGCCATTTACCATTTACAAAAGTTTATGGGAGTGGTAATTTGGGTTCAGCAGGATAATCTTCACAAATGTGAATCACTTTTGTCGATTTTTACCCTGGACATGATTCAAGTTCAACATACTTTGTTGTGTGAAAATAAATATTTAATTTGGCCCACAATGCTGCACAGTAGGCTACATGGTTTCTGTGACGTTTCCGTGTGAGGAATTCATATTTGATATTTGATGTTTTCATGATTTTACCTATTTTTGCCCTTCAAATCCAAGATGGTCTCTGATTTTCAGCTCCAAAATGTCCTTTTTTCAAAGTTGTCAGTAGTTTTTTAACACATTGACGAAGACATTTCTTTGTAAGGAATTTGTTCCCAGATTTGCCAGATATCTGATCATATTCTTTGACTACACACTGTGTGTCCTGACAAAAGATTTCACTGTGAATCAAAATACATGCTCAAACAAAACAAAACAACAATATGAACAAACAAAAACACTGTTTACAGCTGAATCAGGCTTAGCTGTTACATGCAGTCACAACTTGAATTATTAGCTCACTAAACCAGTTGAGTGGGGGGTAAAAAAATGCTTGGATGTAAACAAAGCCACTGACAGAACTACCAGAGGTATTTTGTGTTTGTGTCTGCTGCTACTACTACTACTACTACTACTCCTAAAGGTGCTGACAGCGAGACTGTGCATACTCGAATGTAACTCTGCGCATTGGCTGCGGTACACGTCCAAAACATGTACCATACATGTACAACCATACATGACGCTATCGTGTTGTTTACCAAGAACTTGCAATCATGTCGCTGGGGGGACATTTTATTGTCCCTCCATTTCAAAACTCATTCCGGTGAGCCTGCAGAAGGCTTTGCTAGATGACGGACAAGCACTGTTAAATGAGGAAATGCAATTTCCTCATTCCTCACAACAACTACGTACAATCACAGCTCTCGTGCTGGTCACGTCACGTCCGCGTTAACGCCATGGAGTCACATTTTCGAGGAGCTGCACGCCCCCTACGCCGAGCTGCGCCGATAGGACGGCCAGCTGCGGCGACCCCCTTGGCGCAGTAAGACTGCTACAGCATAATGACTGCAACAATCTGTAATGACAGTTTTTGTATCATATTCCCACAGGCAGGTCCAGATGGCAAATGCTCATTATAAAAGTGTTGAGTTGATAGAGTTGTATTCCGAGCTGTTTGTGAATCACCAGATGAACACACACCTCTGACTGTATAATGCTTCATATAAATATAAACGTGTTAACATTGGACTCACTACTCGTACCGCTACTTATGTGTCATTTAACAACCTTTTTTAATACCTGTTATGTTCAAGACCTACTGTATATTGCTCAGCAGGAAAATAACATTTAATTTGACTGATAAAGGATTAGAGGATTTCTAAAACATTTGTTTCATTTATTTTTTAACCCACAAAAAAGAGGGACCCACACTCAAAATAATTCCCATGTAAAGATGTCTTCTTGTGCTCTTTAATGAGTTTAGGCACAGCCAGGGTAATAAACACACATTTCCGTCAAAGCCTTCTTCACCGTGTGATTTTAATCCTTTCACACACCTATCTAATACCTTTTTACATCAAAAGTACCACTTATACACGTTTTTTTGATACCCAGGAAACAGAGATGGGAAGTAACGAAGTACAAATACTTCGTTACTGTACTTAAGTAGATTTTTCGAGTATCTGTACTTTACTTGAGTATTTAATTTTCTGACGACTTTTTACTTTTACTCGTTACATTTCAACACAAGTATCTGTACTTTTACTTGTGTACATTTTCAAAACAGGTTCGTTACTTTTGTTTAAATGCACGAGAATGTAATTTAAAAACGAGTAGAAACGGGAGAACGGAGCAGTAATAGACGAGTTTCCCAGCGCTGCTGATAAAAGCTCATTCCAGCTCCGCCAATAGTATGACTTGGCACTCCTCCGGGGCGTGGACAAAGAAGCACAAAGAAGAGAAACACAGATTTTCTCTGAGGGGAGACACACGCAGACATTAGGGGCGTGCAGACAGCCAGCACTTATTAGCGCTCGTCTTTTTGCAATTCATTCTCTATAAGTACGCGCTTAGCGCGCATCTCTTTCAAGAAGCATTTCATCGCGTTTAAAAGCTGGTGGTGTTTTTTTTAGCGCAGCGCTCTGGGCGCTGAAAGCTGAGGAAAGTTTAACAGGAAAAGTGCCCTGCTCCTCTTCACTCCTCCCACCTCGAGTCTTCTCCCAGGAGAGGAGGATTTTCATCTCGCTGCTTCCAGAGTTGCCAATAATCCGGCTTTTCCAAACGTTCTTTTTTAAATAACCGCTCCCTGCGTGCATGGCCCCTTATGGTGTTGTTCTAACACATACATTCAGTTTGTGCACTGTCAACATTCAGCTAATATGGAATATGGTGGTGTTCTTCTAACACCAGAGACAGTTCTGTCTTAATAATAAACGTTGAATTTGTGAATGTGATCAACCTGTGGACATTCAGTTCCTTATCTATTAGGTATCAGTATCATATCAGTCTCGAATATTGTGATACTGCATTTGTAAGGGACACCTTGTATCCAGCAATTAAACTTGTCTAACTATTTGCACATTCATATATCATGGAAATATTAATGAGGGAGGACTAGATATGATTTTAATGGGGGGGTTTTTGTGTGGAAAAACCATAGCA
The DNA here is from genome assembly GCF_964638095.1 of Poromitra crassiceps. Classification (NCBI taxonomy): domain Eukaryota; kingdom Metazoa; phylum Chordata; class Actinopteri; order Beryciformes; family Melamphaidae; genus Poromitra; species Poromitra crassiceps. The sequence goes on from NC_139624.1 coordinate 36,892,259, forward strand.
CACTATTTAAAGTAGAGTTTTAAGATGTGTAAAACATTTGTAGGGGATCTTTTATCCTCAAATTATATTCTATGATGTGAGGTTCAGTCATTCAGAAAGATACGGTAAAAATACTTTCACTTTTACTCGTTGGGTACATTTCAGAGCCTGTACTTTTTTACTTTTACTTGAGTAAAATAATTTAATCAGTACTTCTACTTTTACCAGAGTAGTTTTTTACACAAGTAACTGTACTTCTACTCAAGTACAGAATGTCAGTACTTTCCCATCTCTGCCAGGAAAGCAGCAGGGGGTGAACGTTTTTAAAACTGTTTAGATCGCACGGTCAAGCCGGTCAGTTTCTCCATAGCGGGGGGCTCACTTCCCCCTCCCTTCTCCGTGAGCAGTTTGTTCACACGGCTGCCCAGCATCAGGTCAGCCAAAACAAAATGGAAACTTCCTGTTCAAACTTTCAAAATGATGTCATAAATAGCACGTTGGAGGAGAAAAATGTGTTTCAACAAACAAAGCAGAAAGCAATTTTTTTTTTTTTTTTTTTTTTTTTTTTGCAATTCCATCACGGGCCACACAGGTGGCGCCCGCGGGCCGTATTTTGCCCATGTGTGGGTTAGCCTAAGAGGTTCCTGCATCATTTGTAGGTGCCAACAGTTTTTACTTGTATTGGCCTTGTGTTTAGTTCTTCTCTTCTCTGAAAAGATTTGGAAACTCTATGTTGAAAATGAGGCTGGGTGGAGGTTAGCTGAGGTTGGGTGATACATGATGTGAGATATGAGGCTGGGTGGAGGTTAAATGAGGTTGGGTGATAAGTGATGTCATGTGAGATATGAGGCTGGGTGGAGGTTAGCTGAGGTTGGGTGATACATGATGTGAGATATGAGGCTGGGTGGAGGTTAGCTGAGGTTGGGTGATAAGTGATGTCATGTGAGATATGAGGCTGGGTGGAGGTTAGCTGAGGTTGGGTGATACATGAGGTGAGATATGAGGCTGGGTGGAGGTTAGCTGAGGTTGGGTGATACATGATGTAAGATATGAGGCTGGGTGGAGGTTAGCTGAGGTTGGGTGATAAGTGATGTGAGATATGAGGCTGGGTGGAGGTTAGCTGAGGTTGGGTGATAATTGATGTCATGTGAGATATGAGGCTGGGTGGAGGTTAGCTGAGGTTGGGTGATACATGATGTGAGATATGAGGCTGGGTGGAGGTTAGCTGAGGTTGGGTGATAAGTGATGTCATGTGAGATATGAGGCTGGGTGGAGGTTAGCTGAGGTTGGGTGATACATGATGTGAGATATGAGGCTGGGTGGAGGTTAGCTGAGGTTGGGTGATAAGTGATGTGAGATATGAGGCTGGGTGGAGGTTAGCTGAGGTTGGGTGATAAGTGATGTGAGATATGAGGCTGGGTGGAGGTTAGCTGAGGTTGGGTGATAAGTGATGTGAGATATGAGGCTGGGTGGAGGTTAGCTGAGGTTGGGTGATAAGTGATGTGAGATATGAGGCTGGGTGGAGGTTAGCTGAGGTTGGGTGATAAGTGATGTGAGATATGAGGCTGGGTGGAGGTTAGCTGAGGTTGAGTGATAAGTGATGTGAGATATGAGGCTGGGTGGAGGTTAACTGAGGTTGGGTGATAAGTGATGTCATGTGAGATATGAGGCTGGGTGGAGGTTAGCTGAGGTTGGGTGATAATTGATGTCATGTGAGATATGAGATATGTCATTGCCATCATCCGCCATGGAGATCGCACACCAAAGCAAAAGATGAAAATGGAGGTGCGACACCCCCTCTAAGTCTCGTGGTTCGGGCATGAAAATGTCTCTCCTGCCCTTGAGCAACACAGCGTTCAAGTATTTATGTTGTTATGAAATACTTTTTGGCATGATGTATTGTAAAAAGATAAACATAAGGGTGTTTGACTTACCTTATCAAACACCCTCAAAACAGGGCTGTGTGATAAGCCCTGTTTTGAGGCTGTGTAAATATCGGGTAGAAAGAATCACGTCGATTTCAACAATGTAAGATATCTGAGGTTATATTCAAATGTTATTTATTTTATTTATCCTTTATTTAACCAGGAAGGTCCCATTGAGATACAATATCTCTTCTGCCAGGGAGTCCTGGTCAAGATGGACAGCAAAAAAAAGGTTTCATATAAAGAAATACAAACAGGGATAAATAACATCACAGAATACACACAGAAACACAACAAGCAAACACAAACTACAAGGATTAAAGGCTAAAAAGGAACTTGACAATCGCACATTTCACATGAAATGACATTGTTGTGTGAAAACAGATTTGTTAGTATTTTTAAACATGTCAAGAGGGGGTAAAGATGTCATGTTTAAAACATCTTGTAACTCGTTCCAGGCATATGGTGCATGAAAGGAGAAGGAAGATTTACCTAGCTCTGTTCGGCTTTTGGGGGCCAAGAGAATAATCTTCTCTGAGGACCGAGTGTTAAATCGGCTGTGGCGATATGTCAATAAACTAGAAATATATAGAGGGAACTTACCTAATAAAGCTTTTAAAATAAAAATTAACATATGGGTTTTTCTCCTTAGACTCAGAGAAGTCCATTGAACCATTTCATATAATTGACAATGATGTGTGCGGAAACTTGCATCAGTTACAAAACGCAGGGCACCATGATAGACTACATCCAGTTTTTTCAGAACAGCAGAAGCAGCATGCATATAGATGACATCACCGTAGTCTAATACTGACAGAAAGGTACTTTGAACCAACCTCTTTCTGGCAGTAAAAGGAAAACATTTTTTTAAACGAAAATAAAAACCTAACTTTGGTCTGTTTTTTTAAGAGGCTATCAATGTGGACACCAAAAGTCAGCTTGTCATCAAGCCATATTCCAAGATATTTATAAGAACTAACCCTCACTAGTTGAGCACCATCTAGTGTTAGAACCATACAGTCAATAGGAGATGAACGGGAACGTGTAAAAAACATAAATTTGGTCTTTTTTGCATTTAAAACCAATTTTAAATTAACAAGAGACAACTGCAGTGAATTAAAGGCGGTAAGGAGTCCATCGCCACTTTTAGAGATGGTGCCAGGGTGTAAATGATAGTGTCGTCCGCGTAAAGGTGCACCTTTGCTGGATTTAAACCAACACCAAGATCATTCATGAAAATAGAAAATAAAATTGGAGCCAAAATGGATCCTTGAGGTAACCCTGTCTTTACTATTGAGGGAGCAGAGTTATAATTGTCTACAGACACACATTGAGTTCTGCCAGTCAAATAGTTTAGAAACCAATTCAGCACAGGGACACTAAAACCAATCTGTTTGAGTCTTTAAAGGAGAAGACCATGATCCACTGAATCAAACGCTTTTGATAAATCAATAAAAAGTGCAGCACATGATTTTTTATCATCCAGAGCAGTAATAATATCATTTGTGACCGATATAGCTGCAGTTACAGTACTATACCCTTGTCTAAAACCTGACTGAGTTTGACTTAAAGTCCCTGGAAACCAAAATCCACAAAAACGTTCTAACTATGTTATTTAGGGTCTTATGTTAGTAATTGTCTGCCTCAGAAATTATTATACATTACTTTCAACCCAAAGCCTTAAAATCGACACTTTTCTACAAGATTCTACAAGGTACTTCCTCATTGAAGAGAGCAGTGCGCGAGGTGCTAAAATGCAGGAGCTTATGACGTCATAAGCTCTATATAACCTTTGTACACGCGCGCAACCCGCCCTACTGTGTGTGTGTGTGTGCGTGTGTGTGTGAGTAACTTCGTGTCACCAGGCTGTGTCGAGCGCTATGCTGTTCTCTCTCTCTCTCTCTCTCTCTCTCTCACTAGTCCCGAGAGAGAGAGAGAGAGAGAGAGAGAGAGAGAGAGAGAGCACAGAGTGGGAGACAGACACTCAGCGAGCGCTGTGGGGGCAAAGAACGGACAGAGATCTCTTCCTCTCAGAGCCGCAGAGCAACGCGCGAACACACACACACACACACACACACACACACACGGTGTGTGCACTCATCTCTCTTTCTCTCTTTCTCCGTTTCCCTCCCCCCCTCTCTCTCGCGCTCTCCGAGTAACCTCGCGTCACCAGGCTCTTCTCGGCGAGAAAGAGCCTGGCTCCCGCCCACAATTGATTTTGTCACCCTACTGGTTCCGGCCTAGAGCCCGCCCTAGACCGGATGGCAGCGTTTCTAGCTCGTCAACTTTCACGTTAACTTGACAATTTGACCCAAGTATCAGAACGGCAAACAACAAAACAAAAGATGGACGTACCGAAGTTCTTTTAGAAACATTGCGGATTCACAATCTCACATCTTTTAAGCCAATACAGAAGCTTTGCATCAGACAATTAATCGAGGGAAGAGACATCAAGCTAACAGCAACACAGATGTTTTTTGGCGCACTGCCTTCCGGTGTTCATTCTGGTTCCGTGGTTTACGCCCCATGACAAAAAGCGGGGTGGAAGGTGCCCAGACTACTCTCCGAGAGACAGAAATTTCCCTGCTGTAGACGGGACACGCCCACACAGCCCGCGGGAGAAAATACACTCTAAAAAATAATGAAATCTCATGAGTTTTGCCATGGCTGTCAAACCTAAATTTATATACTTTGCGACGTTCATCATCGTTCAAATTTGGCTGGTGGCTTATTAACATAGGGTCCTGTGATGTGATGAACTCAAAATCCTAAATAATAAAGAAATATTTCTGGTTTCCAGGGACTTTAAAATATTATTATCAGACAAAAAAATGTCATTCATTAATACAAAAGTCATTCATTAATACACAGGAGAAGATGTTGCCCTTGTGCCAAAATCCAAGGTAAAACACATGTCGAAGCCCAATCCAGATTAAAAACCAACCAACCAGTGATATAACCACCATCAGTTGTGATGCTATCATGTTGACAAAATCTGTCCACAGACAGACAGGCAGGCAGGCAGGCAGACAGACAGACAGACACGCAGACAGACAGGCAGACAGACAGACAGACAGATAGACAGGCAGGCAGGCATACAGACAGACAGGCAGGCAGGCATACAGACAGACAGGCAGGTAGACAGGCAGGGAGACAGACAGACAGGCAGGCAGACAGGCAGACAGACAGACAGACAGACAGACAGACAGGCAGGCAGGCAGACAGACAGACAGACAGACAGGCAGGCAGGCAGACAGACAGACAGACAGGCAGACAGACAGACAGAAAGATAGGCAGACAGGCAGGCAGACAGACAGACAGGCAGACAGACACACAGACAGACAGCCAGACAGACACGCAGACAGACAGACATACAGGCAGACAGACAGACAGGCAGGCATACAGACAGATAGGCAGACAGGCAGGCAGGCATACAGACAGACAGACAGGTAGACAGGCAGGCAGACAGACAGACAGGCAGGCAGACAGGCAGGCAGGCAGGCAGACAGACAGACAGACAGACAGGCAGGCAGACAGACAGACAGATAGGCAGACAGGCAGGCATACAGACAGATAGGCAAACAGGCAGGCAGGCATACAGACAGACAGACAGACAGGTAGACAGGCAGACAGACAGACAGACAGACAGGCAGGCAGGCAGACAGACAGGCAGGCATACAGACAGGCAGGCAGACAGACAGACAGGCAGGCATACAGACAGACAGACAGACAGACAGCCAGGCAGACATACAGACAGGCATACAGACAGACAGGCAGACAGACAGGCAGACAGACAGACAGGCAGGCAGACAGACAGACAGACAGGCAGGCAGACAGACAGACAGGCAGGCAGACAGACAGGCAGACAGGCAGACAGACAGGCAGACAGGCAGGCAGACAGGCAAGCAGGCAGGCAGACAGACAGGCAGACAGACAGACAGACAGACAGACAGACAGGCAGACATACAGACAGGCATACAGACAGACAGGCAGACAGACAGGCAGACAGACAGACAGGCAGGCAGACAGACAGACAGGCAGGCAGACAGGCAGACAGACAGGCAGGCAGACAGACAGACAGGCAGACAGACAGGCAGACAGGCAGGCAGACAGGCAGACAGATAGGCAGACAGACAGACAGGCAGACAGATAGGCAGACAGACAGACAGGCAGACAGATAGGCAGACAGACAGGCAGACAGATAGGCAGACATACAGGCAGACAGATAGGCAGACAGACAGGCAGACAGATAGGCAGACAGATAGGCAGACAGACAGACAGGCAGACAGATAGGCAGACAGACAGACAGACAGAGTACACAAAACAGTACACTTCTGTTGTAGTTCCTGCTATAGTAGGTATCTCCAGGACCTTTCATCTGTCATGTGGTTAACCCAAGTCATCCAACCATCAACCATGATCTCTCCCTCCCCCCCTCTCTCCCTCCCTTTCTCTCTCCCTCTCTCTATATCTCTCTTGCTCCCTCTTCCTCTCTCTCCCTCTCTCCCCTCTCCCTCCCTCTCCCTCCCTCTCCCTCTCCCTCTCTCCCTCCCTCATTTAGTGCAGATTAGGGCTAAAGTCCCCATTTGATGATTAGATTTGGTCTTTCGAGACTAAATAATCTACAAATATTTGTATTGTTAGATATGATTTTTCCCAGAATTTATTTAAACTGGTGTAAAGGATGATATAATAATGAATACAACAATCTTGGCACCACACTGGTGATACTGAGTAGTACAACTCATTTCTGAGTTGTACTACTCAGAAGTGTGGATTGTGTAGAATTACATTCTAATCTAAATGCATGTTAACACGTCACTCATTTAAGGTGCATAAACCTATCTGTACCACAGCATGTACCAATACACATCTGATGTACCTGGCTGTTAGTCTCTTCCCAGACTCAAATATCACATTGAATCGCTGCGGTGCATACTACATATAGTGGGCCAGAGCTCAAAATTTCACTTGTCGGTACCACTCAAGGTGGCAAAACTTGCTTATGATTTTTGATAAGATACATACATATCTGTGATATTTTGGTATGATAGCCATTCCTGAGTGGTAGCTGTGACACAGTTACCAGCTCGTGAAGTAAACCACCCCTAAAGTAAATTGCATTTTAGACGCTGGTGCATATCCTGGTTTATACATGGTCAGGACATTTTTCAATCTTTTGCACTATTGTCTTTGGTCCTATTTTAAAGGGAACCTTCTTAGCTTTTATTTAAGGCCAGTTGTGAATTTCTCTGACAAATATAGAGGTGACTTGAGCTCTTCAAACCATCAATGACACACATTTTTCCACAATTTTCGCCTAAATTGTATCATTTCTTTTAGCCCGGTGGCATCAAGGAACATCAGAGACACAAAACACAAAAACTGGAATGCTCACAGCACTCAGAGGGGCGTGATTGGGATGGCTTCCCTGATCTGAACCTGAGTGTTCTGTTATTGCTCTTCTGTGCTTTAGACATGGATTGGCCATAACAAACACCATGGTCAAGCATAAGGATGCTCATAGGTCTATGGTACCAGAGTATCTTATTGATTGATTGATTGATTGATTTTATGGATATAGAATAACAAAATCCAAGGGATAGACATGTAAAAGTGTGAACACTTATTTCCAACATGGTCCCTGGTCTTATAAAAACAGGACATACGGTAACACATAACATCAAATAAACCAAATAGAACAATCAACAAAAACACACAAGTTCAATAACCATGACAACGGAAGGCTCGCACATTATTCTGGTTTACTCAGCAATAATTCATTCAGGTTTTTAAAACCATTTAGGGAATATGCAGATTTAATTCTGTTAGGGATGTTGTTCCACTCCTCTCCACCGGTATAGAGGAATGTACTTCTCCCAACATCTTAAGCCCAGGTGGATTATGACATGATGGGCCCCTGCATGGTCACATAAAGAGCCCCCCTCACAGTGCACATACCGGTATGCAGAATTAAGGCCAGAATAACTAAGACACATTCACCTGACTCTCAACAGGATTGACAGCACAGCCACCTGAACACTCAAAAGCCCACACAATAAAAAGAAATACATTCACCTGGATCTCAGATATGGTAAATGGTAAATGGCCTGCATTTATATAGCGCTTTTATCCAAAGCGCTTTACAGTCAGTAGGTACATTCACCCATTCATACACCGATGACGGCAGGCTACCACGCAGGGTGCTGGCACAAACTGTTACCAGTTGGAAAGTGACGCTGCACGTGCAGTGTGTTTAACGAGTACTGACTTGGACAGGTGGCTGCTCGCACACAATCACACCGGCTGCAAGACGAGCCGTGATGATGTCCATGCAGATGAAGTCTGGCTGGGTCAAAGCCCCAACTAATAACATAACCCTGCATCAGCATCAACATCACAAATCCAGCTGCAAGATGATCATTTAACTAAGCGACAAGGAACAAGACCCGCCCGCACAGAAACAAAAGATGAGGGAATTTGTCAAGTCACGTGAGTGGTGAAATACCCCGGCGTCTTTGAACGGGTCAGAAAACTACTGCCAAGCATGAAGCCTACAACATACACCTCGACCAGGACATCCTTAAAAAACTTTTTACCACCGCGTAATATGTGCTGAGAAATGATGAACGCTTTACATCCCTGCCTCGTTTGCTGGAGCGATCAAGTAGCCTAAAAAACTGATCAGATCAGGCATGCAAGAGGTAGGCCTACATCTGATCTAATGTTATTAATTAATTAGAGAAAAGAGGTGGGGCAAATAGTAGTTGCCTGTCACATACGAAACGGGGTGTGAGAGAGAGAGAGAGAGAGAGAGAGAGAGGGAGCGCTGCGGGGACAGGGCCGTTTCTGGGCCTTTTGGGGCCCCATGCAACATCTTAGAGTGGGGGCCCCAAACCACTGTCATCATAGTATCCCTGAATGAACATGAAGAGGCATAGGCTACTTCATTATCAATAACGATTTTAATTAATAAATTAAGTACAATATGAACAATAACTGTTAAAAGATATATGAAAATGAAAGTTCACAAATAGTTAAACAAATCCTTTCAGTGCAAATGCATTATAAAAACAAAAAATAACTAAGATTTGTTTAGAACACGAAATTACACAAATGTATTATTATTATTATTACTACTACTACACCCGGTGCGCACACTGAATAGGCCTATTATACTATACTATAGACTATTATACTTACTTTTCTGTCACATCGTCATTATTAAGCCGGGTAATGACTGCATAGTATCTTAACACGTTCACTGCCAATGACGTGTTGATACGTCAAAAAATAAATAAACAAAAAATTGGGGTGGGACGTTGATCTAACCCTTTTACATCTCTTATATAAATATTGAAGCCACCGAACGTGTACAACCCATTCCACCGACCCACTAAGTGGCGACAGTGCTCTCCATTCTAGAAAAAGCCGAGCCAAAACTGCAGGGGAACGCGCGATGAAACCATTCTCATACTGTAAAATGGATTGGCGAAAATGCTTTCGCTTTCGCGCTGATTGCTGGCGGTGGGGGATTGCAAATTTGCATAATAGATTATGGGTGCAACACACTTTGAAACACGCAGCATAAATAAGACCAGAATCGCAAAAGAAACCCCGTTTCTTGGGGTTTCTCAACCGAAACCCCAAGAAACGAGCGAGCCCATCCTCGCCCAGCGGCCGCCAGCAGACAGGAGCAGCAGCAGGAGCAGCAGCAGAAATGAGCTTGTGACACGCCCGCTGCAGCCAAGAAGAACACACACGGAGGGAGGAGTTTGAAGTAGAGGGGGGTTTCCTGCTGTTATGGAGGAAATTACTGTTCAAAACTATTGTTTAGATGTCTGACGTCTTACTGATGCCAAAAATGAATGGTTAAAGTGACTGTTCTATCGAATTTCACAAAAAGCTATTTATCTCAGCTTAAATTTTCAGACGCTGAAACCAAGTGCTAATGCCTACATAACTACTAACTCTACAAACTAACTCTTTTAGACAGAGAAAGCACACATTCTATTAGTTCTTTTGAGATATTTTGTGTTCACAAAATCTTAGCAGAAAAGAATCCTCGGGTCTTGAAAGATGAGCCAGAATCCTCAAAAAAACCCTCTGGCAGAAGCTACCTACAGTAAAAAAAAAAAGGCTGGCAGTGAATGTGTTAATTACTCAAAATATAAGGCGACTAAAAATGGCAACCATATTTTTATTCGGGCAACCAAAAGCTCCTGCCAGGTTGCCACTCCGGCAACCACTTTTAAAAGTTAACGTCGAGCCCTGGTACTATAGCAACAATCAGAAGATAATACTGACACTCCTAGATTGAAACAGCCTGCTGAGCAATTACATTCAGAAATAAAGCTGGATCAGCAAACAATACACCTCACAGGGGGGGGGGGTACGGTGGAGCGGTGGTAAGCGCTGTCGCCTCACATCTCGAAGGTCCTGGGTTCGATTCCCACCTGGGATGTTGTGAACGCTGAAGGAATGCGTGCCCGTCCGCATGTCCTCGAGTGCCCACCGCCCGGGTGGGGTCGTCAAAAGGGCCTTTCTGTGTGGAGTTTGCATGTTCTCCCCGTGCCTCCCGGGGGTTTCCTTCATATAGGAACCCCCTTCACCAAAACATGCAATATCCTGGTTGCTAATGTGGTTCCTCCTCTGGTCGTTAAGGGCGCCTGTTCGGAGGGAGGGGAACTGGTTGGAATAGCGTGAACCTCCCACGTGCTATGTCCTACCGGTGAAGCTTCCTCTGTCAGGTGAAAAGAAGCGGCTGGCTAACTGCCCATGTCTCGGAGGAAGCATGGAGCCAGCCTCGGCTCTCCCCAGATTGGCAGAGGGTGGAGTAGCAACCAGGATAAATTAATTAAATTAGCACTAATGGGGGATAAAAAATCGGGGGGGGGGGGGGGGGGGACTGGACAGCCCGGGTTGACTCGTGCTAGTTTTGGTCCCTGCTTTGCTGAGGTTCCAGCCCAGGGTGGAAATTTTGTTGTTTTAGGGGCGTGGCCATTTGGTCTTCGGCGTCGCGTAACTTTTTTAGAGCACAAGGCCACATGCCAGGGCACAAAGGCCATTGCTCTATTGATATCATGAAGAGCGATTTTTCTGAAATGTGTTAAAATGAGTCAATGACACATCCTTTGCACAGAGCAGCTACATTAAACTGAGACCACTGATGCTTTTAAAGCAACTGACAGTAGCAGGTTGCTAGCAGGGCACTGCCAAGGTGGCCTTAGTGATCTCAGGGCATCACAGCCAGAGGGAGGGGCAACGGAGGCCATGGCCTCATGGCCTCCATGTAATTCCCACCCTGTTCCAGCCGGTACCATTTGGTGAAAACACTGCAGACGACTGATTGGTCGGGCAGAATAGTGTCTACTGTGTCTGTCAATGCTGGATACCAGTCTAGTGGGGCTTACCTTCTCTTCTGTTATTTCCATCAGTCTTTTGTGTTGCTGCCTTTGGCTCTGGTGAAATAAAATCAATCTCTTTACTCAGCCTTAACATGACGGTGGTTTTCAATTGTTTTGAGAGAGAAAAGTCAGCTGCTCAGGAAGCCCTTGTAGTTGTGTGTTACGTTGGCTCCGCTAGGCCGGAGGCGGGGGTTTAGCGAAGCCGCGGTCTTGCCTGGTGAGTGGCCCCGGGGTAGTGGCTTTCCTTCTCCCCGTAGCGTAACCCCCATCCCTCGCACAGCGCATGATAACAACAAATTGATATCCATTCTCCTGGCCGATGGTCACATTTGCCCATGTAGGTCATTTAGAGGCACCAGTATTTCATAACCAGTTTAAAAGTTCCGTGTATGGATTTAATTTTAAGGTTATACGTTATAGCCTACTTCGGCTATGGGCGGAGGGCAGACAAGGCCGTAGTATCCTATAGGAAACTGTGGACGATTCCAAGGGCCCTTGACTGACAGGGGCCCTAAACAATGAACAGTAGGGACATTTTTGCAGGACGAAATTATTAAAATATCACTAATATTTTTATTTTATTCACAATGTACTGATAAAAATAAGTGTTCCTTTTTAATTTCTTGTTTTTCTTTTGCAAAAAATGGTTTCTCCCTGCCTGGCTTGCTGTCTTGCCACGCCCCCAAGACATGCAGAGAGCTTGGGCGAGCTGGTATTGACAGGCTGGCGGAGGCATACGTGACAGCTCTGCCATGTGTTAACCAGAGAACTGTCCAGTCTGCCCTGCCATCTTTAGTGATGAATATTATTAAACTTTTGTTAACTACTGGACATACCCTGTTAGTCCTTAGTGGAAATAGGCTTACTTCACAGAGAATTCAGAGTTTACATTTCCCTCCTCCTAGACTAGTCTAGCCAATATTAATCAAAGCAGGAAATGTTTTGCAAGCCATTCATACTAAATCAGTTGTCCCTGGCTGGCCCTGGCCTAACAACATATCCTGAATCAGATCATGCAGCAGCCCCTCCACCCCTGGCCCCTTCCAATGAACCAGCTGTATTCCCAGTCCTAACTGATGAAGGTGAGAGCAGCGTTGTGTTGAATGAAATGGCAGTTGGAATAATTGCAGTGGGTCTGTGGACATTAATTTTTTTTATATATTATTAATAATAATGACAAATAAAAAGGATCAACACAATTTATTTTTCTGCACATAATGATCATTATATGAAAGAAAAAAAACCTACAAATGACGTTGATGTTAAAATAATACTTTCAAGTCATATGGCCAAGGTACGGACGGCTTTGATGCAGACTGAAATATAGTTGCAGGTCTGTATGATTGAGTCCTGTTTATTCTTATGCCTCCGCCGGCGATAGCCAGGCCGGAGGCATTATGGATCCGGGTTGTCCGTCCGTACGTACGTACGTCCGTCCGTACGGCTGTCCGTCCGTCCGTACGATGTTCCATGTTTGTTAACGCGATATCTGAGGAACGCCTGGACGGAATTTCATCAGATTCGCCTTAAACATTCACTTAGGCTCAAGGATGATCTGATTAGATTTTGGTGGTCAAAGGTCAAGGTCACTGTGACCTCTCGAACGCCATTTTCAAGCTTGTTAACGCGATATCTGAGGAACGCCTGGACGGAATTTCATCAAATTTGCCTCAAACATTGACTTAGACTCAAGGATGATCTGATTAGATTTTGGTGGTCAAAGGTCAAAGGTCAAGGTCACTGTGACCTCTCGAACGCCATTTTCAAGCTTGTTAACGCGATATCTGAGGAACGCCTGGACGGAATTTCATCAAATTTGCCTCAAACATCGACTTAGACTCAAGGATGATCTGATTAGATTTTGGTGGTCAAACGTCAAAGGTCAAGGTCACTGTGACCTCTCAAACGCCATTTTCAAGCTTGTTAACGCGATATCTGAGGAACGCCTGGACGGAATTTCATCAAATTTGCCTCCAACATCGACTTAGACTCAAGGATGATCTGATTACAGTTTGGTGGTCAAAAGTCAAAGGTCAAGGTCACTGTGACCTCTCAAACGCCATTTTCCAGCTTGTTAACGCGATATCTCACGAATGCCTTGACGGAATTTCATCAAATTTGCCTCAAACATCGCCTTAGACTCAAGGATGATCTGATTAGATTTTGGTGGTCAAAGGTCAAGGTGAGCTCTCGAACGCCATTTTCACGCTTGTTAACGCGATATCTCAGGAATGCCTTGACGGAATTTAATCAAACTTGTCTCAAACATCGACTTGGACTCAAGGATGACCTGATTACATTTTGGTGGTCAAAGTTCAAGGTCACTGTGACCTCTCACACACCCAATTTCCAAGCTCTGTAACGGTTTGGCATTTCCTTGTCGCGCTGGGAGCCGGCGCAAAAAAACAGAGCGCTCCGAAAATAGACTGGGTGCGTGAGGCTGTGTGTTAGTGTGGGGAGGTGCTAGTGTTTGCAGCTGAGGGGGGAGAGGGGGGTGGGGCACGCAGGCACCACACAACTACACCACGTCACTACATCAGAAAATATTATCTTCAGACTCAGTGAATGTGCTTGAAATGCTGCATTTCACAAAAGGCGGAATAACTCAGCTTCTAATTTGAAAAGTGTCTTTTTGCTCAAAACAGCCTATCTTCTCCGGCTCATAACTAAAGAACGGAAAATGGGATCAATAAACTTTTTTTTGCAGATGATAGAAAAGAGTCTCATCGTTCTTTGTGCGTGTTCGGTGTTTACATAGTAATATCACACAATATTCTGTGGGCCTCGAGAAATCACTGAAAACGCTCTGAAACTCTGGCACTGGGAGCGTCCGTTCTCCAAAAGTGGCTGGCACTCAATGAGTTAAGAGACGTTTCTATTAAAAAACTTTGCAATTCAAATTACATTTAGACTGTAAAAGATGGCCTTTAACACATTTCTTATAGCATGATGATGATGATGCCAACAGGGCAGGGAGAGGTGACATGGTGAGTGAGAAAAGGAGAAAACATTTATCAAGACTGAATAATCATCTCATGCTAATAATGAAAGACTCCTGTTGGCATATGTGTATCAATATTCTTTTTTTTTTAAATATATATATTCCCCCCCCCCCGATTTTTATCCCATTTTTATCCCCCATTAGTGCTAATTTTAATTTATTTATCCTGGTTGCTGCTCCACCCTCTGCTGATCTGGGGAGAGCCGAAAACTGGCTCCATGCTTCCTCCGAGACATGGGCAGTTAGCCAGCCGCTTCTTTTCACCTGACAGGGGAAGCTTCACCGGTAGGACATAGCACGTGGGAGGATCACGCTATTCCAACGAGTTCCCCTCCCTCCGAACAGGCGCCCTTAACGACCAGAGGAGGCACCACATCAGCAACCAGGATATTGCATGTTTTGGTGAAGGGGGTTCCTATATGAAGGAAACCCCCGGGAGGCATGGGGAGAACATGCAAACTCCACACAGAAAGGCCCTTTTGACGACCCCACCCGGGCGGTGGGCACTCGAGGACATGCGGACGGGCACGCATTCCTTCAGCGTTCACAGTGTCCCAGGTGGGAATCGAACCCAGGACCTTCGAGCTGTGAGGCGACAGCGCTTACCACTGCACCACCGTACCCCCCTTCAATATTCTTTCTAGTCATTAGTTTAGTGATAGCATTTCTTTGTTCACTGTGGTGTATTCAGGGCAGAAAGAGAGCATGATGATTCAACAGGGCAAGGAGAGCTGGTATAGGTGATATAGAGGTGATTGAGAAAAGGCAAATAATGACATTACAATAGTCTCTAAGCTGAGCTGAATATTAATTTAAAATGAGATATTCCTCTAAATTGGCTTCAAATGGCCCAAATTTTCCGCCGCCGCCCCTTCGGACGGCGGGATCCGTGGGCCCGATGTGGTATCCTTTCATGGGGCCCGAAATCCCTGGCTATGCCCCTGAGGGCAGATATGCGGTCGCTATGACGCCACAAACGATTATTTTGATAGTCGACTAGTCACAGATTATTTCAATTATTAGTCCACTAATCAGATCATAAATTGCAGCTTATCGCACAATTACTCAATCGCTCTGATTTAGCTATCATCAGCTTATAAATTTAGCTTCAAGTTGTTTTAAGCATGTACCAACTAAAAATAAAGACAATTAAGATGATAATTCACTCAAAAATCACCTTTTAATTAACTTTAAAGTTGAGAGCATGTAGCAGCAAATTTATTTCTGGCATCAATGTACTTGCATGTAATAAATGTAATATAGTGCAAATTGCAAAATAGTACACATTGAAATTGAAAACATATTATGCAATGAAATATCTACTATCCATTGAATGAATAATGCAAAATAAAATTAGGGCACTACTACGTGGAATGGAAATGGAACCAAAAACTATTCACTATGTATGCAACCAAAATATCAACAAAAATAAATTGTTTCAGTCTTTTCAGGCATCAAACACATTTTTAAATGTAGTAAGTAGAGAGTGCAAACTGCTGAGTAAAATGAGGTTTCCAGTATTCCCGTCAGCAACACATGATCTTAACATCGCTATGATGACAACGTTACAGCAAGGCTTTTAACGTTAATATCGTTAGCCAATAGCTAACATTAGAGGCTAAAACTTGTGAGTGAGCTAACAAGCCTTTTGAGATGCTCGCGCATCATACTCGTGCTGCCATGATAAGCGAGTTCAGTTTATTTAGCAGATTTTGCATTTCACGCATTTCACATCATTGTGGGTGAAACGCTCCCACACTTTGGATGTACGAGGACAGCTAGACATTTTTTCTGTGGAGCAAGCTGTTTGTTTTTCCTGTGATGTCACGTTTTCCCCGGATGATCGGTACTGCGCATGTGCATCAAAGACAGGACGGAGACGCCTGGAGGCCAGGCCAGCCAGTGAGGCCACCGCCAGCAGCAGCTTCAGGGAAACAAAACAAAAGTTTTTTTCTTTTTTTCAGATAAAAAAAAGGGCCTTGATATTTATCTGAGTGCTTGTATTAATTGCTTTGAGCTTGAAACTTTGAGCTGTATCGAGATGAATCGTGGAATCGAATCGAATCGTTGACAGATGAATCGTTATGGAATGGTGAGGCCAGTGAAGATTCACAGCCCTACAGCACACACATTTCAAAGATATACCTGCTTTCCTTTCCACATGTTGCTTCCACCATATGATAAGACAGGCAACATTGTTCCTTGACTCATTATAGGTGACTCTACAATGCTCTACTTGTTGCTCTACATTTGAGAGCATCAAGTAGGGCCTCCTGTACCTCTGTGCACCTAATAACAGTTTGATTCATCATACTTTGTCAAATACAATCATCAGCACAGAAAAGTGCCCAGAGAAGAGATGTGAGAGTGAAGGGGAGCTGGTGGTGCCATGGAGTTGTTGACCACATAGAAACGCGGGAGACAGCGGGTGGCCGGTTCGATTCCCGCTCCACCACCAGCACTACCTGGAGCTAGGGGGCGTGGCTGGTCTCCCCCCCAACCTTCACAGAGATCTGGACAGGGGATTATGAGAGAGAAAACCACAGACAGCCGAAGTTTGAGCGACATTTAAGTGATTGTGATTAATTGTTTTTAGAGATGCGACTCCCAGGCGTAGGCGTACAACTACCATTTTAAAACACATCTAGACTGTTTATATATTTGTCAGTTTGGGCTTTGGCATCTGATTTGAACGCATTAAGAGTGAGAAGGGTGGGATTTGAACCAGTGAACAACTACACACCAAGCAGCTGTTTATCTGGCCGAGCGAGATCCAGTCTAGATCCAGTCTCATTCAGCTTATTGATATCAGTGTTCAAACACTGATGATAAAGAAGCATCTTATCATGTGAATATTTCTGTAGCTAAAGTCTGATGCAGGGATTGAACCAACGGCCTTCTGCGCCAGATCCATATGTTTCTCTGCGTGAGTTATAGCCAACTTCCTCTGGCATAGAGCTGGGCAATATTATGGATGAAAATCACATCTCTGTATTTTAGGCCGAGTATATATATATCTGCATTTTCTACAAGTGAGCTAAATATTCAGTTGTAAGGGTTGCAAGTCAAAGCCACATGTGAGATATGGGCGATATGGACAAAATCAAATAGCACAATATTTTTTTACCAAATACCTCGATATAGATATCACAACAATATTGTAGAGATGACTATGGGTGCTTTCACAAAATATTTACACAATGAGATTTTTGATAAATAATCATCAGTAATGTGGATATCCATCTATCTATCTGTCCTCCGTCCGTCCGTCTTTTTTTCCCTCTGATGATGTCATAAGCGGGCACACCCCCCACACACACCAGAGATGGGCAGTATTTTAAATACATGTATTTCAAATACATTTGTGTATTTTGTAATTTGTATTTGGCTGAACAGAGAAAAATTTGATCAGACCTTGTATTTTGTGTATTTTAAATACATAAAATAAATTTTTATTTCATTTTATCCTCAAATTTACACATTTTAAACATTGACACAGGTTTAAACTGTGGAATAAAAAAAACGCAATGTGAGATGTCACTTCTACTCCGCCTCTGATTGGCTTACCCTCAGAACAATCTCAACCACAAATCAGAGGCAGAGTAGGGTGGGGAACTAGTACTGAAGCCTCGTGTTGGTAGAAATTCCCCCAGAGATAAACTACTAAATGTGATGATTAGATATTGCATGCTAAGGCAAACACTGCCCATTCTGCAAATGAAAGTGTTTACTGCATGCAAACCAGTGTATCATATTAGAGAGACACAACTAACGCTAATTCAACAAAACAAAGCAAAACAACAACAATAACAAATGGATGTTTGGTTCTGACCTTTAACGGGATGCAGAACCATGAGTCCCCCTGACCCTCTGATTAAAGTTGTGATGAACCCGACACAATGAATTGTTGCAGTTCTTTATCAGTTTTTATAAAATGTATTTTTATGTATTTTCAAAATACAAAATACGTATTTGTATTTCAAATAAATTTTTCAGACCAGTATTTTGTATTTGTATTGTGATAAAAAAAAAAAATAGCAAGTATTTTGTAATTTGTATCAAAATACTTTTTGATGTATTTTCGCCCATCTCTGCGCGCATGTAAACTTAAAGGGGGACTTACCCTCCCAGATTTCTGGCAAAACGGTATTCTACTTGATTTGAAAACTCCTATAGTCCGTTGTACCCTGCCTATAGTCCCTTGTACCCTGGCAGAATTCCTAGCCAATAAACTAACATAACTTGGCCAATAAGTATGCAACATACAAAATAAAACAAACAGTAATGTCTTCATTTGATGTAGAATGCAGAAGACATGTAACTGGTTCGTTAAACTCACATTCCAGGAATATTGTATTTACCCCAATGCTCCACGTTAACATAGTTGGCTCGTGCCTCAGACAGCCTCGTCCTAGAACCCACTCGCTTAGCGCCAGAACACACTGATTTGGGGGCGAAACATGCCAGGATTGGCCAACGCCAGTTCCCAGAACTGTCAAATCAAATCATCGACAGAGACGCTATGGCCCGCCTCCCAGTATTTTCAGTGTATCAGATAGAGAACATTATAAATATAGCCACGTTATAAACAACAAACTGGTGTACGGTACGGTACGGTGTACGGTGGTCCGTATGGAAACAGTGTTACTCGAAATGGTTAAAAGTTATATCAATTTGGTCATTCAGTGGCGTTTTACTGCCATGTAACATAACTACCTAGCTGCTAACATTAGCCACAGTAGGCCATTGCCCATAATGCATTGCGCTGTTAAAGGGCTTGCGCTAAAAATGGCTCCACTGTCGTGAACTACAGTAATAATCACACAAATTTTTCACATGAGTGGGGTCTGGTGAAGGGGGGAGTACACCGTGATGTCAGATTGTACC
The DNA here is from genome assembly GCF_964638095.1 of Poromitra crassiceps. NCBI lineage: Eukaryota > Metazoa > Chordata > Actinopteri > Beryciformes > Melamphaidae > Poromitra > Poromitra crassiceps. The sequence continues at coordinate 36,911,458 of NC_139624.1, forward strand.
GTTTTGGAGGGCACAAAAAAAGCAGGTTTGAACCCATAGAGGGCACTGCTGTTGAAAATTATAAAGATTGTAGAATATTATAAATTGGGTCTCAAATGTCAAAATTCTGACCAGAATTATTCACACACCACCCCAAAAGCCATATATCGCCGCTGTCGTTCCAGGACCTCGAATTTCCAAAACAGAAACTTTTCAGGAAGTAAAAAAACCTGTTTGCTCTTAAACTACTGAACCAAATGTCGTCAAAGTTGGCACATGTCTTAATTATAGTTAGTTTCCCGCTGAATGTGTCATTACTTTATTAATATCTTACCTGGATAAGCTCAAATGATGTTGTTTATATTATCAGTCCGACTTGGAAGCGCTTTCTCATGGCCAGTCAAGCGGGAGGCAGCCGCATCCTCATGCACGAGCCCCCAAGCTCCAGGCCGCGGGGGCGCGCGCAGGAGCAACAGCATTGCCCCTCGCCTCTCATGGCCGAATGGGGGCTTTGGCATGGGCTGAGAAATAGTCTGACATAACTTAACGTTACTTTATTCTCGTCAGAAAGCACTCCGATTTGCATGTTAAAACAAGTTTGCAGCCTAGGAATAACTGGAAAACATTTGATTGATATATTAACGTCAGAGGAAGCCAGGATTAGTCAAAACGATATGAGAAATACACAGCGCGTCTGCCGTGTGTCTTTTCCGGGTTTATTGTCCTGCGTGGGGGGGTACACACGGAGGTAGGGGGGGAATTTCGAGGTTTGACTGACAGATTGAGGGCGAATGGCGTTACGAGATTTACTCACAAGCTCGTTTTAATGCTTTTCCATTGGTTGCATTTGTTAAAAACCACACAGAGACGTGAAGGGTGACCAATGGCATTGATTCATGACAAAAAGTAAAAAAGTGAAAAAAGTGACATTCGAGGTCCTGGCCCGACACCGACGATATATTGGTTAAAAGCTGAAAAAAATGTTTTGGGGGTAAGTCCTGCTTTAAAGATGAGCTGAACCCAAGTGGTGTGAGGGTCGGTCACGTATCAGACTGAAATCAGATATTGCCTTAGATGAAAGATGGTTGAGAGGCGGGTCATGTCGATGATTTGATTTGGCGTTGGCCAATCCTGGCGTGTTCCGCCCCCAAATCAAGTGTGTTGTGGCTTCGGGAGAACCAGGCAGCCAGCAGCTGCTTCCGTGTAGACCGGTGCAGACATGCCGAGCAGTGGTGTTGTCTACGTGCTACGCAGGTATACGCAGTATACACACTGCGAAATGACTCAGATTTGCGTATGCGCACTGGGAAATGCGCTATGATATGTATCGTTTTCAATTTCCATTCATAAAATTCACCCTGTGCGCTCTGTGTGTTACCCTACGTTCACACACAGCACCCAAGCCTTGCCTTTGCCCACGCTTTTAAATAGGCGTCCTTTTTAGTCAATGAGGCTGTGTACACGCAACGTGAACCTTCCGTGTACCACGCCTCGCCTGAGCTGCGCCGATTTTTACGTGACTTCTATTTTCAAGCCGACTAGGCGCGTGAAGGCAGACTTTTTCTGTCAAGCCAGGAAAGAAAAATGCGACAATATCCGTGGGAAATGGCAAAGTCAACTGAATTTCAAAATAAAATGGTGTTACAGCGTTGAGCAGAGAGAGAGAGAGAGAGAGATTGACGGGTGGCTATCACGTGGGGCTTTCTCCCCGTCGGCAAACAAATCTTCAGGAGACAGAATAGCGACCGAAGAAGCAAGATGAAGCTGATAGCTGAAGCTATTCTGTAAATTTGGGGAGGAACAAAAAAAAAATGGTTCGAATCTCCGCCCACTTCCGGCCGAAACCACGCCCCCCCCCCCCCTTTTCACAGTATACCCTCTGAAAAAAGGTAGACTACACCACTGATGCCGAGGCAAGAGTGCTGCCTGCTGGCTTGGAGCGTCGACTAGCCACGGTACAGAGCTGCGGTAAATACAATATTCCTGGAATGCGAGTTTAACGAACCAGTTACATGTCCTTTGCATTCTACATCAAATGAAGACATTACTGTTTGCTTTATTATGCCTCCGCCGGTGATAGCCAGGCCGGAGGCATTATGGATCCGGGTTGTCCGTCCGTACGATGTTTGTTAACGCGATATCTGAGGAACGCCTGGACGGAATTTCATCAAATTTGCCTCAAACATCGACTTAGACTTAAGGATGATCTGATTAGATATTGGTGGTCAAAGGTCAAAGGTCAAGGTCACTGTGACCTCTCGAACGCCATTTTCAAGATTGTTAACGCGATATCTCAGGAATGCCTTGATGGAATTTAATCAAACTTGTCTCAAACATCGACTTGGACTCAAGGATGAACTGATTAGATTTTGGTGGTCAAAGGTCAAAGGTCAAGGTCACTGTGACCTCTCGAACGCCATTTTCAAGCTTGTTAACGCGATATCTCAGGAATGCCTTGATGGAATTTAATCAAACTTGTCTCAAACATCGACTTGGACTCAAGGATGAACTGATTAGATTTTGGTGGTCAAAGGTCAAGGTCACTGTGACCTCTCGAACGCCATTTTCAAGCTTGTTAACGCGATATCTCAGGAATACCTTGACGGAATTTTATCAAATTTGCCTCAAACATCTACTTAGACTCAAGGATGAACTGATTAGATTTTGGTGGTCAAAGGTCAAAGGTCAAGGTGAGCTCTCGAACGCCATTTTCAAGCTTGTTAACGCGATATCTCCGGAATGCCTTGATGGAATTTAATCAAACTTGTCTCAAACATCGACTTGGACTCAAGGATGAACTGATTACATTTTGGTGGTCAAAGGTCAAAGTTCAAGGTCACTGTGACCTCTCACACACCCAATTTCCAAGCTCTGTAACGCAACATCACAGGAGCGCCTTGACGGAATCTCTTCCAATTTGCCTCAAATGGCGATTTGGACTCCAGAATGAACTAATGGCGGAGGCATAAGTCCGCGTTGCGGTCGTTCTAGTTTTGTATGTTACATACTTATTGGCCAAGTTATTACCGGTAGTTAGTTTATTGGCTAGAGATTCTGCCAGGTTACAGGCAGTAGGCGGCCATTTGCCTGCAGAATTTTCTCCTTGATAGCTGTCGTTGATGTCATGTTATATGATTGGTTGAAATGGGGTAGAAATTTGATACTAGCTGAGCTCAGCATACTGAAGATGACTGTTATAAATGAAATTTTGAAAAATTAACTTTTGATGTGAAAAAGTGTGGAAAAACTAAAGAAATTAGATTTTTGTAAAATCTTTTACATTATTATGCAGAATGATAATCTGCATAATGTGCATCTCATTGAACTGAATGGGAAACAAACTAAACAGAAATAATAAATAATACACAAATAATATTCCTACCTGTTGTAGAATGGAATTTAACAATACATTCTTCTCCCGCTTAACCAGCACCTCTCTTGAGCCAAAATGAGACGGTGATATCTTTGAGGAAAACCCACTTGAGATCAAAATAATAACTGGAGTCAGGAGTCAAAAGAAGATGGTATTTATTTAGCCATACATATCTGCACAGAAAGAATCATCAGCATATCATCATCATATATAAAAGGGAGTAAGTGGGTTCTGTCCGTTTAAGTTTTTGTCCCACATTGGATGATGCCATCAGCAATTGTGATGTCATCACTGAGAAAGTGGGTTCTGTCTGTTTCAATCATGAGAGACCAGAGGGTAAGGTTAATCAGCAAGCTTTATTAAAGTATGGCATGGCGATAAGATTCATGGCCTGAAGCGGTATGGCATTAATTCTGATGGCGTGGCAGCATGGCAACTGATTCTTTGGCGTAGTGACTCCGTGGCAAGATGCCTCTCTTCTTGAGGCGGGAGGGCATCTGCTCGGGCTAGAATAGAGAACCCCCCCCCCCCCCCCCCGTAGGGGATTCTTCAGGAGTCAATACATTGGTGGTGGACTGGGGAGGTGGGTGGGGTGAAACGCGGCTTCCAGAGAAGGAATTAGATCAGCTCAACTGCAGCGGCTAGAGGTCAGGGAAAGAGGACGGTGGTACGCCCAGCGTGGCTATAAATACTGCCGCGTCATAGCCTCGGCACTGACGACATTAACGCCGTCACCTAGGCAAGTGCGTCATGTGAACGTCACGCTGGGATTACTGCACTTGTCATCACGCTAGGATTACATGTGATGATGAGGTCGCTATGTCACTAGATTACGTGTGGCGTGAGGCAGCGTGTCTGGTCTTCATCTTGAAACTAGGTCGAGACCATCATTTCAATCATGAGAGACCAGAGGGTAAGGTTAATCAGCAAGCTTTATTAAAGTATGGCATGGCGATAAGATTCATGGCCTGAAGCGGTATGGCATTAATTCTGATGGCGTGGCAGCATGGCAACTGATTCTTTGGCGTAGTGACTCCGTGGCAAGATACCTCTCTTCTTGAGGCGGGAGGGCATCTGCTCGGGCTAGAATAGAGAACCCCCCAAAAGAGAGAAACCTGAAAGGCCAACCGGTCTGCTCGCCTCGCGATACAGCGGGCGCTGGGCGGAAGGCGACGCTTGTCGCCGACCGGTTGGCGCGGCAGCACGGCGACTTACGGAAACCATCGACCGGGCGAGGCCGCAGCGATACGCGGGCGCGGGATGATCGACCAATCCGGCATAATTCGGCGTTGGCATAATTCGCCGTTGAACCCCCCCCCAAACTGACTGCAGGCTGCTCGACACCCAGAACACTTGCAGGCTGCTCGACACCTAGAACACTTCGAGTAGTTTACTGGGGTCTGAATTAGTGGGGAGACTACAGGCTGCTCGACACCTAGAACACTTGCAGGCTGCTCGACACATAGAACATTGACAGGCTGCTCGACACCTAGAACACTTCGAGTAGTCTACTGAGGTCTGAATTAGTGATGCTGAATTAGTGATGTGACTACAGGCTGCTCGACACCTAGAACACTTGCAGGCTGCTCGACACCTAGAACACTTCGAGTAGTCTACTGAGGTCTGAATTAGTGATGCTGAATTAGTGATGTGACTACAGGCTGCTCGACACCTAGAACACTTGCAGGCTGCTCGACACCTAGAACACTTTGAGTAGTCTACTGAGGTCTGAATTAGTGATGCTGACTCAGCATTGAGATTTGAATCGAGCCCCCTCGCTTTGAGATTTGAATTGAGCCCCCCCCCTGACTACAGGCTGCTCGACACCCGGAACACTTGCAGGCTGCTCGACACCTAGAACACTTCGAGTAGTCCACTGGGGTCTGAATTAGTGGGGAGACTACGGGCTGCTCGACACCCAGAACACTTGCAGGCTGCTCGGCACCTAGAACATTCACAGGCTGCTCGACACGTAGAACACTTCGAGTAGTCTGCTGGGGTCTGAATTAGTGGTGTGACTACAGGCTGCTCGACACCTAGAACACTTGCAGGCTGCTCGACACCTAGAACACTTCGAGTAGTCAACCGTGGTCGGAATTAGTGATTTGTTGCGGGCTGTTCAACGCCGAACACTTGCAGGCTGCTCGACACCTAGAACGCTTAATCAATTAGATCGACACCGATTCGGGGAGTCCACCACCAACGAAATGCGAAGTAACAAGCTATTGCGAGGGATGCAGGAATGGATGCCATGTGCTTAGTGATGCTGACTCAGAATTGAGATTTGAATTGAGCCCCCCCCCCCTGACTACAGGCTGCTCGACACCTGGAACACTTGCAGGCTGCTCGACACCTAGAACACTTCGAGTGGGGGTCTGAATTAGTGGGGAGACTACAGGCTGCTCGACACCTAGAACACTTGCAGGCTGCTCGACACCTAGAACACTTCGAGTAGTCTACTGAGGTTTGAATTAGTGATGCTGACTCGGCATTGAGATTTGAATTGAGCCCCCCCCCCTGACTACAGGCTGCTCGACACCTGGAACACTTGCAGGCTGCTCGACACCTAGAACACTTCGAGTGGGGGTCTGAATTAGTGGGGAGACTACAGGCTGCCCGACACCTAGAACATTCACGGGCTGCTCGACACCTAGAACACTTCGAGTAGTCTACTGTGGTCGGAATTAGTGATTTGTTGCGGGCTGTCCAACACCGAACACTTGCAGGCTGCTCGACGCCTAGAACGCTTAATCATTTTGACTACGGCAGATCGACACCGATTCGGGGAGTCCACCACCAATGAAATGCGAAGTAACAAGCTATTGCGAGGAATGCAGGAATGGATGCCATGTGCTTACCATGTGACGCCTAGGGGAGGAGAGATCTGGCGGCCTGCTCTGGTCGGATGTAGGCCGCGTAGGCTGGCGAGGACCAGCGGCACCGCCGCGGCGACTTACGACGCCCCCCGGGCGTGGCCGCAGCGCTACAGCAGGCGCTGGGTGATCGACCAATCCGGCGAGCTTCGGCGCGGTGACTTAGCAAAACCCCCCCCGCATTGGCCTATTGGAATCATTACTACCGCTGGCACTTTTTCGCCCCTAATTACTTCAGTGACTTAGGATTTTATGAGACAACTCCGGGCTTCCGGGCTTTTAGCGACTTACGAAAACCACCGACCGGCTTGGCCTCGGCGATACGGCGGGCGCTGGATAGAACGAGCACTTGTTCGCCAAGTAGCTTACGTCGCCGCGCTCAGTCTCTACAGCGACTTACGAAAACCGCTGGCCGGCTTGGCCTCAGCGATCCAGCGGGCGCTGGATGGAGCCGGTTTACTGCGGCGCGCTGTATTAACATTTTTGGACTCACTACAACCTAGACAGGCTCCAGTGACTTACGCGCACGCGGCACTGGTAGGGGAACGCTTGTTCGACCGGCTTACTGCGGAGCATTACCACTGCTGCACCTGGCTTAATTCTGAGCATTACTACTGCTGCGTGACTCTGGAAGAGGAACGCATGTTCGACCGGCTTACTGCGCAGCCTTACTACTGTTGCACCTGACTTACTTCGGAGCATAACTACTGCTGGCGCTATAGCTTTAGCACCCCCTGGCGCTATAATATGGTATATAATATAATGATGCATTTAGGATTTTGCTCAGGATAGTATATAATGTAATGGTGCATTTAGGATTTTACTCAGGCATCCGAGATGGACAGTGCTAGCCATGTGTTTGTGAGCAGTAATGTGCTCGCTTTCCGCGCCGTTCTGAGACAGTTTATTTACAGTTTTATGCGTCGACTTAGCCAGTCGGAGAATGGAGTTATCATGGCCCTCGCGGGTGCCTGCGCGAAGTGACGCAAAATTTATGTTGCACTTCTGGAAGCACAGCAATAGCTGCTTGTATGTGTTTTAAATCTATTTGTTGTGTGGTTTTATTTTATTTTAGTTCTTTCTTATTGTGCTGTCTGTGTTTGTGTACGTATTTTATATGGACCCGAGTCTGGAATAAAGTTTATATATATGACTTTAGCACCCCCTTGCGCTATAACTTCGGGGAGAGCGCTGGAAGGGAACACTTGTTCCGCGCTCCACCGACTTGCTCCGGAGCATTGCTACTGCTGGACTGTGACTTTAGACTCGCCCCTGCGCAACGAGCGACTTGCAGCGGCTTACGGCTAGCACTATAATTTCGGGGAGACCACACTGTTCCACCGACTTACTTTGGAGCATTGCTACTGCTGCGCTATGACTTTAGACTCGCCCCTGCGCAACGAGCGACTTACGGCGGCTTACTGCTGGCGCTATAATTTCGGGGAGACCACCATCAATGAAATGCGATGAAAGGGTGCTGCTGCGCGGGTTTGCCTTTGCCATGCTGCTTAAGGTGGTTGCGTTTTGGAACGTCCGTTTGAAGACGATGGATTTGGTTCCGGCTTCGTCACTGGCCATGACTCTGCATTCAGCTTAATCAGAGACGTGACTCGATTTCGGCCTAGACAGTGGCAATGGATTTGATTTCCAGTTTCGTCGACAGCGAGACTAAGCATTCAGCTTAGTCAGAGACAATGAATTTAATTTCTAGCCCCCTCAGCCGTATTGTGTTGCAAGGACCAGAACTGAATGAGTGGGCAGAGCTAAATGCGAATGCACCATGTGACTAGGTCTGCCCTGAGCTGGATATTACGGGCCAATAATTTGTGGGGATGATCCCGTGTAGGCCTTCTAAAGGGCCACTTGTGACCGGTCCTGCTTACGCGACGGAATGAATCAATGACGCTTAGGCTATTTAACACTTGAACTCTGGAAATCTTGGCCAGCAGGATAGCACGTTCAAATATTAGCCATTGTGGCATGCATGAACTAACGCCCCTTCCGGCATACGGCATTATGGACGCTAGATGCTCGATTCGCTAAATTAATTGGATTAATGCCGGAATGCGATTAATGCCTTTTCCGAGGCAACCCGGTGCTGAAGCTATGGCATTGACGCGTGATTGATACGGAGATAGAGGGACGCAGGAGGTCTCTCAGCCTGATTGATGTGACTGACGATCCGCAAGCGGCATGATACCAAGAAGCATTATTATTATGAATGATGCAAGGATGCGGTGACGCACGGTGATGACGGCCCGGCGATGCCTGGAGAAGCCTGGACACCAATAGTCGCTGAACGGATATTTTTAACTTGCAGCATTGTTACCGTGGAATGAGAGTAGGCCTATATGTGGAGCCGTATACCGATGATGGGCATCGCTCCGCCGCACGGTTAAATATCCAAATCGTGGGCTACTGTGACCTCACTTGGTTTGCCATTTAATGAGGAGTATATTCAATGAGCAGCACGGCTTCTGTTAATTTGACTGGATGACTGGAGCATCGACTCGGAGAAAGGGAAACGTTTTTAAAGTTTAAAACGGAATCTGGCTGTCATTAGGCATTGATTAACTGAATGCTATTGCTAACTGATGCTTTGAACATCCATTTGCAATGATTCTGGCTGGCTATTAACTATTGTAAATTGTCGCAATGAATGCAATTTGAGCACGATGTGTGAATACATTTAATATTAATTGTTTAGGCCTAATTATTTAACACGTTAGAGATGTGTGTAGTTCTCCATAGATTTAGCCTCTTCATTTTGCTCTCGAATGCACCAGGTTATTTAATTTCACGTTATTGGATGAAGAGACATTTAATGTAGCTCCGCCGTCTGTCTTTAGCTGTAGGCGAGGATATAACGACCAGTTCACGGAGATTGTCAAGAGATCATTCATTCACTATGATAAATGCATTGCTACTTATGCCCGGCTCGTTTCCTTTGTGCCCGACGTGCGGACCGCAGGGAATGGTTAGATTGTTTTTGAAGCACGCCGAAATGATTTAAAATTAAGATTTGGTTGCTAAAATTATATGACACTGTTATGTATTTAAGAGGTGATTACATTACCGTTGCGCTCGACTGCTGTCCGGGACGCGCTCCGTGGGCGTTCCCTGCGCTCGGGGCTGACGATGCTGCAAGCCATCCCGGCTGGAATAGCGTTTAATCGTGGGAGCCGAATTCCCCGACCACGTCGTGGAACTGCGCCTGCCTCGAGCGTGGACGTGCTGAGAACGATGATCGAGCAGGACCTGCGCTTACGATGGCTTGATTAGCAGGATCCGAGCAGCGGACGCTTGGAGACTGAATGGCTTGATGGCCCGAAAGAACAGGGCCGCGGATGGATGAGACTTGAAAATGAGGATTGCATGGCTGCGGCCAGCTCCGGGCCCGGAGCGCCTGCGAGTTATTGCCGTCCTCGCGCGGGCCCCACTTGCGCGCTCTCGTCGACGAGATCCGCCGTTCGAGATGCACTCGGTGCCGCCGGAGCCTGCTGCCTGCTGCCGTCTGCCCCCCGTCTGATGAGCGCACGGGGCTGGTGGCTGGGAAGCCTGCTGCGTCCCGTACCCGGGCTGGGATGTATCGTTGTGCATCTCCTCGTCGGCGCTGGATGTCCCGACCTCGAATTGGTACTGCGCCTCGAGGTCTTCGTCTTCGAAGCTCGACGTGCTGAGAGAGCGAACGGGGATGAGTGGTACCGCGAACACGAATGGCTTGATGGCAGAATCGGAAGGAATGAGGCAGCTTGAGAGGCGAAACACAGCTTTCAGAGAAGTGAAACGCGGCTTCCAGAGAAGGAATTAGATCAGCTCAAGTGCAGCGGCTAGAGGTCAGGGAAAGAGGACGGTGGTGCGCCCAGCGTGGCTATAAATACTGCCGCGTCATAGCCTCGGCACTGACGACATTAACGCCGTCACCTAGGCAAGTGCGTCACGCGAACGTCACTCTGGGATTACTGCACTTGTCGTCACGCTAGGATTACATGTGATGATGAGGTCGCTATGTCACTAGATTACGTGTGGCGTGAGGCAGCGTGTCTGGTCTTCATCTTGAAACTAGGTCGAGACCATCATTTCTCTGCCATTTTTGTTCCACATTGGATGATGTCATCAGTGATGGTCAAGGTAGAGGAGTCTCTTGTGCTTCAGCCCCTCCACAGAGGGAGGTCGGTGCTCTCACGACACGACAGCATTCACAACAGAAATACGCTAAATGGGTAAAACCCAAGAAGGACCTGGAGCACTCCATTCACTGAGATACATTTAATTCAGTAGGTGCAGACCTCCATTCACTGAGATACATTTAATTCAGTAGGTGCAGACCAACATTTCAACGCAACAGCGTCTTCATCAGAGTCAAACAGTAATGGCAAAAGACAAGTATAGATAAGCTTCCCCAGTCATTTATCTGTCATTTATTGTTGTTCAGAATGGGGGGCGTGGTCTATCAATGAGCCAATAGGATGATGACAGCACTCTAAAGAGGGATACACAGAATCTATATACATGAATAATGTACAATGATAAGTAATATAAAGTAGAAAAAGATAGAAACAAGTAATAAACAAGCAATAAACAACAATTCCTCTCACACAATAAGGTCCAGATTACAAAAAGCATGAGAGGCTTAGTTCTTCATTAAGTCTGTTTGGTTCCACTGTGTTAAGGGTATGAATCCAATAAGCCTCTCGTCTCGACAGTCTCATGACAGTGTCGCCCCCTGTCTGTGAGGGAGAGATTACAGTCTCATGACAGTGTCGCCCCCTGTCTGTGAGGGAGAGATTACAGTCTCATGACAGTGTCGCCCCCTCTCTGTGAGGGAGAGATTACAGTCTCATGACTGTGTCGCCCCCTGTCTCTGAGGGAGAGATTTTCTCTATTCTGCAGAATTTCAAAGTGGCAGCAGAGCCATGTTGGGCTTGAGCATACTGTCTTGCTATTGCATAATCCAAGTTGTTGTTGCAGATGGCAGCCTTGTGTTCTGCAATGCGGGTGTTTAATGCCTGCTTGGTCTGTCTGATGTAGACCAGCTCTCAAGGACATTTCAGAATGTACACAGGAGCCCTGTTCCAAACCGTTCCCTATTACACAAATAGTGGACTATATAGTGTGTTCGCCATTTTTTTTATAGTGTCCGAATTCTCAGCTGTTAATTTGATTCACTATATAGTCCACTATAAAAATCCCCACAATGCACTGCAATTTCTAGTGAACAGCGAATGTACCCTACATTTTCTCCAATCTACCACAATGCAATGCGGTGGGGTTTACCAAGAGTGAGGTAGTGTCCGGAACTCATTTGATCGTTCTCCATATAGTTGACTATGTGATAAACACTACATGTGGAATAGTGAGTGAGTGAATGAGTGAACCATTCCCAACACGGCTATTGTGTGTGATGCTGCAGTTTTTGGAGGAGTTAATGTTGTATTTTTACCACGTGCGATAGCACGCTGGTCAACAGGCGACTTTTTCAACGTCAGTCAGTCATAGGAACAGAAAGGGTGCTTTTCACTCTCCGGGACCCTGGATGAGTTTCACTCTCGTTTGTGTTCGAATGGTGACCTGCGTTACACACGGCTGTAGTAATGACAGCAATAAAGTCCCCGTGGTTTGTTTCTATCTCTACTGTCCACAGACGTGAAGGGAGCGAGACGGAGGATACGTCAGCAGCACAGGAGATGTGTGGATAGTTAGGAGAGACAGGTGAAACTTTCTGACAGCTCCTCACAGCAAAGTCTGTTCACCTCGTTTTTTCTTTTGTTTATTATTACAGGCATTAACGGCAGCATACAAACAACAACTCTGGGGTTTTTATTGCTGTCATCACTATCGCTATTTTGTAATGGAACAGAAACGACAATAAGGCCGTTACTATAGTTGTCAGCTGCAGGACGGTATGTCAACAATATGGCGCTGTCCGGGGTTAGCGAATAAGGTCTATAGTTACAGGCTAAATTCACTTCTTGTACCCTTACACTATAAGTACAGTGTGGTGCCCTGTAATTAGCCTATAAGTACAGATCTTGTTACCCTGTAGTTACAGGCTAAATTCACTTCTTGTACCTCGTAGTTACAATATAAGTACAGTGTGGGACCCCATAATTAGCCTATAACTACAGATCTTGTTACCCTGTAGTTACAGGCTAAATTCACTTCTTGTACCTCGTAGCTACACTATAAGTACAGTGTGGGACCCCATAATTAGCCTATAAGTACAGATCTTGTTACCCTGTAGTTACAGGCTAAATTCACTTCTTGTTACACTATAAGTACAGTGTGGTACCCCGTAATTAGCCTATAAGTACTAGGGATGGGCGGGAGTACTCGAGTACTCGTTCATAACGTCAGTACTCGAGTAATGTTTCAGCTGTTCGGGTACTCGCCCCACCCCTTTAAAAATGGTAGGCACACATAGGCTGTGTTCAGACAGGCATAACTGCACGGGCGTCAAGTCAGCCAGAATGTAAAAGTGTGTCATCTGCTTTTGGGCTTTCAAAATAAAACCATTATTGTAACATTGGTATTAATATTAATTTTGAGTAATGCTTTACAGCCACAGTTTCACTCGTAATCTTAACATCACGAGTATTTTGATAGGTTTGCTGCTTTGTTTGTTGAAATACCTTTTTCTCATCCAACGTGCATCAATAAGCTATTTACTTTTGTTGAAGTAATATTATTTTGAAAGTTTTTACTGGAGGTTTCCCAGCACATCACGAAAATTGACTGGTGGAGATGCGCTCCCGTTAATGACACGAGACAGATGCATGCACCCCCGATAAAACTCATTGAAAACGTGGCACTAGTTTACTGACTACACTGTCGTCGTGACACTTAGGAAAGACTAGGTGACAACCAAGTATAGTTTGGTGACGAGCTGGAGAGACAGTTGACGGCCGGAGAGACGGCAACCCGGTACGGGATGGGATTAGCACCCCATCTTGGCTCTCTCGTGAGGGAGAAATCCACAAACGCTACGGATTAGCCTCCTGAAAATCTGCGCAAGATCGGCGCGGCCTGAGGTCCTCCAGGCTAGAGCGAGGTGCTCGACGCAGGTAAATGACGTGCAGCGCACAGGCCCTCTTGAGGCGTCCTTGAGGTATTCTCTCAGCCTCTGGATTGCCTTTGCCACGGGAGGGTCTGGTGAGACGAAGGAGGAGCACGGCCGGGAGTAACCCACAGAGCCTAGATCCTCCATGCACCGAAGGGCCAATACTGCGGCGTAGCACTAGCTCTATTGCAGCGGATTGGGCGTTCTCGTTTACCCCTCCCGCGGGCAACGTTGCAGATAGAGTAGTAAGGCTGATCCGTGAGCGGCTTCTGGGACGCGAGTCGGGGTCTTAATTGGCCTCGGCTGGGTCTACTGGGCGAGGGTGTATGATGTTGACAGACCCGAAACACCTAACGACCCCAGATAACATCACTGATGACGCGTCCCAGCGCATGCGGCAGTAGTGTATTTGAGAATATAGCTGCAGCTATGGTCACTGGTCAGTTTTCACTTTTTGGCAGAACAAACAAATTGTAATCCGTGGATTTACGTTACTGTAACAGTAATCATAAAGCAGAATGGATTATACCGGACATGTGTAGGCCTATTGGAAATCAGCCTTCGCTTGTTTGACAAGTCTGCACGAACAAAGCGCTAAATGCCATCCAACCACCGGAGATCTGAGGTAGGGACAACAGCTGCAGCTAACGTCACCTAATTGTACCTCTCCTCACAAAAAGTGCTACAGGTACTGCTTTTTCCATGCAAAAATGCAAACGTTATGTGTGAACAGCCCCATACACAGCAGATTACCCCTGCTCTGTCATTACCATAGTACA